>NW_019154117.1:16693636-17231136 GCF_002288905.1 Enhydra lutris kenyoni | reverse complement strand
TGCTATATTGTAGTGTGAAGTTGTTCCATCAGCATCTCCTTTCCAGCAAAGCAAATAAAGAACATTTTATTGTGTTTGTTTTTCACCCTTTCGCTCCCAGATCACTGAAGGTAGATTTGCCACTATAATTCATTCTCCACCTGTGGATGGGCAATTCTATACTGACCTCATTGTACTGACAAAAACACGTTTGTTTTTGTACCCTGTGCTGTCTTTTTGCAAAGCAAGGATATTCAAGTGTTCACAGACATAAAAATAGCATCAGCTCTTTGCTAAAGAAAAATCATCTTCCCGTTAGTCCAAATTAACTTCATCTTTCCGATTAAAAACAACAACAACAACAACAATTTAACGACAAAATCCCAGACTTTCACAAAGAATGGACTTCTTAATGTTCAGGTGGATAGCTGATATAGATTTTAGTTCTTTCATCTAAGAACTAAGGATCTAAGTGTGTCTGAGTGTTTACTTTTTGGGTTCATCCAATACTGCTGAAATGGACTTTGACATCAGACTGATGTAGTTTAATTTCAAGCTCATTGCTTACTTGCTTACCTAGGACATGGTATTTACCCTTCATCGCCTCATAGTTCCCAGATGAGAAAAAAGAGGATAGTAATAGAACCTCACATTTAGAGTTGTTTTGAGGTTTACGGAAGATACTGGTCCTAAAATGCGCGCAGTGAATGCTTAACAAGTGTTAGTCAACCGTTGCTTACTCAGATGTTTTAGGGGGTGGGTTACTGTTGTATTTGGACTTACTGATCGCTACTTCGTATTTGGGAAGGTGAAAATGCACGTTTTCAAATTTTGATGTACGTGCTCTTGAGATGACTTAGGTCTGTCATGTCATCTGAAGAGTCTGGGGTGTCCTTCCTCATTGAATCTCCAGTCTTCCTCTGATTGAACTCATCAACTAGGAGCACAGCTGTGAGAACACCATTTCTCTGCTCAGAAAATTTCCATAGCAGCTTGGAACTGACCCCCTTCAAGTACAAACTGCTTGGCATTTAAAAGGCCTTCCCCAGCTGGGTCCCTCGTCTACGCTTCTAGATTTATCACATTCCCTTTGCTGTCACCAAATGAGGTCAGTTGCATGCTTTTCCTAATACGTAACTGTGCTCCCCCGACCCCCTGACTCATATGGTTTACTCTGTCTAAAATGGACAGAGCCCTTTACTTCTAACAAACCTACCCACCTTTCAGGAGAGGTCTGGCTTAACAGTTGTCTTGTCTTACCTCTTCTGTTTGGAATCATCTCACTCCTCGAAGCTTCTAGAATATGTTGTTTATGCTTCATTGTACAACCATCACACCTGACTTTTCTTACTCATATGTAAACTTTATGAAAGCAGGGACCATTTCTTACCCATATTTTTATTTGCCACAGCACTTAGCCTGTACTTAGTCAGATCAAAGCTTCCCAGACTATCTATGAAGAAAAACCAGCCTTAAAAAAAATTACAATCTAAAAAAAAAAAAAAATTAGAATCTGCTACTAAGTATTTATCCAAAGGACCCAAAAATATAGATTCGAAGGAGTACATCCATCCTGATGCTATAGCAGCATTATCAACAATAGCCAAACTATGGAGAGAGCCTAAATATCTGTTGACTGATGGATGGCTGAAGAAGATATGGTATATATATTTAAGGAGTATTACTTAGTCATCAAAAAGAATGAAATCTCACCATTTAAAACAATATGGTTGAAGCTAAGAATATATTATGCTAAGTGAAATAACCCAGCCAGAGAAAGACAAGTATCATATGATCTCACTCATACGTGAAATTTATTTATTTATTTTAAAGATTTTACTCATTTATTTGAAAGAGAGAGAGAGAGTGTACAAGCAGGGGGACAGCAGAGGGAGAAGGAGAAGCAGGCTCTCCAATAAGCAGGGAGCCTGTTGTGGGGCTCAATCCTAGGACCCTGGGATCTTGACCCAAGCTAATGGCAGATTCTTAACCAACTGAGTCACCCAGGCTTTCCTCATATGTGGAATTTTTTCTTAAAGGATTTTATTTATTTACTTGACAGAGAGACAGTGAGAGAAGGAACACAAGCAGGGGGAGTGGGGGAGTGGGAGAGGGAGAAGCAGGCTTCCCACTGAGCAGGGAGCCAGACGCAGGACTCAATTCCAGGACTCTGGGATCATGACCTGAGCCAAAGGCAGATGCTTAAAGACTGAGCCACCCAGGTGCTCCCCTCATATGTGGAATTTAAAAAAGAAAACAGATAAACATATGGGACAGGGGAAGAGAAAAAAATGAGAGAGGGAAACAAGACATAAAAGACTCTTAACAATAGAGAACAAACCAAGGGTTGTTGGAGAAAGGTGGATGGAAGATGGGCTAGATCAGTGATGGGTATTAAGGAGGGCACTTATCATGATGAGCCCTGGGTGTTGTACATAAGTGATGAATCACTGAATTCTACTCCAGTAACCAATATTGCACTGTATGTTAACTACCTAAAATTTAAATAAAAAGAAAAAAAATACAACCTGTTGCAGACTAGGATATTTTTTTTAATTTTATTTTTAATTTTTTTAATTTTTTGTTTTTATTTACATATAATGTATTATTAGCCCTAGATGTACAGGTCTGTGAATCGTCAGGCTTACAAACTTCACAGCACTCACCATAGCACATACCCTCCCCAATGTCCATCACCCAGCCACCCTCTCCCTACCCCCTCTCCCCCCAGCAACCCTCAGTTTGTTTTGTGAGATTAAGAGTCTCTTACGGTTTGTCTCCCTCCCGATCCCATCTTGTTTCATTTTTTCCTTCCCTATCACCCAAACCCCCAACTTTGTCTCTCAAATTCCTCATATCAGGGAGATCATATAATAATTGTCTTTCTCTGATTGACTCATTTTGCTCAGCATAATACCCTCTAGTTCCATCCATGTCGTTGCAAATGGCAAGATTTCATTTCTTTTGATGGCTGCATAGTGTTCCATTATATGTATATATATACCACATCTTCTTTATCCATTCATCTGTTGATGGACATCTAGGTTCTTTCCAGATGTCTGGATTGTGGCTATTTTGGACGTTGCTGCTATAAACATTCAGGTGCATGTGTGCCTTCGGATCACTACATTTGTATCTTTGGGGTAAATACCCAGTAGTGTGATTGCTGGGTTATAGGGTAGCTCTATTTTCAACTTTTTGAGGAACCTCCATGCTGTTTTCCAGAGTGGCTGCACCAGCTTGCATTCCCACTAACAGTGTAGGAGGGTGCCCCTTTCTCCGCATCCTTGCCAACATCTGTCATTTCCTGATTCGTTAATTTTAGCCATTCTGATTGATGTGAGGTGGTATCTCATTGTGGTTTTGATTTGGATTTCCCTGATGCCAAGTCATGTGGAGCACTTTTTCATGTGTCTGTTGGCCATCTGGATGTCATCTTTGCAGAAATGTCTGTTCATGTCCTCTGCCCATTTCTTGATTGGATTATTTGTTCTTTGGGTGTTGAGTTTGATAAGTTCTTTATAGATTTTGGATACTAGCCCTTTATCTGATATGTTATTTGAAAATATCTTCTCCCATTCTGTCAGTTGTCTTTTGGTTTTGTTAACTGTTTCCTTTGCTGTGCAAAAGTTTTTGATCTTGATAAAATCCCAATGGTTCATTTTTGCCCTTGCTTCCCTTGCCTTTGGGGATGTTTCTAGGAAGAAGCTGCTGCAGCTGAGGTTGAAGAGGTTGCTGCCTGTGTTCTCCTCAAGGATTTTGATGGACTCCTGTCTCACATTGAGGTCCTTCATCCATTTTTTTTAAAATTTTATTTTATTTTTTATAAATATATAATATATTTTTATCCCCAGGGGTACAGGTCTGTGAATCACCAGGTTTATACACTTCACAGCGCTCACCATAGCACATACCCTCCCCCATGTCCATAACCCCACACCTCCTCCCAACTCCCCTCCCCCCATCAACCCTCAATTTGTTTTGTGAGATTAAGAGTCACTTATGGTTTGTCTCCCTCCCAATCCCATCTTGTTTCATTTACTCTTCTCCTACCCCCTTAACCCCCCATATTGCATCTCCTCTTCCTCATATCAGGGAGATCATATGATAGTTGTCTTTCTCCGATTGACTTATTTCGCTAAGCATGATACCCTCTAGTTCCATCCACGTCGTCGCAAATGGCAAGATATCATTTCTTTTGATGGCTGCATAGTATTCCATTGTGTATATATACCACATCTTCTTTATTCATTCATCTGTGGATGGACATCTAGGTTCTTTCCATAGTTTGGCTATTGTAGACATTGCTGCTATAAACATTCGGGTGCACGTGCCCCTTCGGATCACTACGTTTGTATCTTTAGGGTAAATACCCAGTAGTGCAATTGCTGGGTCATAGGGTAGTTCTATTTTCAACATTTTGAGGAACCTCCATGCTGTTTTCCAGAGTGGTTGCACCAGCTTGCATTCCCACTAACAGTGTAGGAGGGTGCCCCTTTCTCCGCATCCTCGCCAACCTCTGTCATTTCCTGACTTGTTAATTTTAGCCATTCTGACTGGTGTGAGGTGATATCTCATTGTGGTTTTGATTTGTATTTCCCTGATGCCGAGTGATATGGAGCACTTTTTCATGTGTCTGTTGGCCATCTGGATGTCTTCTTGGCAGAAATGTCTGTTCATGTCTTCTGCCCATTTCTTGATTGGATTATTTGTTCTTTGGGTGGTTGAGTTTGCTAATTTCTTTATAGATTTTGGACATTAGCCCTTTATCTCATATGTCGTTTGCAAATATCTTCTCCCATTCTGTCGTTGTCTTTTGGTTTTGTTAACTGTTTCCTTTGCTGTGCAAAAGCTTTTGATCTTGATAAAATCCCAATAGTTCATTTTTGCCCTTGCTTCCCTTGCCTTTGGCGATGTTTCTAGGCAGAAGTTGCTGAGCTGAGGTCGAAGAGGTTGCTGCCTGTGTTCTCCTCAAGGATTTTGATGGATTCCTGTCTCACATTGAGGTCCTTCATCCATTTTGAGTCTATTTTTGTGTGTGGTGTGAGGAAATGGTCCAGTTTCATTCTTCTGCATGTGGCTGTCCAATTTTCCCAACACCATTTGTTGAAGAGACAGTCATTTTTCCATTGGACATTCTTTCCTGCTTTGTCAAAGATTAGTTGACCATAGAGTTGGGGATCCATTTCTGGGCTCTCTATTCTGTTCCATTAATCTATTTGTCTGTTTTTGTGGCAGTACCATACTGTCATGATGATGACAGCTTTGTAATAGAGCTTGAAGTCTGGAATTGTGATGCCGCCAATGTTGGGTTTCTTTTTCAACATTCCTCTGGCTATTCGAGGTCTTTTCTGGTTCCATATAAATTTTAGGATTATTTGTTCCATTTCTTTGAAAAAAATTGATGGTATTTTGCTAGGGATTGCATTAAACGTGTAAGATTGCTTTAGATAGCATAGACATTTTCACAATATTTGTTCTTCCAATCCATGAGCATGGAACATTTTTCCATTTCTTTAGGTCTTCCTCAATTTCTTTCATGAGTACTTTCTAATTTTTCTGAATACAGATTCTTTGCCTCTTTGGTTAGGTTTATTCCTAGGTATCTTATGGTTTTGGGTTCATTTGTAAATGGGATTGACTCCTTATTTTCCCTTTCTCTGTCTTCTTGTTGGTATATAGAAATGCAACTGATTTCTGTGCATTGATTTTATATCCTGACACATTACTGAATTCCTGTATGAGTTCTAGCAGTTTTGGAGTGGAGTCTTTTGGGTTTTCCACATAAAGTGTCATATTATTTGCAAAGAGTGATAGTTTGACCTCTTCTTTGCCGATTTGGATCCTTTAATTTCTTTTTGCTGTCTGATTGCTGAAGCTAGGACTTCTAGTACTATGTTGAATAGCAATGGTGATAGTGGACAGCCATGCCGTGTTCCTGACCTTAGGGGGAAAAACCTCAGTTTTTCCCCATTGAGAATGGTATTTGCTGTGGGTTTTTCATAGATGGCTTTGATGATATTGAGGTATGTACTCTCTATCCCTATACCATGAACAAGTTTTGATCAAGAAATGATGCTGTACTTTGTCAAATGCTTTTTCAGCATATGGTATCATACGGTATCATATGGTTCTTGTTCTTTCTTTTATTAATGTATTGTACCATATTGATTGATTTATGGATGTTGAACCAACCTTGCAGCCCTGGAATAAATTCCACTTGGTCTTGGTGAATAATCCTTTTCATGTACTGTTGGATCCTATTGGCTAGTATTTTGGTGAGAATTTTTGCATCTGTGTTCATCAAGGATATTGGTCTGTAATTCTCTTTTTTGATGGGGTCTTTGTCTGGTTTTGGGATCAAGGTAATGCTGGCCTCATAAAATTAGTTTGGGAGTTTTCTTTCCATTTCTATTTTTTGGAACAGTTTCAGGAGAATAGTATTAATTCTTCTTTAAATGTTTGGTAGAATTCCTCCTGGGAAGCCGTCTGGCCCTGGGCTCTTGTTTGTTGGGAGATTCTTGATGACTGCTTCAATCTCCTTACTGGTTATGGGTCTGTTCAGGTTTTCTATTTCTTCCTGGTTCAGTTTTGGTAGTTTATACATCTCTAGGAATGCATCCATTTCTTCTGGATTGTCAAATTTGCTGGCATATAGTTGCTCATAGTATGCTTTTATAATTGTTTGTATTTCTTTGGTGTTGGTTATGGTCTCTCTTCTTTCATTCATGATTTTATTTATCTGGGTCCTTTCTCTTTTCTTTCTGATAAGTCTGGCCAGGGGTTTATCAATCTTATTAATTCTTTCAAAGAACCAGCTCCTAGTTTCATTGACTGTTCTACTGTTTTTTTGGCTTCTATTTCATTGATTTCTGCTCTGATCTTTATTATTTCTCTTCTCCTGCTGGGTTTAGACTTTCTTTGCTGTTCTTTCTCCAGCTCCTTTAGGTGTAGGGTTACGTTGTGTGTTTGAGACCTTTCTTGTTTCTTGAGAAAGGCTTGTACTGCCATATATTTTCCTCTCAGGACTGCATTTGCTGGGTCCCACAGATTTTGAACAGTTGTGTTTTCATTATCATTTGTTTCCATGAATTTTTTCTATTCTTCTTTAATTTTCTGGCTGACCCATTCATTCTTTAGCAGGATGCTTTTTAGCCTCCATGTATTGGGTTCTTTCCAACTTTCCTCTTGTAATTGAATTCTAGCTTCAGAGTATTGTGGGTAGACTAGGATGTTCATAAAATATCATAAAAGCGAATTATTAGAAAAATGAAGTAAAAACTAGACTCACAAAATACAATCCTAAATAGATCATTATTATAGCCATTAGGCACATAATTATACTCTCAAAGTGCTATAGATTATTTAAACACTCAATTTCTGTACTTTTCTTATCTCCCACTAGTAAGTACATGGACTAGGAGATAACAGAAAATATACATATATTGGTCTCTGCCCCCAGGTTCTGGCACAGAGCTCCTAAAATACTTGCAATTTCCTAATGATAAGAACATGAGGAGCATCTTTTGTTCTAATATTTGCTCTTAGATCTTGTTTCCTGACATAAGGGTCCTAAAACCCTTATAATTTCCTAGGAGATTTGAGTGTCTTTTAAAAAAATTATTTATTTGAGAGTGAGAGAGAGAGAAAGTGAGGGGGAAGGGCAAAGGAAGAGAGAGGGTCTCAAGCAGACTCCCCACTGAGTGTGGAGGTTGACACAGAACTTGATCTTCACCCTGAGATCATGACCTGAACCCAAATCAAGAGTTGGATGCTTAAGCAATTGAACAACCCAGGCACTCCAGGTGTGTCTTTTGTTTTATTTTTTTTTTTAAAGATTTTATTTATTTATTTGACAGAGAGAGATCACAAGTAGGCAGAGAGGCAGGCAGAGAGAGGGAGGGAAGCAGGCTCCCTGCCAAGCAGAGAGCCCGACGCGGGACTCGATCCCAGGACCCTGAGATCATGACCTGAGCCGAAGGCAGCGGCCCAACCCACTGAGCCACCCAGGCGCCCATGTGTCTTTTGTTTTAATGAGGTGACTCTGGGTGAGCACCTGGATGGCTCCTGGATGGGGACTTGTTACCAAAAGACCCAGCCATGGTCAGAAGCTTGGAATTTTCATCCCCTTCCCTCCATTCTACAGCAAGTGGACAGGAGCTGGAAATGGAGTTAATGACCGATCATGTCTGCATGACGAAACCTCCATAAAAGTCCCAGAAGCCTAGGGTTTGGTGGGGAGGGCTTCCAGGTTGGTGAACACTTCTACCTACTAGGAGAGTGACACACCCTGATTCCACCAGGACAGAAGCTTCTGAGCTCAGAACCCTCCCAGACCTTGCACTGGGACATCTTCATCTGGATGCTTACCTGTATCTTTTATCTTGCCCTTTAAAAAAGGACAAACTGGTAAACATAAGTGAGTGTTTCCCTGAGTTCTGTGAGTCGCTCTAGCAAATTAATCAGGAGGGGGTTGTGGGAACCTCAGGTTTATAGTTGACAGGTCAGAAGCACAGGGAACAACCTGGACATGAAGTAGAGGGCAGTCTTGTGAGAATGAACCCTTATCCTGTGGGGTCAGACGCTAACTCTAAGTAGAGTGTCAGAAGTGAGTTGAATTGTATGTAGGACACCTAGCTGGTGTCACAGAACATTCCTTGCTGGGGAAAAACACATGCACTTCTGGTGTCAGAAGTATTGTGATTGTGGTAGTCACATCGGAGGAAAGGAGACACACAGGAGAAAAGCTGAGTGTTTCCAGCTTAGGCTGGTGTAATTCCATAGGCCCCACACTAAGTAGCATCACTATATGTAACTGCTATGTATATATCTTCGTTAGATAAGTCAATCCATGGAATAGTCAATGTTTTATAACAAATTTTCTCAGTATTTTTCCACTATTGTTGGTCTCAGGGTCCATTCTTTAAGAATATAGGATAATTAATTATTAATAAACTGTGATGAAATTTTCCCACATTGCCTTGATGAATTCTGAATCTTACGCTGATGCGTTTAAATAAGCAAACCCAGATACGATTTTTCTCTTTGAAAGGATAAAGGTGGAATGGGAAAATTGTTACATGCCAGAAATTCAGAGATACTCCCTATTGAAGAAAAAATGAAAACTCTCATCTAGGCTTACTGTTCTGTCTTAAATCATTTAATTTTCAAGTAATATCCTTTAAATTAAAGAAGTATACATCACACAATTTACATGTTTAGTCAGGAATTATGCTGAAAGTTCATTAAATCACATCTAGGGAATTTAAGTGAACTCAAGTAAGTAAATTAAGTGCTGAGTTAATTAAGTTGTTAATTAGTTAATTAACTGTTATAGTTTTAAGTGATGCCATTAACAAACTGACATAAATTTCAATTTTACTTTCCTATATTTAGCAGGCCTTCATGGAACTGTAAAAGCTTGAGGGCCTAATTCTTTCCACAGAGTTTTGAACCAAATACTAACATATTTATAATAAGATTTTTATTATTTAGGGTTGAAGGCATTTTAAAACAATTTGTCTAATTGCTTTTTTTTTTTTTTTGCTTTTGCAAATCATAAGATACTCTCTTTATTTGCTTTTTCTTCTATAAAATAGACTAAGTGAAATAAAGATGAAAATATAGGGCATACCCAGTTTGGTGTATGCCACCACATTTTTTTAAAAAAGTGAGCTCTGTGGTCAATGTGGGGCTTGAACTCATGACCCAAGATCAAGAGTTGCATGCTCTCCCAACTAAGCCAGCTAGGTCCCCCATATTGCTTTTTGCTAGGTTTTGGGGCCTGAAGGTTTCAGAAAGGTAGATTCCAGTTATGTGCTATAAAATAAACCACCCCAAAACTTGGTGGCTTAACATAAGAACAGTCATCTGTATAGTCCACACATCTGCCAGTTGGGCAGGGCTGCATGGGGACAGCTCCTCTGTCCTGCCAAGGCTAGGGTTGTCCATTTCCAAGAAGGCTCATTCACATGGCTAGCAAGCTGGTGCTGGCTTCCTGCTGGGAGCTCAGCAAGGGCTGTCTCCTGGAGCCTTGGTTCCTCTCCTCATGGGTCCCACCCCAGGGTTGTTTGGGCTTCATCACAGCATAGGGGCTGGCTTCGAAGAGTGAATTGTATGAGGCCTTGACAGAGGTCTTCTTATGACCTCAGAAATCCCAGAACATCATTTCTGCGGTATTATGTTGGTCAGCCCACATTCAAGGAGAAGGGGATTACTCCATCTTTCACTGGGAAAAGTACCAAAGACATAAAGGACGAATTCAGTTCAGTAACTTAAGGAGGATGTGTAAACTCACATAGTAGTTTTTGGATCCTGAAAAAGGTGGAGATTTAAAAATGTTCAGGGGCACCCGGCTGGCTCAATTGGTAGAGCACGCAACTCTTGATCTTGCGGTTGTAAATTTAAGCCACACTGGGTGTGGAGCCTGCTTTAAAAAAAAGGAACTTTAGGGGAAGTAGGTGGGGGATGGGTTAAAAATGAGTTGGGGATTAAGGAGTATGCTTGTTGTGATGAACCCCAGGTGTTATATGGAAGTGTTGAATCACTATATTGTACACCTGAAACCAATATTATACTGTGTATTAACTAACTGGAATTTAAATAAAAACTTAAGAAAATAAAATTCTGTTTCCATCTTTAAAAAAATAATAGCGGTATCTGGGTAGCACAGTTGGTTAAGTGTCTGAGTCTTTTTTTTTTTTTTTTGGCTCAGTCATGATCTCAGCATCATGGGGTGGAGCCCCACATTGGGCTCCACACTCAGTGCGGAGTCTGCTGATGACTCTCTCTCCCTCCCCTCCCCCTCCTGCCTCTCCCCTCCATATTCTCTCTCTCTAAAATAAACAAATAAATCTCTCTCTCTTTTTTTCCAAAGATTTTATTTATTTATTTGACAGAGAGAGATCACAAGTAGGCAGAGGGAGAGGGGGAAGCAGGCTCCCTGTTGAACAGAGAGCCTGACATGGGGCCCGATCCCAGGACACCAAGACCATGACCCGAGCTGAAGGCAGAGGCTTAACACACTGAGCTACCCAGGTGCCCCTAAACAAATAAATCTTAAAAAAAATAATAAAACTATAAAATTTTTCCTCAGTTAGGGCTACCACACAATTAGCTGAACATTATGAGCAACACCATGAGCAGATAATGTAGTAGAAGGCATAGTATTTCTGGACAGAATGTCTGGGTTTTGGTTTCGATTCTATTGTTCTAGCTGAGAGATTTTAAGAAAATTGTTTACTCTAAGACTCTGTTTTCTGGTGTTTAAAAGAAGGATAAAAATATTGGCACTATTGGTGTACATCCCGGGACAGGTGAGAAGCCTAAATGGGTTACTGTATAGAAAGAATGTATTTTAGGTGGAAAAACAAATTATATATGTATTACTGGACATTCTTACTGCCAGAATATACCTATTATATTATCTTCCTTAAACATATCTGTTGCTAATTAGTTTATACTGCATTTTTATTTATTTGTGTATCAATAACCCAGAATTCTTGCCCTACTGTGTTCATTGGGAATTAAGATTGCATGACCTCAGGCAATTTGCTTATACATTGGGAGGATGCGATTCTTGTAACCAGGAAAGTAAGAGAAAGGGCATTTCCCCACCATTGGAAGTTTGGATGCTGGGACATGTGGAGTTGGGGACATATAGGCACCTTATCTAATATGGAAGTAATACCTGAAAGAGTGGTGCTAGATTGGGGCTCATGTGAGTTTCTCTATCCATCAGACTATCAATCTGGGAGCATGATCCATGGCACAAAAGGGTGTCAGTTGTTGCTAAGTGGTTGGGATTGGTGGTGATGACCATGGTTCTGGCCCAACAGAAGCTAAAATGATTTCAACTGGTCCCACTGAGGGTTTGTCATTAGTGACAATGCCAGGCAATTGGGCATCTGAGAGAAGCAAGCATTAGGGATGAAGAAAGTAGAAGGAATTGATTAAAACTCCCCTAAAGGATTATGGTTGGAGATGCTTGATGAACTGCACTTTGATACCTAAAAAGAGAGTGTGAAACAATCCAGTGTCTTCCTCATGAAGGCAAAACTAAGCAGAGTGTCTGAGCCAGCTACAGGGAAGGAATGTGCCTGTGGGTTGGGGCTTGTTCAAGCATTAGGTTAGCAGACTTAAGGAAGACAGAGACATTCCTCTAAAATTTCTCCAGGCCTTTCTTTTACACCTTGATCAGTGTTGTGCATCTCATCTCCTTTGCTAGGCATGACCTCCTTTAGGGCAGTCCCCCCCACCAAAATTAAGTGCTTATAAAATATTTAGTGAATTATATTTCCAAATGAGTCTAAGATACATTGTAGCAAATGTTGGATTGGATACTGAAGAAGAGACCTGATTGCAGACTTAAAATAAGTATTGGCTTCCTTGAAGACTAGAAAAGAGAAAGTGGAGACATACCCATCCTGGGTGGTCCAGTCAGCTACTTTTTGCTGCCAGGCTAGAGCATCTAGTGCTCTCAGATGCAACTGATTGGCAAAAACTGGGAAGATGGGCTTGACTTCTAAAAGCTTCTGAAAGCTCACAACCACAGAATTGGGCGTGCACAATATGTACTTGGTAGAAGTGGAATTCTCCTCTTGGCAGCTCCCACACGAACTGGAGATGGCACCCAAGACTAATGTCCTGCATGGTGTGTGGGTAGAAATGGATACAGAGAGTGAGTAAAGCAAATATTCTACATGGCGCCTAAAATGTATCTGTAGCAGCTTTTCTCAAGTAGGAGGTAAGTAAATGCAAAACAATATACAGTAAATTCCCTCTTCCCTGGACAGTCAGGACGTAAGTTGTTTATCATATCATCAGGTTTTTAGAATGTCCTGCAAGGACTATATTTTATGGGAAGCACTGTTGATTGTCTATTCAATATCTAGTCTTTCTCTCTTCCTCTGTAGTTGTTGGATCTGGCCACGTGCCTAGCTGTAAAATGATATTTTATTCATAGATAGATAAGGACACAAATATTAAGTATGCAGAGGTCACTCGATGGGACTTTCCAAGGACCTTTTTCTGAAGGTGCAGAGTTGGCCAGAAAGCACAACCTTTGTGCCAATTCCTTCCTTTTCTCTTCATCCTGCCTAGATTACTGGAGTTGTACCAGCCATCTTGGGACTGTGAGGCAAACTTGAGGATGGAAATCACAGTTAAGTTATTGAAGCAGAAAGGAAGAGCCTGTGCTCTTGATGACCATGGGGTGGCCCTTCCAGCTCTAGACTATCCACTGTTATGTTTGGTTTCTGTTAATGGAGGCCAAGAGAAGTTCTTTCTTCAGGATATTGAATGCAATAAAATTATTTAAATAATATAGAGATAATGAACTTATTTATTTTTATTTTTTTGGCTGGATACAGTATACTTTATTGATGGTACATGACAAGGTAGGGCTCCCCAAGCCCCTCCCCTTCTTTAGGGGGTCTGGGATGGAAATAGTGGAGGTTGGGAGATTCTCAGTGTTTTGGGGGGTAAGTTAGGGCAGGGATTCCCCAGCAGCTGAGGGCCTCTCTCTTCCTCTTGCTCTGGCTGGGGCTGGTGGTTCAGGGGGCTCTTACTCCTTGGAGGCCATGTGGACCATAAGGTCCACCACCTGGTTGCTGTAGCCAAATTCATTGTCATACCAGGAAATGAGCTTGACAAAGTGGTCACTGAGAGCAATGCCAGCCCCAGCATCGAAGGTAGAGTAGTGGGTGTCACTGTTGAAGTCGCAGGAGACAACCTGGTCCTCAGTGTACCCCAGGATGCCCTTAAGAGGGCCCTCTGATGCCTGCTTCACCACCTTCTTGATGTCATCATATTTGGCAGCTTTCTCCAGGCGGCAGGTCAGATCCACAACAGACACGTTGGGGGTGGGGACACGGAAGGCCATGCCAGTGAGCTTCCCATTCAGCTCAGGGATGACCTTGCCTACAGCCTTGGCCGCACCAGTGGAAGCTGGGATGATGTTCTGGGCAGCCCCTCGGCCATCACGCCACAGCTTCCCAGAGGGGCCGTACACAGTCTTCTGGGTGGCAGTGATGGCATGGACGGTGGTCATGAGTCCCTCCACAATGCCGAAGTTGTCATGGATGACCTTGGCCAGAGGAGCCAAGCAGTTGGTGGTGCAGGAGGCATTGCTGACAATCTTGAGGGAGTTGTCATACTTCTCATGGTTCACACCCATCACGAACATGGGGGCGTCAGCAGAAGGAGCGGAGATGATGACCCTCTTGGCCCCGCCCTTCAAGTGAGCCCCAGCCTTCTCCATGGTGGTGAAGACCCCAGTGGACTCCACAACATACTCAGCACCAGCATCGCCCCATTTGATGTTGGTGGGATCTCGCTCCTGGAAGATGGAGATGGACTTCCCATTGATGACAAGCTTCCCGTTCTCAGCCTTGACTGTGCCGTGGAATTTACCGTGGGTAGAATCATACTGGAACATGTAGACCATGTAGTTGAGATCAATGAAAGGGTCATTGATGGCGACAATATCCACTTTACCAGAGTTAAAAGCAGCCCTGGTGACCAGGCGCCCAATACGGCCAAATCCGTTCACTCCGACCTTCACCATCATGTCTCGGGCACGCGGCTGGCACTGCACCTGAAGATGTGGCTGTCTGTCGAACGGGAAAGAGCAGAGAGCCTGAACTTATTTTTTGTATATTTTTAACCTTTCTTTGTTCCAGAAATGATTAAAGCTGGATTACAAGGATTCCTAAATTCCAGGATAGTACAAACTAATGTCAAAATACCAAAGGAAAAAGAAAGTGAATCAACAAGAAGTTCCTGAACATACTTTAATCTTTTGTCTCCCTTCATTTTATAATTCAAAATTACATCAGGATCTTTTTTTAAAAAGATTGATTTTTTTATTTGAGAGAGATAGAGGATGTACATGTGTGAGTGGGGGGAAGACAGAGGGAGAGAATCTCCAAGCAGGCTCTCTGCTGAACACGGAGCCCAACACAGGGTTCGATCCCATCATCCATGAGATTATGACCCGAGCTGAAGCCAAGAGTTGGTCTCAACCGACCGAGCCACCCAGACACCCCTCAAGTTATAACAGGCTCTTTAATGACTTATGGTCATCATTATGGACATCATATGTTGGAAATTCTGGTTAGTAGAGAGTCCTGTTTAATTGAATGCCACTAGGGAGATCTCAGGGTCACGTAACAGAGACTTCTAACTGGCCATCAATGGCTCGTCTCATGACAGTAACTAATGCTCTCCAGTTCTCTGTAACACATATCCGTGTATGCTCCCGATAGCTGGTTGAGTAGTATCCTGTCCAGTAAACAGTTGTGGTTCTTCCCCAAATCTCTCTGCACCAGCTGTACTGGTTACAGTAATTATATAATTTAATGAAATATTATGTGGTTTGGTAACCTATAAGGGGGAAAGAAAAGAGTTGTTACTCTGAAAGCTAAGTCCAATGCTTGGAAAGACTATAGAGCTGAATTTTCCATAAAATTTTAACTTTTGGGATTAAGTGTGGGGAAGCCATTTTTTACTGGTGGGAAAAAAAAAAATCAGTCAAAAGTCTTCTGATTACTTTCATTCTTTAAGCAGTAATGCAGTATGAAAAAAAAAAAAAATCCATGGAGTGCTCCAAAGAGTATACCCAGAAGCAAAAAAAGACAGCCCTACATCCAAAATTGGTTAATACACATGGATTTAAGTGTTTTAATAGAAAAGAAAGTGTTTAAGGTGTATATGTATGTAATAATTCTCCATTCTGTCAGGCATGTTATATTATGTTACTCTGTTAGGATGGATAAGAGTACTTCTGGTGCTTGTACAGAATTCACATAGTACGGCCATGTTAAATAAAGGAATAAAAATCCAGGGGGATTAAGAAGTGATTAAATGTACCAGGTGGCAAATAAGTGATGCTAGCCCTACAATTGCTATGTTATCCTGTGCTCTTGGGGGAAGACATTACTAATCAATCATGGTCTTCTGTAATCAATCACTAATCAAGTCAATCTTTGAGTGTCGAACACCAAGAAGTTACTACCAGTTAATCAGTTGGCTCCTGACATTGAATCTGTCAACCATGGCTTAGAGTAGAATAGTGCAGTAGGCGCAGATCATGGATTGGCATGTCACTTGAGGCTATGCAGGTTGGAAGTGTGTCAGAAAGATATGCCAGGGGGATCTGGGTGAACATCCGCCATTCATAGATTGCTGGGATCCATCTGGCCAGCCTCCTTCCTCTAGGCAGTGTCCCTTTCTTCTTCATCCCATCAGTGTTTCTTTCAGAACGGCAGTCTAGATGGAGATCTTGTCAAAGAGAGGGCAAGTTGTGTTGGGATGTGCCTTAGCATCACTGTGGCTGAGTTATGCCTAGGCAGCTTGGTGTGCTAGCTTGACCCTGGCAACAGAATGTCCAGATTTGACGCTGGTGTCACCATGTCCTAGCTCTGACCAAGGCAAGTTAACCTCTTCAAGTTTCTGTTATCAGTAGTGGGTTTATAAGGGTTAAATGTAATAATGCATGGGAGGTATAAAAGACTGGTTCCAGCATTTTCACACCCTCTACAGCAGGGTTTTCTAAGCATGAGTTCATGAGTTCTTTGAAATCCTATGCTTGGTATGCTCAGGATCCATACGTTCATCAAATTCTCAAAGGAGTCTGGAACGAAAACAAAAGCAAACCAAAACAAACAAGAAATACCTAAAGCTTTCTTCTTTAGAGCCATGCTTAACAAATTTTAATGAATCCCCTGAAGATCTCTTAAAATGCCAATTCTAATTTAGTATGTTCCGAGGGGTGCCTGTGGCTGTGTATTGTTGACAACCTCCCAGTTGATGGTGATGCTGCTGACGCATGGACCACACTTTAAGTACCGAAGATCTATTTCCTTCTTCTGCAGAGAGGACTATAACATGATTATTAAAAGCATGAGTTCTGGACTTAGCATGGGTATGCTTTCGGCCTTGACCTTCACTAATTCTATAACCTTGGTCAAGCTGCTGAACATCTTTCTCTCTGCCCCAGTTTCTTCAACTGTAATACGGGGGAAATAATAGTACTTCCACAATAGGGTTGATATGAGGATTAAATGATATAGTTTACAACAGTGCCTAAAACGCAGTATGTGTTGTTATTGGTTTATTTACCACTTTGGGAGTGCACTCTCTGTTGCCGCCACCACATTCTTAGCTGTCTCAGACGACATAGCATTCTCTGGATTGTGTCATGCCCGAAGTAATGTCTCTTACCAATGACATAGGAGTCAAATAAAATCGTGAAACATAAAATATCCCTCTCTTGGGGAGATAGACATAACAGGAAACACTTGCTTAGGTCACTTTCTTACAAGCTCATTTGATCACAGAATTCAGAACAGCTCTTTCCATCTAACTCCTAATTCACTACGCATAAGACGGCATACCATAAAGTCATAGTCACGGGAGGGTTTTTCTGAAGAGTGGCAGATGAAAAGGGTTGCTCTGCAGTGTAGGTGCTGTTGCACCAGAGAGAGACCTGGCTTCTCTAGGTCATCTGCAGAGGAGAAGCTTTGCATCTGTACCACCCACCAGCTGAGTACCCACCCCAGTGCACATGCCTCCGTGAGGGCCCGGGGACTCCAGTGCTTCACTCTGTCCTGTTTTTGCCTCTGCCACATGCATGCAGGCCTTTGGGCCACACATGAACAAGTGCCACCGAGACAGGAGGGGTTCGGATGAGGAAGACTTTCTCATCCAGTGCTTTACTCACACCATAATTTTCCTCCTCCTGTCAGTGTGCTGGCTTTGGCACCTGATTCTCTTCTACCAGAACACGTAGAGACAGTGATTCCTCTCTCTAACCCTCCCTGCCTTTTGGTTCGAGATTTTTGTTCTTTCTTTTAATTTATTTATCTATTTTTAAAGATTTTATTTATTTGTCAGAGAGAGAGGAGAGCACACACAAACGGGGGGAGCAGCAGGCAGAGGGAGAAGCAGACTCCCCACTGAGCAGGGAGCCTGACGGGACTTGATCCCAGCAGGCTGGGATCATGAGCTGATTTGAAGGCAGACACTTAATGAACTGAGCCCCCCAGGCATCCCTAGATTTTTGTTCTTTAAAGGAAATAAAAGTTTGTGGCTAAAAAAATGAAGATAGTATCTATTCTTTTTCCTCTTTTAAAAACTGAGTCCGAGGATATTCAGATTGAAAGAATTGATTATGATTACATTTTATGATTTAACTAGTACAGAAATTTTATTTTTTATTTTTATTTAAAAAAAATTTTTTTTAGAGAGCTTGTTTGGGGCGGGGGGAGGGGCAGAGTGAGAGGGAGAGAGACTCCTCAAACAGGTTCCACACTCAACATGGGGCCTGATGTGGGGTTCGGTCCCACAGCCTGAAGATCATGACCTGAAAATCAAGAGTCTGACGCTTGGGGCACCTGGGTGGCTCAGTGGGTTGGGTCTCTGCCTTCAGCTTGGGTCATGATCTCGGGGTTCTGGGATCGAGCCCTGCATCGGGCTCTCTGCTCAGCAGGGAGCCTGCTTCCCCCCCCCCAACCCCCGCCTGCCTCTCTGCCTACTTGTGATTGCTCTTTCTCTCTCTCTGTCAAATAAATAAATAAATAAATAAATAAATAAAATCTTAAAAAAAAAAAAAAGTCTGACGCTTAAACAACTGAGCCACCCAGGCACCCTCAGAACTTTTTTTGTAAGTTAACTTTATTGACATACAACTTATAATAAAAAATGCATTCACTTAAAAATGCATAATTCAGTGAGTTTTGACAAACGCATGTGACTGTGTAACCAGTGGTACAATCAAGATATAGAACATTTCCATCACCCCAGATAGTTTGCTTATGTCCATTTGAAGTTTCTCCTGCTCCAGGTAACCAAACTGGTTTGATTTCTGTCATCACTGATGCACCTTTTCTGGAAATAGGACTTTCACGTAAATGGAATCCTATGAATGCACTATTTTCTTTCTGGCTTTTTTCGCTCATCATAATGTTTTGGAGAGTCATTATTGTTATTGTATGTATCACTACTATCGATAGCAGAACTTTTCGTTTTCTTTTTAAAAAACCTTTCTGTTAACTCTGCTAAAATGTCAACCATTATGCATACATCACAAATTAATAATATATGTACCTTGAAATACATTTTTTTTTTAACATAAGGTCAAGTTTAGGAATATCACTTAGTGCTAGAATGTCTGAAGAGCTGTGACTGTTTTGCAGTTGTGAGGGCTGTGTGGCGTTGTGGATAGCCTGCGGTCACAGCACCAACCCTGTCACTGACTTTATGAATTTGAACAAGATCTGTCACCCATTGGGGCTCAGTTTGCCCATTTGTACTAGTCTGTTTTTAAATTTTAGCAATTAATTAACATATAGTGTATTATTGGTTTCAGAGGTAGAGTTTAGTGATTCATCAGCTGCATAGAACACCCAGTCTCATCACAACACGTGCCCTCCTTAATGCCCATCCCCTGGCCACCCCATCCCCCCATCATCTCCCCTCCAGCAGCCCTCAGTGTGCTCTCTAGAGTTGAAGAGTCTCTTGTGGCTTGTCTCCTTCTGATTTCGTCTTATTTTATTTTTCCCTTCCTTCCCCTCTGTTCATCTGTTTTGTTTCTTAAATTCCACATATGAGTGAAATCCTATGGCATTTGTCTTTCTCTGGCTGACTAGTGCTAGTTATTAGTCTTTGCCGTTCCTGAGGCCCATTTTGGGCCTGACATGTGCTTTTTGGGCTGGTCACTGAGCTGTGGAGCCAGCAGAGGGAGCAGGAGTCAACAAATGAATTGCAGAGCGGGGCCCACATCCCGAAGCCTCCGGGAGGCGCGCTGTCCTCGGCACAGTGGCCGCACTGTTCCAGAGCACAGCAAATCCTGTGATGGACCAGTTTTTAAAGTGACTTAAGACTCTCGATATCATTTTTTCAAACTTACTTCCCTGATTAGGTGATGTTGTAATTTTCTTTTTTAATATAAAAAGGGTATAAACAAATCTCCGTGTGGTTTTATAAGCAAATAAAATAGAGTCACATTCAAACTTACTTAAATTAACTTTTAGTGCTTATTACCCTAGAGAAGAATTGTAAGAGAAAAAAAAAAAAAAAAAAAAACACAAAAAACCCCCAAAGAGTTAAAGGGGCCCCTTAGTTTACTTTTCAAGACAAAAACAAAGTTAGATTGAGTCATCCAAAATACAGTTTATAGAGTTGTCAAAAATGAAATATCTTATACCATTACCTGAAAATAGCCTTGAGGGTTTAAAAGCAGCTAATTGGTTTCACTCTGAGGCTAGATCTGTAGACACACAGTTAAATGGACATTTCATGCCATGAAATTTCCTGCATCTTCCATCCCTACACTTTTAGTCACAGAATTATTTCTGTTCTCCACTCACTTTTGCTTCTATGAACATAACTGCTGTTGCATGAAATCTTTATAGTCTTATGTTTGCTCCCCAATTCCTCTCTTCATGATATGGAACAAAAAAACCCAGAGAGTGGAATTAGGTTGGCCGCGGCATGCTGGGAAACACTCTGTAGCCTTTTATACCTCTTGGCCACCTTTCTCCCCCTACAAAATATTATTTTGAAATGAATAATTTGGGACATTTGAGTGGCTCAGTTGATTAAGTGTCCAATTCTTAGTTTCAGCTCAGGTCATGAACTCGGGGTCATGGAAACTGAGCCCCATGTTGGGGTCCATCTACTTGAGATTTTCTCTCTCCCTCTCCTTGGGCCCCTCCCCCTGCTTTCTGGCTCTTAAAAAAAAAAAAAAAACTAAAGTAATTTGGTGAAAAGTTTTGTAATTTATAATTTCAAATGAACTTGGTAATGTGAGATATGCAAAAGAAAAATTTAAATATGCTATAACTGGCATTTTTCTGGTGAAATGAGGGGAGTACTGAAAAGGCAAGTTTGGAAGCAGGCTCTGTGGAGACTCTGGGGAGGAGCAGAAAGAAGGGCTGAGGCGAGGCGAGTGAGGAAAATAAAGTGAGGGGTGGAAATGAAGGAAGGCCTGTGTGTGTGGGCAGAGATGACCTGTGTCTGCATCTTTTGTCAGTAAATCTGTTTTACTTATCAAAAGGTACCTGACAGACCTCTATGGAAAAGATGAATCTGATGTGATTTTTTTTTTTAAGATTTTAGTTATTTTATTTTAGAGAGGGAGGGAGAGTGCACAAGAGAGCTTGAGCAGGGGAGGACGAGAGGGAGAGGATCTCAAGCAAACTCTGTGCTAAGTGCAGAGCCTGACATGGGGCTTGATCTCATGACATTGAGATCGTGACCTGAGCTGAAATCAAGAGTCTGACACCCAACTGACTGAGCCACCCAGGTGCCCTGAATCTGATGTTATTTTAATTAGTCTGTACCACAGAGAAAGAAGGACGCAACCCTGTTATTTTATTAGGCCCGTATGACACTGATCTAAAACCTGACCAAAATAGCACGAGAAAGGAAACCACAGACTAACCTCACGTATAATTGTTGATGCAAAAATCCTAATAAAATACTAGCAAACGTATTTCAGCAGTGCACTAGGAGAAAATACACCATGACCAAAGACATTTATCCTAAATGTTCACGGTAGCTCAATATTATGAAGTCTATAAACATAATCACATTAAAATGCAGAGAAGGGTGGGATGTCGAGCAGGCTGGGCTGTTTTAGGACGAAAGGACAGGGCCAGAAAGCAGATCACAGGTTGCCAGAGGATGGGACTGGGGAATGTTTGATTACAAAGGAAGAACCCAAGTGAATTTTAGGGGTGATGGAACTATTCTGTATCTTGATTGTGGTGCTGGATACCTGCCTCTGTGTACTCATGAATAGGACATTATACAACCAAAAAAGTGAATGTTATTGTAGATAAAAACAAATACTTAAAAATCAATTTCAAAAAATGAAAACAAAACCAAAAAATCCCTCTATCACATAGCCAGTAAAGCCGATGTTTGACTAGGTGAGGTGTAGTGACTGTAATATACCCAGTTTTCTCAACTGTCACCTGGAGCTCACCCTGGTACTTACCTCCCAGCATTGTTACGAGATTTGGCTCAGCACAGCATCTGGCGTAGAGTACATCCTCAAGAAATGTTAATCAGGGGCGCCTGGGTGGCTCAGTGGGTTAAAGCCTCTGCCTTTGGCTCAAGTCATGATCCCAGGGTCCTGGGATGGAGCCCCACATTGGGCTCTCTGCTCCGCGGGGAGCCTGCTTCCTCCTCTCTCTCTTCCTGCCTCTCTGCCTACTTGTGATCTCTTTAAAAAAAAAAAAAAAAAAAAAAAAAAGAAATGTTAATCATTGTTAGTAATAAGATATACCCATGAAGCACAGGATCTCTGGAGCCAGAATGCCTGGCTTCAGATTCTGGTTCATCCCCTTATTTGTTGTGTGGCCTTGGGCAGGTCATTTTGCTTCTGTCCTCTGTGTTCTCTTATTTTTAAAACTTAGAGAAGCATTGCTCTGAGAGTTCGTTGAGTTTACTGCAGCAGAGCACCTAGAAGTGGGGAGTGGGGGAGAGAAACTCCTGAGGCTCCTGTGAGTTCAGAAGTGGAGTAAAGTGAGCTGTGCACGGTCGTGTGTGTGTGTGTGTGCGTGCGCGCGTGCGCACACGTGCGTGTGTATTTGTGTTTAAGGGTGGCTGATGTTGGTCTCTATGTTATTTAATGAGTTGTTTAGATAAGGTGCATGGGTAAAAGGGCAAGAGGAGACAGTTTCCACCTGTGGCAGAGATATGGGTATAAACACCAAGACAGAAGCACAGGTCGATTCTCCAGAGACCAAGGGAACTGACAGACATACATGAACCTGGTTCCACATTGGCCTGGTGTCAAAGGTAGGATGAATTTGTATTAAAGGAGTGTGAAAATTTACTCAGGCCAAGTAGGTCATCAGCAAAGAGAGTTAAAGGGAGAACCCTAGAGCCTCTGTTTAATGACTTCAGCCTCTAGCTACTTGAATAAAGGGGGAGTTTCTCTGTGTTTGCGTGACCATTGTCCTTGCTGTGGCCACTCATGTTGACTCCAGCGGACTGTGTGTCACCTATGAGAGTGAGGGGGCTGGTCAGCGAACGTTCCTTGCCTCGGTGACTCTGAGTAGACCGTTGTCACTGGTGGGCTGGTGGTGGTCACATCCAACTGGGAGCCCCTACTTGGAAGTGAGTCACTTGCCTCACTGCTAAGGATTGCACAAGTCCCAAGAAAATGGGGAGAAGAGTAATATTTAAAGAAATGAGAACATTTTTATCAATATGATAAGGGGAAAATGCAAAATATAAAACTCTGTATGTGTATCTAATTTGGTTAAACATATGCATAGAAAAATGACTGGAATGAAACATTAAAACACTAAAGAGTTGTCTCCGAGTGAGGACTACAGATGACTTCTCTTCTTTGTATTTTATATCTTTTATATTTTCTGCAATAAAAATGTTTTACTTTGGCAATTAGAGAAGGGGAATGGTTGCAATTAACTTAAAAGAAAAGAGGTTCCCTTTCCCTGTTCACAGCCTACATATTGTTCAGCAACACATTTTTTGCTACTTGTTATGTATAGGACAATAACAGTTTAATTGCTGGCAACATTCTCTAATCTCCAGGTGAAGCTCAAAGCTTCCTAATCTTACTTCTGTTCCACGGAAGAGGAGCTCTGACCTGGGGCAAAGACATAATGGGGTCCTTAGAAACTCGCCATGAGCCATTGCAGTTGGAGCTTGGGTGGTAGCGAGGAAGACAGCCAAAACTCCCTCTTTCTGGAATGTGCTACTGTTTGGGATCACGTCCTGTTACTTGTCTTGCTTTCCTTTCTCTCAGCTGCTGTGTAAAGATAGGATTATGTTTTTGCTGGGGCTGCCATAACAAAGAACCACAGACCAGGTGGCTGAAATAACAGAAAGTTATTTTTTGACAGTTCTGGAGGCTACAAGGTATCTGAGATCAAGGTGTCTGGGGTTGGTTTCTTCTGAGGCCTCTCGCCTTGGCTTGTAGATGACTGCCTTTCCATCCTGTCTTCCCATGATCTTCTTTTGTGTGACTGTGTCCTAACCTGCTCTTCTTTGAAGGACACTAGATTTGTCACATTAGATTTGGGCCTATCCTGATGAACTCATTTCGCGTCAATTGCCTCTTTAAAGACCCTATCTCCAAACACAGTCAGCTGGAGATTCTAGAAGTAGGACTACAACATAGGACTTTTGGAGTCCACAATTTTGCCCATAACAGTGTTGAAGTAATTTTTCTTAGGGGACCCTGTTGCCACTCAGGGAAAGTCAGGAGAGAACCAGTATAGGGTCTAAGAGAAAGGATGTTTAAAAAAAAAAAAAAAGGCAGTTTTAACTTCTTGGGTTTCGTATAGCCTACCAGGTTAAGAAACCAGAGAGAAACGCACACATCTTCATTTGTCCAGAGTGTCTGTGTCTGTTGCGGGCACATCACCCTCTGAAATCTGTGGCTGTATCGAGGCCACTTGAAGATTGAAATGTTGGCTCTCTCCTCCTTGGGGACATAACAAATATATCATTCTGTTGAAATTATCACCACACGATTGGATGTTTCTACAAAAGCAAAGCAAATCTGAGAGCAGAGATGTAGACTCTTGCTCAGTAACTGATGGGGGGTGGATATGGTGGCGAAATGGTTAAAGAGTGGTCCACTCTGGTCCTAAGACCCTTGATAGCTTGGTAAACATCACCATTTTCTACTAAAAAACAAGAAGCAGCCTTCTGACCAGCTCATATAAATTTTAAGGCGTTGAATTGAAAGCGTTTATCTGTCTTCTCTGCCCGAGTGATAAACATCAGTGAATGTATTCTGATCTCTTTCCCGAGATGAATCCTGAAAGTTTGGCACTATGGAACTGATTTCATGGACTTGTGAAAAGAGACAGGTCAGGCCTATGGATTCTGCCTTTGCCCAGCCAGCAGATGGTGCCATTTTTCTAGGAAATGGAACCAGAATTAGTTTGAACTGCCTTTTGGCCATCAGTGTGCTAGGTTAGGTACCATGTTTACAGGGTATTTCCCTAGATCTTCATATATAACCAGCTTCTCTTCTATAAAATTCAGCTCATCTTAACTGCAGCTAAACAAACTGAAATCGTCAGGCTTAAGTGTAAGTGAAACTTTTATTTTTTTAAACATGGGGAAAATTAGAAAGAAAATCTGAGCCCCTTCTTCTAGGTGTATGTTTTAGGATTATATCCTCTCTCCTCCTCCTCATCCCCCATCTTCTTCCAACATATGAACAGGCATCATCTGTTGACTCTCTTACAGTCTTTCACTGTTATGTATAGTGGTTGGTTTACTGAATTCTATAGTAAAATTGTAACTTTTGAGGAATGAGTAGTTCTGAATAGCTACTTCAATAGCTGCTTTAATATAATACATAACTTAATAAACGTAATTTAATAGCTAGTTTTAATAATATGTAGCTGAGTATTTACCTTTTTATTATTATTTATGAATTTTTTTACTAGAAATGATTGTATAATAACATAAATTTAAGTGGCACCTAATTTAAACTTTTAAATTAATTCATTGAAGAATAACACAGTATGTTAAGCCTAATTGTTGAAACAACGCCTCTTTTTTCCCAGAAAAGAAGAAAGTAAAGGCATGATCAAAATTATGAGTGACAATTTGGGTTCATTTTGACACTTATAAATGATTTTGTAGGCATACCGGCATGCACAATGTTGAAGAATCAACCCACTGGATTTAGAAATAATGGTTAGATAAAGAAGTACAGCTATACATCTCAGAGTTAATGCCTGAAATTAAAGGAAAATATCCACCATTTATCATAATGAACTTTCAATAACTCATTTTTTTTAACATTGAGATTGTTGTTTTAGGGAATAACTTTCTCTGAGCATTTAATTTAATGTTAAATGTATTAAATGACATACAGAGAGAAATAAATTTTGTGTTTGATACAAATTAAAGGTTACATGAATATAACCTCCCTTCCTCGCCAAAGCTCAAATCTGCAGTGGTCTCAGCAGAAAATAAACAGTTTACAAGTTAGACAGAATTTATAGCATTACAAAAGTTTACAGAACCCTACTTTTCATCACTTTTTTATAATAGCAAAGATTTTAATGACAACTGAATGACCAGAATGTGGCAAATATTTATGCAAAACTGCATGAATTGTCCTTATCTTTTGATAGAGGTAAAACCCAAGAACACACAATGACAATGATGAAGAGAAACTACACTGAAAGGAATTCTATTTTCGATTTCAAGCAACATGGACCATACTATTTCCAAACACTGAAAAAAAACGTGGCACTGTGAACAGTGGGAGTAACGCGTGACTCGGCAATTCACCCAGTGGATATGGCTGACGCTGGCACATGCCACAGTTTCTCTCTACACCAGCCAGCACTTAAATGACTAGAAACTATGGAAGGGCTTGAAACTCACTTCAGTGTCTTTATTCTTGAAATCTGAGGATCATGAATGAAATATTTTTTTTTAAAGATTTTATTTACTTATTTGACAGTCAGAGATCACAAGTAGCAGAGAGACAGGCAGAGAGAGAGGGGGGGAAGCAGGCTCCCCGCTGAGCAGAGAGCCCGATGTGGGGCTCGATCCCAGGACCCTGGGATCATGACCTGCGCCGAAGGCAGAGGCTTTATCCCACTGAGCCACCCAGGTGCCCCATGAATGATATATTTATGAAAGTCGTCTTCCCACCCCACTCCCCACCTCAAGGAGTGTTTCTGGTATCCCTGGAAATCCTTAAAAGAATCGAATCATAAACTCTCTGGATTTACCTCTACCAATCCATTTAACTGGAATTTGAAGCTCTTCTTCAATAAAACGAATGTAATTTTGGGCCTTAACAGGTAGTTCTTCAAATGTCCTTGCATTTAATATATCTATGTTCCAACCTGGGAGAGCCTTATACTGAGCTTCAACTTTATTTAAGATTTCTTGATTTCCTGGGAAATGAGGAATGATTTCGCCATCTACTTCGTAAGCAACTCCAACTTTGATTTCCGTAAATGTGTCCAAAATATCCACTCTTTTAAGTGCCAACACAGGAAATTCATTAATCATATGAGCACATTTGAGCGAAATGAGGTCCAGCCAGACACATCTTCTTCTCCTTCCAGTGGTTACCCCAAACCCTCCACCTATTTTTGTATTAATTCTCCACTTTCATTGTCTTACTCTGTAGGGAAGGCACCAGTGCCAACTTGAGTTTTGTAAGCTTTTGGGACCCCATCACTTCTCCAGCATTTTGGGGAGGTATACCCAATCAGGTACAGACACCTCCCACTGTACAGTTTGAAGAGGTTACCAAAGGATAAGTTCTAAAATTACTATCTAGTAGTTCTGCATTGGCATCTTCTACCAAGATTTTCTTTGGTGTTCCATGCAGGGCCTCGGAGAGGAAATAAATTCCATCTCCCACCATTGGTTTAATCCTTTCCATATAGCCCATAAGGTTTTTTTTTAATTCACTTAATTGTTAATTTCCAAAGTGGGGCATATGATTTGTATTGGTTAACCAGACCTTTGAACCTCTCAGAGAAGCCATTAAAGTCAGAAATAAGATCAGTTCATTCCAAGTAGCTTCGGAGGATAAACTGGGCCCATGCCCTTTTTTGTGGTACCCCATTTTTTTTTTTTTTCTGCTTCTTATTGTCTCTTTTGCTCCTGGAGACCATCAGATCCTTGTTGAAAATTAAATACAACAGGAGCACTGTCAGATAGGGTAAGCCTTTTTTCCTAGCCTTCCAGGCCTTTTCCTTTTTGGACATTTTTCTCTGCTTCCTCAAATAATTTGGGAAGATGATTTATCACACTATTTCCAATGATTATGGTAGCATTTGGATTAATTTTTCCACAATGTCCAGTATGGTGACCCAGTTCTCCCTGGGCCACGCCCCAGGGCCTCCACAATCCCAGTTGCATATGGAAGGTGCCATAGGCTTGGTGTTAGCGCGGTGGTGCCTGTGACGTGAGGAGAGGCCAAGGGAGATGCAGGCAGTGAGGAGGGCATGAACTGAACTGCTCTGTGGCCACCAGCCACATGTGGAGAAAGAACGAGCCAGAGGCCAACCCAACTACTTACCTTTTTATTTTTTTTATTTTAAAGATTTTTATTTATTTATTCGACAGACAGAGATCACATGTAGGCAGAGAGGCAGGCAGAGAGAGAGAGGAGGAAGCAGGCTCCCCGCTGAGCAGAGAGCCCGATGCGAGGCTTGATCCCAGGACCCTGGGATCACGACCTGAGCTGAAGGCAGAGGCTTTAACCCACTGAGCCACCCAGGTGCCCCATTACCTTTTTAACTATAAACACTTATCTTCAAAATTTTCAATGAAAATTTCAAATATACAGAATACTTGAAAGACCAACACAATAAGCATTATATACCGTACTTATCACCTAGATTCAGCAATTATTAACATGACGTAGATTCAATAGTTAGT
Organism: Enhydra lutris kenyoni; assembly: GCF_002288905.1. Lineage (NCBI taxonomy): Eukaryota > Metazoa > Chordata > Mammalia > Carnivora > Mustelidae > Enhydra > Enhydra lutris. The sequence continues at coordinate 17,202,738 of NW_019154117.1, read as the reverse complement.
AACATTACCATTTTCCTTAATGTATAAATATGTGTGTGTATATATATATTTATATATATGGAAGTTGGTTACAGACATCATGACACATCAGCCCTAATATTTTAGCCTATAACTCTTTAGAATGAAAACATTCTTCTAACTACTAAACCATAATCACACCTAAGAATATTAGCAATAATTTCATTATTATCTAATATCGACTCCTTAGTCAAAATTTCCTAGTTATTACCCATGTATCATTTTACTTATTATTTAGCTATTTTAAGTAATCACCACCCCCAGCATGAGGCTGGTGCTCACCACCTGGAAATCAAGAGTTGCTCGGACTAGCTAGCACAGGACTGAGCTAGCTAGGGCGCCCCATCCCCATACATCTTTTGTGGCTGATTTTTATTTTAACCGGCCCCAGTCAAGACTCAGAAGTTGGTTTTTGTTGTTTTGTTTGTTCACTCACCTCTACTTAAAGACGGTGATTTTTTTTTTTTTAACAGACCAGGCCTGTTATTTTAGAATGTCCCACATTCTGGATGTGTCTGATTGTTTTCTTATAAGCTTCTTCTTAACCTGTGTTCCTCAGCTATCAAAGCCTGAGAGGAAGGCTTATGTACTGTAAATAATAATGATATTTCTAACTCAAATTCAACATTATACATTATTTCTTACCTTCGATTTTATATAGCTACTTCTTCTTTCTTAACTAACAATTTAAGTTCTTAATAACACTCATAGTTTACTTATTTGCTTTACCCTACAATTGTTTAAAACAATAGCACAATATTACTACTACAAAAAAAACTAAGGGAAGATAAAGATTTCTTTGTGGTTCTTTTATCTTTATAGCATATCTAAGGATCAGATAAAAGTGTGCTAAGCTTAAAAACCACTTGAAATAATTTTGTCCTCTGCATGGTTATGTCAAAAGTTTGATATGTATTTAAGTTTGTTTTGTGTTGTTTTAAATTGAATATTTCCTTTCTTTCCCCTTTCAGTTAATTTTATTTTTTGAATTATAGAAAACATTTAAAGGAGCAAAAAAAAAATCAAAATTATATAAAGATGTAAAGTCAGAGAAGTCTTACTTCCATCTTTATCTCCTCTACCTGATTTCTCCTCTGTCCCTATAGATGACTATTTTTAAAAATTAGTTTCTGGTTTATTCTTCCTATTAATTTTTGCAATAACAGGCAAGTATGTATTATCCTCCTGTTTGTTTGTTTTTTTTCTCACAGAGCAAAGCATACTCTAGATCCTGTTTCACAATTTGTTCTTTGCACTTAATAAGACACTCTGAACATCACTGCGTATTTAGTATGTAGAGGTCTTTCTCAGGCCACCCTCATGGTTGCAAAGTACTCCATTGTGTGGATACGCCATGGTTGATTCATCCATTTCCTTCCATTCATCATTCAGCTCACTGGCAGATGTATGGGTTATTTGGAAATTTTTTTTTAAATTTTGATAATTTTTGAATAGAAATTTAAAAATGTGTTTCATATTTTCCTAAGTTTATAAACAGAGTACTGTTTTTTCCTGATGCCTCAGCTGGCTTATTAGTTGCTGCTAATTTGCTTGAACTTGAAAATTAGATCCACCAAACCTGTAACAATTGCCTATAAAATAGGAGTGATAGACATGAGCAAGGCCCCAGAGAGCTTTCCTATGAGGTAAACTATCCTATCCAGACCTACCTAGAAACTTATATTCTGAATGTCTTCCTTTTATGCCTTATCTTGCTGTTTTGTTTGATTTATATTAGTTTTCTGCTACAACTACCTTCTTATTTCTAAGGGACATTCAGATTATCAGTGGAAGTTACATTTTTTTTCCATATAAATTTTTTCTGGAAATTGGATTGTCCGTACTTCCATATTGAAATAGCAAAATCTTTCCTGCCCTGAAAAGTTTGGTTTGGTGAATGATGGAGAGAGTAAGAAGAGAAATGCTTGTAGTATGGGAAGAGGTCAGCACATACATACAGCAATGTGCACATATATATAGGTGAAAATATACCTCTAATATTATACCAGTATATATCTGTAATGCCTGATCATACACCTGTAATACATAATGTAATTTTTCTACTTTTCACACTCAATGGCATATCATAAGCATTTTTCTGTGTTAGGAGGAACTCTACTGCCTGCAATTTTAAAATGGCTGAAAATCATACATTGTCTAAAGCGAATATTAAAAATTTACTTTTATCAGTGGGCCTCTTTCTACTCAAATGGAATCTACATAGCAGTTTGAGGTATGGTTCAGAAAAGGTTCTGAGTTTCATTAGGCAGTTTGACCATCATATTCTAATTAGTTAAATAATTTGATTTAATATAACTCTTTCTTGTTCTCCTGATTATTTCTTTTGTTCTTACTTGATGGGTGCTATGTCTTCTTATTTCTCTGATTGTTAGTTTTATAGTTTACTTGTTTCCTGCATTGTCTCTGTTTCCTCCAAGCTACTGTTTCCTATTTGATCTTTTTAATCTGTCTATTTTGGAAGGAAGACTTGCCTGACATTTCTAGAGTCTGTAACTGTGCATTATTATTAAAGAGCAAAGCACTAAAATGATGCCTGGAGTCTGTGTGCAAGTAGGTGAGGCCTTTCAGCTGGTGTGCTTGGCTGTGGGATGATCAGGACTAAGCTGGATCTGTTGAGGGGCCCCCACATACATGGTTCTATATGGCTATTCTTTCTGATCATTCAGTCTTCCACAGAAAGGTCCTGGAGTCCAGGGTTTGGAGGAGGTAAGCCTGGTTGCTGACACTCTTGGACTGGGGAAGGGAGCTGAGTCTTAGGATGCTTTCCCTTAATTCCCATTTTTAGTCCGAGACATTATCATCACAACTGTTTGCCATGCCTGTGTCTTTAAGCACAGAATCTCTTTTTCCATGTTCTGGAGAATAAATCTTCAGTCTCTTTGAGGGGAGTTAAACATTGTTGTCTGACTGTTCAACTAGAGGGAGGGACCTGGGACTAACTATTCCCCCAAGATTTTTTTTTAAAGATTTACTTATTTATTTATTTGATAGAGAGATAGAGAGCACAAGTAGGCAGAGCGGCAGGCAGAGGGAGAGGGAGAAGCAGGCTCTCCACTGAGCAGGGAGCCTGATGCGGGTCTCAATCCCAGGATCCTTGGATCATGACCTGAGCCAAAGGCAGCTACTTAACCGACTGAGCCACCCTGGAGCACTGTCCCCACAAGATTTTTCAATCAGTTTTTTATATCATTTGCTTCTCCCACACTGTGCTGAAACTGCTGATTTCTGATTTCTTTCGGGGGTTTTCTGGGGGTGAATCAGCATTTTCTCATTGGTTTCCCCTTCGTATGCACTTGGGTTTCAGCTTCCTTTAGCTCTGCCAAGTCACTTTTGACTTCTCCATCTGTTTTCCGCCTCCTGAAATCTTATCAAATTATCATGTCCATTGTTGTCCCTTCTCTGGTTCTCTTTGTCCCTTGTCTTCAGACCTTAATGTGGACTTTTAGAAACAAGCAGAAATAATGCATGTATCCCATCCTCCGTATTTACCCACAAGCCTCTTCAACTAGCCTTAAATCTTCACTATTTGGGAAAAAGTACACTTTTTATGAAATATGTCAAGATCCCCTAAAGCCCCACCATGGGCCCTACTATATATTGTACCATAATTGGCTAACCATTATTCTAGTGTTGGACATTTACATGGCTTCCAATTTGATATTATGGTAATAACACAATATGAGCATTTTGGTGCATGAATTTTCCACGTTTTGGCTATTTTTCTGCTTAAATTGTTTAAATTTGCATTTCTTTAAGTGTTTTTTTCTCCCATATGTGTATGAGATCTGCATTTCTTCTTTTGTGATTTATCTATTACATGTCTTAATACTTATATATTATAATATTTGTATATGTTAATTTATTATACTTAAGGCAATATATTTATGGTTAAGTGTTTGCTTTTTAATTTTTGTTTCCTTTTGGGGGTGTAGACACTTCAAATTTTTGCACAAACATACCTGATTTTTTAAATGATTTCTTCCATCTCATACAATTTCTTATTTATTTAAGATTTTATTTACTTATTTGAGAGAGAGAGAGAGAGAGTGAGCGAGCATGGGGGGGAGGGGCAAAAGAAGGGGAAGCCACTTCCCAGCTGAGCAGGGAGCCGGACACAGGGTTTAATCTCAGGACCCTGGGATCATGAACTGAGCCAAAGGATGGTAAACTGACTAAGCTACCCAGGTGCCCCTTCCATGACTTTTAAACTCAAAAATATATTCTTTTATAAATATTTAGTGAATATTCTGATTTGAAGGTTAAAGATGAGAGCATTATTATCATAGGGGTTAGAGCCAGAGTTCTTTTTTTCTATTAGCATGAAACTATGTTTATTTTATAAAATTTTAAAGTAGAATCCAAATGGTATATTCATGTATATATATGAATTGCATTACATATATGCAATTGAATTAAAATACATATAAGAAATTCTAGGAAAGAAAATACAATGATTCGTAATTGTTGTCTTTGGGCACTAGGTTTTTCTCTATGTTCTGATATTATATTGTTTATATTTCCTTAAATATATGGGCATTCTTTTTATATTATAAATGAAAAATTGAATCTTAATTTTCAAGACTAGTTTATTTGTTTTTAAAATTTTATTTATTTATTTTAAGTAATCTCTCCATCAAACGTGGGGTTTGAACTCATGACCTCAAGATGAAGAGCCACATGCTCTTCGGACTGAGCCAGCCAGGCATTCCCCCTCAACTTAAAAAAAATTATTTATTTAAAGACTAGTTTAGAAATGAAGTAAAACTAATAGTTTGGGGAAGCATGATGATCATTTTCTTAGTAATAAATTCTCAAAAAAAATTTTTTAATGTTAAAAAAAACTGTATGTAATCAATGTATGCAACTTGCTGAGTTTGGAGATAATTATACACTCATGAAACTGTCACCACAACCTGTGCCATCAACATATTCATCCCATCCAAAAGTTTCCTCCTCCCCTCTTATTTACTATTATTATTTTTATTATTATTATTGACTTGGCATAAGATCTAGCCTCATAGCAAATTTTTAACCATGTGATATAGAATGGGGAGGTAACTAGTTAAGGTACTAGTTAAGGGTTCTGAAGCTACAAGAGTACATTCTGGGAAAAACATGGAGAGAGAAGATTTGGGGTGGATAAGACTGAGGTTTGCAGAATGCCCACAGCCAGGGAGGGGAGGAGAAAGCGGACCCAAGAAAGAACAAGGCCGAGAGGTGCCTGAGAGAGTTGTGGTGGTTTAGGTCCTCTGAAGAGAGTAAGGCCTAATGGAAGTGTAAGATGATGATCCCGCTGGGGTGTCGGTCTCCCCGACTGTGCTCAACTCCTGCAGGCCTGCAGCCTGTTCCTGCAGGCACTGCTAAGCACAGCTGAAGACAAGCATGTTGAGATGGAGAGAAAAAGTGCTTCGTTTCTTTTGTGCGTGATGTAGGTGTCTCACATCACACCAGGTTTTTGTGTCATTGACTAGACTCATTTTGGCACTTAGAATCACTGTCTTTTCAAGCAAAGTTAGTGCTGCAGGCTTAAAACACCACAAAAGGGCAATCCTTGGCTGTTTCTTTTGTCTCCCTTTTCAAGAAGCATTATTAAGTAACCTGAATTATAGGCTATTGCTTCTCCAGCTCAAAGTGTCGTTCCCCCAAGGAGTGGTGCGTCCTTTCCATTAGGAAGTCTAGCTAAGAGCTACGGAGCTCACCACAATTGCTGCTGAACTATAATTGTCCAAATTGGATATTTGACTTTGCTTCTTCCAGTTCTTGGGCCCATGCTTGGTATTATCCTCTATCTTCCATCTTTACCACTCTAAGAGAATGTTTATCATTTAAAAAAAATCTTTTATTCCAATTCCAGTTAGTTAACATACAGTGTAATATTGGTTTCAGGTGTACGATATAGGGATTCAACACTTCCATATGTCACCCAATGAGAATTGGGGCATATGACATATGCAAACATGACTGTTTGCAGTGGTAGCTTCTGGAAAAAGCCCACTATATGTGTAGGGGATGGCTTAGGATGGAAAAGTCATGCTGGATTTATGAGGCTGGAGGGACTTCTCAGGAGGACAGAGCAGAATGAAGAAGGGACCACAGGATGTCAAGGTTGTGAACCATATCTTCATTGAAGATGATATATGTCCTATCATTTATCACATTGTACTTTGTTATTTCACAGATTTTTAAATGAAAACAATGTTCACATAAAAAATAAGAGATTATGTAGGGGCGCCTGGGTGGCTCAGTGGGTTAAAACCTCTGCCTTCAGCTCAGGTCATGATCCCAGGGTTTTGGGATCGAGCCCCACATCGGGCTCCCTGCTCAGCAGGGAGCCTGCTTCCTCCTCTCTCTCTGCCTGCCTCTCTGCCTACTTATGATCTCTGTCAAATAAATAAATAAAATCTTTTAAAAAAATGAGAGATTATGTAGCATCTCTAGTCTTTTGGCGTAATTTGTAATAGCATCACTGGCTAGTTCTGTTAGATATCCACTGATTTCCTTTAGGTCAGTGACATATAAATACAACCTAATGGTCTAACCCATCAGCTTTCAGGGTCTCCGTGCAGAGTATTCCTACCAAATTATCCTTGTGATGACTCTTTGGGTTTCCTCAAGATGGCTTTTTAGTAACAACTTGAACACATCAGTTTGCATGGCCTTCAAACTGACCCAAGCCTACATCTTGATTCTTGATTTTTCCATTCTAATGAAAATTACTGTGATGAAGGAACAGTGATTCAAACCAACAAACAAACATTGACAACTGTGTGCAAGACCAAGTGATACCATTCCTGCTGCCCAGTTGGAGTAGAATGGTCTGTGAGTGCTGATGCAGGCAACAGAGGCAGGCAAGGCAGAGGAAAGCTTGGAAAGTTTTCAAGATTAATTAGCACAAAGGTGGGGCATTTGGGATATCTGGCACCAGATAGTAATCAACAGTACTAATTATACTCTCATAGTCAATCAGTTATGGTGGATGAATTGGAGTCGATCGGCCAGTGTGGTTAAGGAAGCTGCAGCTGTTACAAGCTTCTCTTTAAAATATGTTTACAGGGGCGCCTGGGTGGCTCAGTGGGTTAAAGCCTCTGCCTTCGGCTCAGGTCATGATCCCAGGGTCCTGGGATCGAGCCCCACATTGGGCTCTCTGCTCGGCGGGGAGCCTGCTTCCTCCTCTCTCTCTCTCTGCCTGCCTCTCTGCCTACTTGTGATCTCTGTCCGTCAAATAAATAAATAAAATATTTTTAAAAAATAAAATAAAATATGTTTACATGTCTCTATAGCTCATGTGTTCGTGGGTCGCACTTCATTTTTATGTTTCTTAGAGAAAACGATCTCCATTTTTCCCCCCAGTTATAACAGAAAGTTGAGACATAAGACTAAGATATGCAAACATAAAAATCACCTGGAATGATACATTCTCAGCCAAGCCACAGTGTAGTCAACACTATATATTTTCAGTGCCTTGATATTTATGTGAGAGTGCTCACAATACTGCAAAAGACATGTGATTGCTCTTGAGGCACAAGTTCTAAATTATGTCACTTTGTTATTAAATAGGGGAATACTCTAGAATGTCTTCTGTTCATTAGTTTTCCAATTGGGAAGTGAGGTGGTATTTGAGGCTGAGTAGGGCTATCCGGTGGGATCAAAATGGGTATATTATATTTTGAGCTCATGCATGCTTAAGTAACATTTTTTTTGGTAGGTTCAGGTGAGTTCCATGTGAAGGCTGGTATGACCTTTTTTTAACTGAAGGTTTTCTTTTTAATAGATTCATCACACTACAATTACGCACTGAGAAGATGTTTGTGCCATTTTTCAGGAAATTCACACAATAGGCTTTCAAAGAATTTAGTTGCACGTGATAGACATTCAGCACGTTCAGTATTCTTGGGTAGGATATAAAAATGAAAAAGGTACCTCTCTCTTTTTCTGATAAAGAATGTTTTTAGTAAATGGTCACATATATTCACATATGTTGCCCCTTAGAGAATATTCAGTCTTCAGTATTTTCTGTAAATTAGTAGTTAGATCTAGAGTCTGTCAATTCTAGAGGATTGATCAGATTTGGGTTAAATTATTTTTGGCAAGAATAGTTCCATAGTGGGACACCTGGGTGGCTCAGTGGGTTAAGCCTCTGCCTTCAGCTCAGGTCATGGTCCCAGGGTCCTGGGATCGAGCCCTGCATCGGGCTCTCTGCTCAGTGGGGAGCCTGCTCCCCTCCCCCACCTCTGTGCCTGCTTCTCTGCCTACTTGTGATCTCTGTCTGTCAAATAAATAAATAAAATCTTAAAAAAAGAATACTTCCTCGGGCTCTCTGCTCAGCAGGGAGCCTGCTTCCCTCTCTCTCTCTCTCTCTGCCTGCCTCTGTCTACTGTGATCTCTCTCTGTCAAATAAATAAAATAAAATCTTTAGAAAAAAAAAAAAAGAATACTTCCATAGATAGTAGTGAGTGTGTATATATAGTAATTTGGAGAATGCTTGGTTATTTCTCTTTTGTTCTGTTAGCAATTGTTGATACTTGCCTAAGCCCCTTAATTCATTAGAGGTTCCAAAATGTTGATATTTTAATTGTATCTTTCTTTCTTTACGAACTGCTATACTTCTGTAAAGAGAACTTCCCCTTATCAACTCTTTGGTTATCCTTAGTTATGGTTTATATAGGAAAATCGAGAAAACACTTACTTTGGAGGCTGAATAGGGCTGGATGGTTTTTAAACTAATAAGATATTATTATAATTTTTGTTTCAACTAGTCAATAATATTTCAAGAAATTTAAAAATGTTGAAGGCAAAACTCTTATATTTACCCAGGTATTTACTTTTTCTTATGTTCTTAGTTTCTTCTAGCAGATTCAAGGTTTCTACCCAGTATCATTTGCCTCCACCCTTTGGAATTTCTTCTAGTGCTGGTATTTGCAATGAGTTCTTTCAGCTTTTATTTATTTGAGCGTGTCTTTATTTTACTGCTATTTTTGAAAGATATTCCTGTGGGTTATAGAATTCGAAGTAGATAGTTTTTTCTTTCAGTACCTTAAAGATATTCCATTGTCTTGTCAGCCCTTTTATCTGATGAGAAAAGTCAGAGACCATTTGTAACATTGGTCCCCTGTGTGCAACATGTCATTTTTTCTCTGACTTCTTTGGAGTTTGTTTTCATCTTTGCCTATGATATGCCTAGTTATTTTAATTTTTTTTAAATCTTGCTTGAGGTTTGCTGGTCTTGTTTATTTTGCTTGATGTTGATATGTTTGATCAATTTTAGAAAATTCTTGATCTTTATCTCTTTAAATATTTCTTTTGTCCCCATTTTTCTCTCTTCTCCTTCTGGGATTCTAATAGCATGTATATTGGACAGTTCAGTGTTGCTCCTCAAATCTCAGATGCTCTCTTCCAGTTTCTCCCATTATTTTTCACTTTCATGTTTCCTTTTGTATAGTTTCTTTGTATCATTTTCTGTTTTTTTTAAAGATTTTATTTTATTTTATTTTATTTTTTTAAAAGATTTTATTTATTTATTTGACACAGAGAAAGAGAGATCACAAGTAGGCAGAGAGGCAGGCAGAGAGAGAGAGGGGGAAGCAGGTTCCCCGCTGAGCAGAGAGCCTGATTCGGGGCTCGGACCCAGGATCCTGAGATCATGACCCGAGCCAAAGGCAGAGGCTTTAACCCACTGAGCCACCCAGGTGCCCCTTTTTAAGATTTTATTTATTCATTAGAAAGAGAGCAACAGAGACTGAGAAAGCACAAATGGGGTGGGGGGATGGCAGAGGGAGAAGCAGGCTTCACACTGAGCTGGGAGCCCGATGTGGGGCTCAGTCCCAGAACCTGGAGATTATGACCTGAGCTGAAGGCAGACGCTTAACCATCTGAGCTACCTACGTGCCCTAGCTTTCTGTTTTCAAGTTATAATTCCTTTCCTCCGCAATGTCCAATCTACTGTTAAGCTCATTAAGTGAATTCTTCATTTCTGGTATAATTTTCATTTCCAGTATTCCTTTTTGTTTCTTTTTATAATATCCATTAAGCTGCTGAAATCCTTCAAAGGCTCATGTGTATTGTCCAAATTGTCCAATAGATGCTTTAACATACATGTCATATTTATTTTAAAGTCTTTGTCCCATGATTCCTTCATCTGGTGTGTTACCTTCTCCTTTATGTAACCTGTAACTTCATATTGTGTGCCAGCCATTTTATTAAACAATTTGAGATAAAGATTGAAACTGAAATAAAGAACATTTACTCCAATAAAAAGGCACACTCTTTTTTCCTTTCAGGCTGCTAAGAAGAGAGTACTCATTTGTAATTTATTTGGGTCCCGGCTTTGTTGCAGTTCTAGCTTGATGGTTCTCTACTGGCTTCAGATATTTCAGACTTTCTCTTCGGTAGGGACTGGATTCTGAACACTGGTGAGGTCCCAGGGATCTCTTTAGCGTACTGATGAACTCTTTGAGTTTTGAACTATGGGAGATCTCTCTCTGCTTTGTAGCCTGGCTGTCAGCTTTTTGAGTCTTTATGGAGTTTTCTTTGCTTTCTAGTTCTGTTCCCAGTGTTCTGTGCCTGGAGATATCTGTCCCTATCCTGAGTCTTTGGAAGGCTGCTTCATGGTGCTCAAGAAGGCCAGAATACCTGAGGAGTGTTTCTTTCAGCTTTTTTGCTGAAAAGGCAGGAGGAACACTGCAATCAAAGGCGTTGAGTTGGAAATAGACTACTTTGTTCAGGGGATGGCACTGGTCTGGTTGGTATGGAGTGTGCAGATGGAGGGGAGTCAGGGTGTTGCATCATTGCCTAGGATATTAGTTGGCACCATATTAGAATGGGCTTGGATGTTAAGGCAACAACTTTGTACTTCTTGGTAGTTGGAAAACTTGGCCTGTTAATGACCAAGAAAACGACATGCTGCAAATGGCAATTTAGAAAGATTGATATTGCCATATGATGCGTGATGATTGGAGAGTCAGTCTTGAGCCAAGAAAATCAACAAGGTGATTATTGGAATATTTTATACACAAGGTGATAAGAGCTCCCAGCAGGACAAGCAGAGGAAATGGGCCAACTTCTCTGAAGAATACTTGACCCCTTTGAGCTGTTCATACTCATGCTCCCTTTCCTAACAGTTTCTGGTACTTATGTGTGTGTGTGGCAGGGGGTTGTTTTTTGTTTTTTTGTTTGTTTTTAATGAGCTTCTGTGACTTACAAAAAAGAAACAGAACAATTCATGTTATGCTAGCATTGAGGGGTAAGATTTTACTCAGAGATAATTGAAATATCAAAATAGAATTCAGTATTATACTTCTTGCTTTCATCAGTGTGTGAAGAAATCACTCCTGAAATCATCTTTCCTTAGGACTTCTTTCATGAAGGTTCAAGTGTCTCCTAACATTTGGGGGGTTATACGTGTGCCTCAGTGACGATAGATTGCAACATGGCAAAGTAACAAATAACCTTAAGATTTTTGTGGCATATCTGCAAAGACATCGATGGAACTAGAGGGTATTATAGTTAGCAAAATAAGCCAATCGGAGCAAGACAACTATCGTATGATCTCCCTGATATGAGGAAGTGGAGATGCAACGTGGAGGGTTTGGGGGGTAGGAAAAGAATAAATGAAACAAGATGGGATCAGGAGGGAGACAAACCATAAGAGACTCTTAATCTCACAAAATAAACTGAGGGTTGCTGGGGGAGGGGGGTCGGGAGAGGGTGGTGGGGCTATGGAGGGGTTATATATTGGGGAGGGTATGTGCTATGGTGAGTGCTGTGAAGTGTGTAAACCTGGCAATTCACAGACCTGTACCCCTGGGGCTAAATAATACATTATATGTTTATAAAAATTTTTTTTTAAATTATTTAAAAAAATATTTTTGTGGCACAAGGCATTCATGTTTTTCCCTTTGTCCCTTTATATGACATATCCATTTTGAGTTGGCGGGGGTACCAGCAGATTGTAGACTCTCAGGAGTCAAACTAACGGAGCTGTTGCCATTTCAAACATCACCAACCACTCTACTGGGAAAAGGAAAGTTGTAAGCTCTGTCTCTTAAAGCTTCTGTCTGGAAGTGCCATAAGTTGCTTCTCACATTTTGTGACCCAAAGTCACATGATTATACCTACTTCTAGAGGTGGGGAGGTGTTAGCAATGGACCTGGCAGAGAGAAAACCAGAAGATATGTAATCAACCCTAATGACTATTACAGAATCATTTTAATAATCTCATTAAAACTGTGGACCCTGGGGCGCCTGGATGGCTCAGCAGGTTAAGTGTCTGACTCTTGGTTTCAGCTCAGGTCATGATCTCAGGTTGTGAGACTGAGCCTGGCATTGGGCTCTGTGTTGAGCAATGAGTCTGTTTGAGATTCTTTCTCTCCCTATCCCTTTGCCTCTCCCCCTGCTCTCTTTCAAATAAATAAATAAATCTTTAAAAAAAATTATGGACTCTCCCTCCCCAAAAAATGTACACATATACATATTTTGGTACGATTTCATTTCTATTTCAAATGGTTCACAAGCACCCTGAAGCTTACTCACTGATTCCCAAAAAAGTTCAATTATAGGATAAAAACCTTAGTTCTGAATTATATGTTCATTGTGATTTCTCTTCCAATATTGATCTGTTATTTCCTCCAACTCCTTAACCCCAATCTGTATTGAAGTAAAAAATAAATGCTTCCTTTTACCTACCACGTAGAGTGCTGTGGGGATCTATCAGTGTCACCTTCTAGGGATATGTTCTAGAGCCACACAAACTAGACAGTAAGTCAAGCGCTGTCACTTTATAGCAATGTAATTGGGACAAGGTACTTAGCATTCTGTGTCTTGATTTTGTCTCTGAGTAGAAATTTAAAAATCTTTACAGAGTTCTTGAACATTGGAAGGGACAGATGTTTATGGGTCAGGGCATAATGTTCTTTATCCATAGCAAGCTTGCAAAGTTGGGTGGTCTTGTGTACGTAAGAGGTGGAGAAATGGTAATAACAGTGGAATCATAAGTGTTATTAGAAGAAAGTAACCCTGGTTCGCCTGGGTGGCATAGTTGGTTAAGTGACTGCCTTCGGCTCACGTCATGATCCTGGAGTCCCAGGATGGAGTCTCTGCAGGGATGCTCTGCACGGAGTCTGCTTCTCCCACTGACCCTCCCCCATCTTGTGCTCTCTCTCTCTGTCAAATAAGTAGAAAAAATCAAAAAAAAAAAAAAAAAAAAAAAAAAAAAGAGAATAAGAAAGTAGCCCTGTGTAATACCACAAAGGCTTAGGTTGTACCCCTCCTGTTCATTTATAGCCTAATTGTAGAAGAAGGAACTGAATATTGAAAGAAATTGTGAGGTTGGTATGGGTAATTACCAAATGTTTATCTTAGGAAGTATGTGCTTTGGATTCAGAAGAGGAGGGGATTGCTATAGGTGGTGGAATCTTAGGATGACATTTTAGAAGAGATGAAGTTTGAACTTGAAGAACAAAATTTAGCTTCAGGAAGTGGTAGAGACAGATGTTTTGGTTGGAAGGGATGGATAATGGAGCAAAGCCATGTTATTAAATGACATGATTTATGTCAACACTTTAGTCCTTTGGCACTAGTCACACCTATGATTTGTTCAGAATTTGGGAAGAGCCTAAAGGATTACAATAGCCAGGCCTGGGCCAAAGGGTGGGGAGCAGGGAATTTAGGCATGGGGCATGTGATACTGTGTTTTATAATAAGAAATATATATTTGGTTTTTGTCCCTATTTCTGGCACAGAGTCCTAAAACCCTTGGAATTTCCTAAGTGATAAGGGCAATAAAGGTGTCCTAATATTCATTGCAAGCTCCTTTCAATCACACCTGAGTTTGTATCAGTGAGGAGACATTGGGAAAGCACCTAAGGATGGGAAGGGTGGTTACCAGAGAAACTGACTCAATGATTAAAGAATTGGAACTTTGAGTCCCTAGGATTTTGACTTTTTTTTTTTTTAGATTTTATTTATTTATTTGACAGAGAGAGATCACAAGTAGATGGAGAGGCAGGCAGAGAGAGAGAGAGAGGGAAGCAGGCTCCCTGCCGAGCAGAGAGCCCGATGCGGGACTCGATCCCAGGACCCTGAGATCACGACCTGAGCCGAAGGCAGCGGCTCAACCCACTGAGCCACCCAGGCGCCCCCTTAGGATTTTGACTCTTGAGTGAAGGCATCGAGGCAATGAATGGGTCACTCACTGTTGCACCGTAAAGGGCTATGAGAACATACTGAGACTGGTCCTGTGTGTGACTTATGGCACCACCCTCATTATTTTATAGACCACACTTAATATTTTACCCCCTCAAATACCACCTGAATATAGCTGGACTATTTAAACATGGGACTATTTAATTACTATTTAATCATCTTTCTCTGGTTTTGATTTTGTTTTTCCTCTTCCTGCCTTGTTACAGACAGTCAATTTCTATTCTTTGGAATTTCAGCCAGTGTTTGTTTTTGCCATGTGCCTTTTATTTTCTGTCTCAGAAACAACTCTGTTTACTCTGTGTGGATTTTTGCAGTAATTGGATATCCATGTCATCATTTACAGCTAATGGCAGCCCTCCATGTCCTGCAGAAATAAAGGTTGAGGATGATGGCTGGTGTAGGGCCAAGAACTTGGGGGTTTTCCACTACTTGTGACCATCGGAAGAGAGAGCGGTCAGTCCCTCCCCGCTAAATATTGTCTGTAGCCTGAAGAAAAACCATCATTCCAGAATAATCAGAGGCTAAAAAACCCAGAATTGACTTTGTAGGAATATCTACCTTGGATATTGACCAGTATTTTCAGTAGCACTTCCCCAGCCCAGCAGACCTTTCCCTACATCGGTACCTATGAAAATGTGTGGTGCCCGTAAACACTAAGCATTTTGTTTAAATATTAAACTTTAAAGTGCTCCATCAATTTTTAATGTGCAAACTATCCTTGAAAGACTCTGTTATGTTGCTCTTCCCTATCAGGGAAATACTTGAGGGACATTAGGGGCGCTCTCGGGTTACAAGGAAAAGGCCTACTCCACTGCGAACCGCCCTGAGTGTCTCTGAAAAGCCCATTTCTGAGCAGAGAGCAGGCGGCCTTTGAATCACTTAAAGCCTCTATTTCCAAAACTGCTTAACCAGTCGAATCCTCAGGAAGCTGCAATCCCAGGCACTTCTTCAGTGAATGGAACTTAGGGCTTACCTCTTGCAAAGAACTGCTGAGCGGAGGAGAATCGTCTAGAACAATCCAGCACAGCAGTTTTCATTGGTGGAGTTAGGGACCCGAGTGAGAATGTCTTCAGGGTGAGCCACACCCTTGTTTTTTCCCCCAAACATGCCGGCGGATGAGTTTCTGCAACATCTGAATGAAGAGTTGTGTCTTGGCTAAACTGGTTTTCTATGTTCAATGTTGTCATACGTGAGCACCGCCGATTCCTTTACCATCTATGGGATATGGATTTGTAAAGAACAGGGTCGGAGAGAGGCTGGGACCGCGATGCCTGACTTGGAACTTGGGTTGTAATGGTGAGGAGGAGGAGCACCCCTCATGAATTTGGTTTACGTCCTCTATTTGACGGCGCATCTGTTTGTTTGCTGTTGAAGTAATTTGTGGAGCGCCCGTAAACTGTCGGGCTGCCGGCGTGTTGGAGACGTCGTGTGGTGGGAGAGGAGTGGGATGAGTTAAAGTTGGGCAGTCACTGCATGGTCAAGTTTGGAGGTTCTGTCATTGGCTTGGGCACCTGTTAGAACAGACTCGACCTTGCTGCCTCTCTGAGAGTGGACAGGCTCATGGACCGTCCGAGCCTTAGAATGTTCTGGAAAAACCCGTGTGGGTACAGCTTTAGACCTTCTCAGGCTGCCCTTGAAGACCTTGCTACCATGTCATCTGGGACAAAAGTGTGACAAAGGGATTTGAAATTCAGAAATACTAGAGGATGGGATTGGTTCAAAGCTGGCTGTTGGAGCTTCAAGAACCAAGGGTTTCATACTGATTTGCAGCTTCAGCACAAACTGAATAACTGAATAATGAATAACACAGAAAGGAAAGAAATTGTGTGCTTTGGATATTAGGCCTAGATCTTGGTTAACTGCCCAAAAGGACCGATCGTGGTTGAAAATTCACTGCTTCTTTATTCTGTGCATCTGTTAGCTTCACTGTTCGATAAGGTAGCTACTAGCCACATCTGGCTATTTCAATTAAAATTAAATATAATTAAAAATTACTTTCTTGGTCACATTAGCCTCATTTCAAGTACTCAGTTAGCCTAGCTGTCGTCAATGGCTATTGTATTGGACAGCACAGATACAGACAGTTTCTATCATGGCAGAAAGTTCTGTTGGACGCCACTATAGACAATAACGTGGGGCTAAAAAACTGGGGTTATACATTCCTAGGATACGCCCTCTCCCATTTTCCTTAGTGGGTATTCCAAACCTTCCACTCACCTAAGCTTTGTACCCTAGTTCCTCACCACTTGCGGCAGGTGAGTGTGATTCTTACTTTACATGGAAAATAGACAACATTAGGTAATGATCTTTTTACCTCTTGGCCCTCTATCCCTTCCACCTGCTTCCTTGGATCTGCATCTCTTTACCATCCTTTCTTAGGGGAGAAGCAACATCCTTCCTGTTTACTGTGAATCCCTCCATCTGTGCCCTAGAATCAACTCTCCAGTGTCTTCAAGGACCAGGTTTACCAATTAACTATCACCCTACCTACCTACCTACCTACCTTTGTGTGTGTGTGTGTGTGTATAGTGCAAAATTTTATATGAAATTTTCAGATTTCACCACTTTTGTGTGTGCTCAGTGAATGTGTAATGCATATAATTTATACAAAATTTTATATATATAAAGTACAAAATTTTATATATATAATTTATATTATATTTATCAATATATATTTATATGTTTATATGTGTGTATGTGTGTATATATATATATATATATATATATATATACACACACATACACACATATATTTAAATACTCACAGATGCATAAGTTGGAAAAAAGGTAAAAGGGCCCTGTGTACCCTTCACTCAGTTTTCATCGATGGTGACATCGTGCATAACTGTAATGCAGTATTGAAAACAGGTAATCGACATTGGTACAATCCATAGACTTTGTTCAGATTTCACTTTGGTATGTGCTCAGTGAGTGAGTGTGTAGTGCATATAATTTATATAACATCCAAGAATGTTGGTAATACAGTGTGTACCCTTTTAAGCCTGGCTCTTTTCGCTCCGTGTCGTTCCATGAAATCCATCCCAGTTTCTAGTATCAGTAGTTTGTTGATGGTGTCTGCTGAACGGTATTCCAGTGGCATGGAAGTGACACATTTTGTTGAACCACGTGCCCATTGAAGGATGCCTGTCCTCCACCCCTGACCCCAGTTGTCCGGGGTATCATAAATAAAGCTGCTATAAGCATTCATGTTTTGGGGTAGACATAAGTGCTCATTTCTCTGGGATAAAGGCCCAAGGGTTCAATTGTTGAGTTGAAGGGCAAGTCCGGTTAGATTTCTTTATTTTATTTTTTATTTTTTTATTCTATTAACATATAACGTATTATTTGATTTGGGGTACAGGGCTGTGATTCATCAGTCTTACACAATTCACAGCATCAGATTAGATTTCTTAAACTATTTTTTGTAAAGATTTTATTTATTTATTTGACAGACAGAGATCACAAGTAGGCAGAGAGGCCGACAGAGAGAGAGAGGGAAGCAGGCTCCCCACTGAGCAGAGAGCCCGATGTGGGGCTCGATCCCAGGACCCTGGGATCATGACCTGAGCCAAGGCAGAGGCTTTAACCCACTGAGCCACCCAGGTGCCCTCAGGTTAGATTTCTTAAGAAACTACACACTGTTCCCCAGAGCGACCGTACCATTTCACATTCATGGCAGTAAGTGAGCGATCTAGTTTCCTCCACATCCTTACCAGCATTTGGTGTTATCCCTGTTATTTTAGCCATTCTGATAGGTGTCTGGGGAAATCTTATGGCGATTTAAATTTTTATTTCTCCTTAACTTTTGTTAACATGGTTCTTGTTGAATATCTTTTCATGTGCTTATTTGCCATAAATCCTCTTTTATAAAATGTCTTTTCATGTTTTTGGTGAAAGGTCTTGCCCATTTTCTAATTGGATCGCTTGTTGACTACTGCATTTTGGGAGTTTATAGATCTTACAAAGACTTTGTTGGATATGTGGTTTGACAATATTTTTTCCCAGTGTAGCCTGTCTTTTCATACTCTTCAGTCTTTTGTGGAGAAAAAAGAAAAAGTAATTTTGAGAAGGTGTTTCTCCTATAGATGCAGCTTACAAGTTTAACCTAACTCACCCTATGGATATTTTTTTCCCTCGGTGCAAAAACTGCGTCTTGGTGCCTTGGTGAAAACTTCATTTACCCTGAAACATGTTTCTTTTCCTATTGTCCTATCAGCTAACGGTGCTGTAATCTAGCTGGAGCCCAAAACAGACGCCTGGGAGGCGACCTTGACCCCTTCAATCCTTCAGCGTTTTCCTCTAAGCACCGCCATATCTTGTCTATTCTTACTAAATATTTCTCAAGCTCGTCCTATTTTGTTGGGTTATCCCGGTGCCATTATCTTAGTTCACGTCCTTGTTATTTCTCATCAGGGTCATTGTATTGAGCTCCTAATTGTACTCCTGGCTTCCAGTCCTGCCTGACACAGAGCCAGTTTCCACGTGGCTGCAGAGTGATCTAGCTAAAGGGCAAGCTAGTTATATTATTCCCTTGCTCACCCTCATCTCCAGAGTCAAGTTTCAGTTCCTTCACATGCTGTGCACGTCCTTTTGTGTGTCTCCCTCAGCCTCGTCTCTTACTGCTCCCGACACCAGACATCATCAGCTTCCACCATTCTACTCTACCTGCAGTTTCTCAAAAGCAGTGTGATTTCTTGACCCCAGGGCTTTGTTTGGGATGTTCTCCCACGCCTCCTCCTTGAAGCTTCTCCTTTGCACTCCATGTTCCACAGGAGAGCAACTCCTCCAAGGTCACTTCCCTGAGCACCAAGGACAGGATTACGTCCTCCTTGTTCGTAGGATGACTCAACCAGGGCAGGGACTACATCTGTGTATCATCCTTTATTCTTAGGGCTGAACAAAGTACTTGTGCATCGTTTACAAACATTATAGAAGAAATGAATGAATCTTAGTAATGAATTCCTTCCGTATTAAAGGTATCTGCTTCTCCCTCTTCCCTAAACTGGAATCTCTGCAGCATAGGAATTGTTTCCAGTTTCTATCTCTAGCACCTGCAGAATGCCCAGCTTGTAGGACATGCTCGATAAATATTTGTTGGAGGAATGAATGAAGCAAAATGGACCTCATTGCAATACGGTGCACTTTAAGTTAGTCTTTTTTCCCTTTGCTTATCCCCAGAGGCAGACACTGAGCCTAACAGTAAAAATGTATGGAAAAGAGCAGAAATTACTGATAGTTTAATACACTCATATGGCTGAGTAGGCAGTTCCGGTTCAGATACAGTTGTATTTGCCCTGAGCAGCCTGAGCAGCCACAGGAAAGCAGAGGCTACTTTTGTTGTTCATAATTTATGAAGTACATACCGACCTTTCTGCTACTGGACAGCCACTGAGTACCAGAAAGAATCTGTTTGTATCGAGCTTGAAGTCAGATCCTGCTTTTGAGCTACTCTGGGTACAAAAAGAGATGCTCAGCTTATGAGTCATCCTCTGTGAAATAGGTGGGGTTCTTCGTGGTGTCATTAAAATGACCAGTTATGGGGCACCTGGGTGGCTCAGTGGGTTGAAGCCTCCGCCTTCGGCTTGGGTCGTGATCCCAGGGTCCTGGGATGGAGCCCTGCATCGGGCTCTCTGCTCAGTGGGGAGCCTGCTTACCCCTATCTCTCTCTGCCTTCTGCTTTGCCTACTTGTGATCTCTGTCAAATAAATAAATAAAATCTTAAAAAGAAAAAAAAATGATTATGATAGTATCAAATTTATCAGACTGATTTTAGTTCACAAACATATTTTAAAGATTTATTTATTTTTTTGAGGGGGGAGGGGCAGAGGGAGAGAGAGAAGCTCAAGCAGACTCCCCACTGAGCATGGAGCCCAAGCCAGGGCTCGATCTTACAAGCCTGAGATCATGACCTGAGCCAAAACCAGGGGTCGGATGCTTAACTGACAGCACCACCCAGGCGCCCCTGTAAACTTTTTTTGATGCATACCAAATTCAGTGTGCTGTATGTAAAAGTTGGCCAAAGCTAGCCTTAAGGCAACATTTAGGGAGTATTTCACTCATTTCTCCGTTTCTCCTATAAACTCTCTTACCCATGTCCCAGAAGGGCCCCATGCCACCTTCTTGTTCCCCAAATTCCTGTTCTCAGACTCCAGTACCCCACCTAACCCTGGATTAAATGAGATCATCATGCATTCATATAACATAGAGGTATTCTCCATTGTCTTAAAAAAGCACCCATTCAATTTTAGTAAAGGAATTGCAGAGCATCACAGGGGCTGAGAACCAAGGAAAGGTTTCATGGTTCTTGCCCAACAGGAGTCATAGCTGCTTTTTCTCTCATCAAAGACAAGTAATCAGAAGGGGGAAGAACAGGCTGTTAGGAAGAACAGGCCTGCGTATCTTGTGATGACCCACCTTAATAATTAGTAATTGCTCTCCAATCCAGCCTTTTGTCCCGTGGTCACACCTTGAACCTTGTCATTGCCAGTAACTACTCCATCTAGAATCTTAATTTTGGATATCTTGCTTTCTGACCACCAACTCCTGTTTTTCTAGTTTGTTTGCTCTGATAACCCATAGGCATAATACTTTAATATCATTTTGATAATCCACTAGTCCCTGTCACTTTCTTCTCATCAAATTTTCTTCTTCTCCAGGTAGATTCCATGGTTGAGAAGAGTCAGTTTCTTGGTAAATACCACCAACTTCCTTCCCCACTTTATGTCATGCTCATTTAAAAAATCCCCAACCTTGGAAGAACCCTACCCTCTCTCTTCTCTGGGCCTCCATGTGAGCAGCGACACGTTGCTGGACAAATCACACAAGTGTGTAGACTGGGTTCATGGAAATTCATGATCTCAAGCCTTCAATGGGCATTCATCTTATTTTGTTTTCATCTTCCTGGTATTAGTTTCTTTTTTCTCTTTGAACATCTCACTGCCCTTTTCCATCAGCATTCTCTGCTGATACCTCAGCCTTGAAGTCCCTTATCTTCCTGGCTCATCAAAATTGGCAAAACTTGTGCCCTCCCAGCAGAGGTCAATCCCTCCATCTGACTCTGGTATCATCCACAGCACCTGCAGTGCCTCCCGTTGCCTTCAGTATCCCAGAAAGAATTGTGTTAGCAGGATAAGAATGAAACAAAATAGAACAAAACAAAAGTACACAAAACATTCCCTTTCAATACAGTTAATTTAGATGTAATAGGATTTTTTTGCATGGATTTTCTTCCAGGCAACTTGACTTGTTTTCAGAAAATTAATCTTGCCTCTTAAACTACAATGCCTTATTTTCTACCTCAGCCAATCTTTACTTCTCTGCCTGACTTGTAAGCAGTTCCACAATGTGGCTCTGCCTCCTTGAGCCCTATTTCCAAACATGCAGCACATCAGCTCCTTGGGTAGGCAGGTCTTCTCACTGTCTTGTGATTGACCTTCATTGATGACTTCCCTTCCTCAAAATGCTCTCCAGCCCCTGTTCAGCTTTTAGGTGGCAGAGAGGAACTCTGTCCAAGGTCTATTAGAACTCCAAACCCATCCTTTTAATAAAATTATTGAAACTTAAATAATATGTATTTATTTCATATTACTAGGAAGAAACATTATAAAATATCATAAAATGTCTTGCCTTTTAAAATTAAATGAAAATATTTTAGTTTTATATTATAGATATTTTCAAATATAAAAGTAAAGATTAATATAATGAACACCAGTGTTACCATCACCCCCCCGCAAATTAACATTTTCCATCTTTGTATATACTTCCCTGTTTTTTAAAAAGAATTTTAGACCAAATTTCAGACATCATTTTTTTTTAAATCTTGTATTCTTAAATATGCATCTCTAAGAAATAAGGATTTTTTAAAAAGCCTAGTCATTATGCTGCTATCATAACTAACAAAACTGGTAATTCCTTAATATCATCTAACACAGCATTTCTCAACCTTGGCACTATTGAATTTTGGGTGACATAAATTTCAGATTTTCAGATAATTTACAGAATTCTGTTCTGTAGGATATTTAGGGCCGTCTCTATTACCAGATGTTAGCACTTCCTCCATTGTGGCAACCATAGATGTCTCCAGACTGGAGAGGCAAAGTCATTCCTAGTGGATGAACCACTGATCCAATTCCAGTTTAAGTTTCCACGATTTCTTACTGGTGTGTTTTGTTAAGTTGGTTTATTGGAATGAGGATCCAAAGAAGAGTAACTATTCTCTTTATCACTCCTACTCTAGGAGAGAGAAGGCAGGTGGGAGATAGGCTCAGCAGAAGAGAGCTGCAGGAGGTGAGAGTAGCAATGGAGATCCTAAGATCTTGAAGATGGAAGAGAAACTATTCCTGGTGTAATTGTGAGGGTGATTAGTTGACGAACATTATTCTGGTGGTAAAGTGGGTTGACATCTACCAAGACCACTTGTGCTAAGTGCTCAGCAACAGAGGACTTGTCCACGGGCTGTAGCCACGATTGTGGGTGTTTGGGCAGGAAAATCAAAGCTGTGCTCTGAAAGATTGGCAGCACCTGGCAGGAATGGGCACTCTTATTCCAGACAACAGACTGTTCTTAGATCCTAACTTGTAGTGTGTGTCCTGCTTCTCTCTCATAGACACCAGAAGTAGACAGAGGACATCAGAAAATAGCCACATTTGGGATAGAATCTCAAATTCAAAGCTGAGCCAAAGTACAGTGTCATCAAACATTTAGAGAAGAAAAATAACATGAAGGAGACTTGATCTGATAAACAAAACCTATACCGGAGGAAGTAAAACTCATAAGGAAACTTTGAAAGGTGCATAATGAAAATGCCTAGAGAGAGCTGGGACTAAATCCAAATATATCAGTAATCCCAAAAACTGATTCTTGGATAGGACAAAAAGTAAATAAAATAAAATACAGTTATATGCTATTAATAAAGTACATGCCTAAAACAAAATAACATGTACAGGTTGAAAATAGAAGGAAAAAAAAAAGAAAATAAAGGAAAAAATAAACCAGACGTGTTCAAATAAAAAAATTAAAATAAATGTAATATTAATTAACAACAGTTACAAGAGTCCAAGGCCAAAAAATGAAACAAATTAAATAGAAATATTTAATATTGATAACATGTATAACTAACACTTGACTCTCCTGAAAACTTTGTCACCAAAAGCAATGATTCATACTGTAGAGAGCAAAAATTTATAAAAAATACTAGGATGAATAAATTCCAACTATGTGGGAGACTTCAGAAATTAACAGATTAAACAAATAATTAAGGCTGAAGGGCTTTTAATAACATTGCTAACAAACTATATATGCATATATGTGTGTATGTATATATCTATATTGTAGTATTTATTTTATATTTTAAATATTTTAATATTTATAAAGTACTTTATAAATAGTTGTATATTTTAAAATATTTTATAAATATGTATCTATTAAAATTGTTATAAATATATAACATATTTTAATATATTATATAATCTATATTATATATAAAGGCCTTTTTATATGTATTTATCTGTATGTGTATATATATCCATATTTTTAAAATTTTATACCTACAAAATTGAAAAAGACATTTTTCAAAACCAAAATGGGACATTCACAAATATTTACCATCCATTATACCAAAACAAAATGAAATATATCTCAATATATATTCCAAGGAATAAAATCATTTAGTCTTTGTACCAGCTATAACGTAAAAAAGTCATAAATGAATATAAAAAGTCTGCAAGAAAAGTTTCTTTCATTGGAAATAAAAATAATATTCCAGGGCACCTGGGTGGCTCAGTGGGTTAAGCCTGTGCCTTCAGCTCAGGTCATGATCTCAGGGTCCTGGGATTGAGCCCCACATCGGGCTCTCTGCTCAGCAGGGAGCCCGCTTCTCCCCCCACTCCCCACCTCTGCCTGCCACTCTGCCTGCATGTGATCTCTGTCTGTCAAATAAATAAAATCTTTAAAAAAAAAAATTCCTCCTTTTGGGAAATAATAAATATTGTTTCAGAAAAATGATAAAAATGGGTAATTTTTGGTATTTCTAATCAAGAAAAAAGTTCTTGTATAAACACTGGGAATAAGAAAGAAAATATCACAGATTTGGAGAATATTAAAAATTTATGATCAGTTTCTTATTTCAATTAATATCTATTGATCAGTTGCATTAATATATTATCTTCTACAATAAATTTGAAAATTTAGACAAATTTGTAATTTTCTAAAAAATAACAAAATTGACTCACTCAACAGAAAGTCTGAATAGATAAATAGAATTGAAGAAGTTGAAAATATAATTAAAGATCTATCTCTTAAAAATTTCACCAGACCCAGAAATTTTGAAGGGTGATATCTATGAAATTTTTATGGAATAGACAATTCCCACATTATGTGAACTGCTTCAGAGAATCTAAAAGCTAGAAAACAATCTTTACTCATTCCATGAGGCTAATATGACCCTTATACTAAAATATAATAAGGATTTTGCATACAGAAAAGAAAACACAGGTGGACCTCACTAATAAATTTGACATGCAGGATTCTTATATAAAATCTAACAAATTAAATTACTCATGCATTGAAAAATAGTATATTATGACCAGGTAGGGTTTACAGTAGAAACACAAGGAACTTTCAACACTAGGTAAGGTTCTAATTTGATTTACTAACAAATAGTTCAAAGAAGAAAAATCATATGTGATCTCAATAGATGTTGAAAAAATATTAGACAAAATTCAATGCAAATTCATGTTAAAAACTAGAAATGGAAGGAAACTTTCCAAATCTTGTAAAAGGTATCTCTTAGGAACCTGCAGCAAAAGTCATATATAATGATGAAGTACTGAAAGCATTCTCTTTACCTCTGGAAACAACATAGGAATGAAAATGACCACCACTTGTCCTGGAGGTTTTGGCCAGTGCAATAACACACAAAAATAAATCAGGTAGGTAAATATTTGAAGAGAAAAAAAAAAAAACAAACATATTATGCATTTGCAGACAACATGGTTATCTTCCTAGAAGATCCAAGCTAGTACAATAACAACATACTGGTAGAATTCTACATGGCTAGACTAATTGGATAAAAGATGAATGTATGAAAAGTAATAGATTTTCAATATATGATCACATGCAATTAGACCATCCAGTTTCCAATAGAAATTTAAAAATATATGAAATGATTAAGAATAAACCTGCAAGTATCTGTACAATACTATGTGAAAGCGGTAACAGCAGCAACACTATAATGTGTTACTAGAAGATTTAAAAGAAGACCTAAATAAATGATGAGAAATACTATATTCTGGAAATGGAAAATTCACTGTTTCAAAAATGGTAATCCCTCCCAAAAATATTTATACATCTAATGTATCATAGTTAAATCCTATAAAGTTGAGGGTAATAATCAATGGTTAATGGTCTTATTTTAGAAGGTAGATTAAAGTTGGTATTTTCCTACCTTTGTTCTTGAAAATTCTCTAAATGAACAACAACAACAACAAAGTTCCCAAAGCAGAGAAACAGAGCCATAAACACTGTCTTCAAAGAAACTAGGAGGCACATTTGTAACTCCAAGTCATAGTATAGAAGAAATCACTAAGAAATATAATGGAATGTAAACAAGAAGAGGCCAAGAGGATCCCGATAACTGGAGAATTCAGATGAAACAGGCAAAGCACAGTTCTCCAGAGTAAATGCTCCATCTGAGAGGCAAACCCCACAATGCCGGGATGGGTACATGGCTTCCCAAGCTTTGCATGAAGAAGAGCAGATAGGGTTAGATAGACCCAAGAATCACAGAGACAAGCCATGTTTTCAGGTAGGCTTTCTGTCAGGCAATATCGAGGAGAGTCTATCTTGTAAACAGTCCAAAAGCTGTTGATTGATCTCTGTCACCTAAAATAAAGAGAGCAGGTGAAAATAGCCAATAGGAATAAACAGGGACTATAACATGTAGGCTTAAAAAGGTAAAATGAAACAGAGACTT
Organism: Enhydra lutris kenyoni; assembly: GCF_002288905.1. NCBI lineage: Eukaryota > Metazoa > Chordata > Mammalia > Carnivora > Mustelidae > Enhydra > Enhydra lutris. The sequence continues at coordinate 17,176,529 of NW_019154117.1, read as the reverse complement.
TTTAGGGTGGTGAAAATACTCTGTATAATATTATAATGGTGGATACATTTAATCATACACTTATTCAAACTCACAGAATGTACAACAGTAAGAGGAAACCCTAATATAAACTATGAACTTTGAGTGTGATATATCAGTGTAGATTGTAGGTTGTAACAAATATACCACTATTTGAGGAAGTTGACGGATAGGCTGTGTACGTTGGGGAGGGACAGGATATGGGAAATCTTTGTACTTTCCTTGCAGTTCTGCTAAGGACCTAAAACTGCTCTAAAAAAATAAAGTCTATAAATATATGTATATAAAGAATATTATAAGCAAATTCATGCCAGTAAATGTGAAAATTTAGATGAGATGGAAAATTTATTAAAAAAAATAGAACTTACCCCAAACTTCTATAAGAAATGTAAAGTCTGCACAGCTCTTTATGTGATGAAGAAATTGAATATATAATTAAAAACCTCTTCATAAATAAAGCCCCTCTCCATAAGGAGGAATTCTTTTCCTTTTTTTTTTTTTTAAGGAAGAACTCTTTTTTTAAATAATTTTTTTTTTTTTAGATTTTATTTATTTGACAGACAGAGATCACAAGTAGGCAGAGAGGCAGGCAGAGAGAGAGTGGAGGAAGGAGGCTCCCCATGGACCAGAGAGCCGGAAGTGGGGTTCAATCCTAGGACCTTGGGATCACGACCCAAGCTGACGGCAGAGGCTTTAACCCACTGAACCACCCAGGTGCCCCGCAAAGAATATTATTTTTAAAAAAAGGGAAAGATTAATGTCTTTTATGAACATATGTGCAAAAAAATCCTAAATGAGTTAATAGCAAATTGAATCTAGTGATACTTAGAAAGATAATATATCATGACCAAATGTGTTTTTTTGTTTTAGTTTATGGTTTTTTAGAGAGAGAAAGAGAATCTTAAGCAGACCCCACACCCAGAACACAGCCCAGTGTGGGGCTTGATATCACAACCCTGAGATCATGACCTGAACTGAAATCAAGAGTCAGATACTGAACTCACTGAGCCACCCAGGTGCCCCCAAATGTGGTTTATTTAAAGAAGGTGATACTGGGTTAACACTCAAAATTCAATCAATGTAATTCACCAGATTAACACAATAAAGGAGAAAAATCATATACCCATCTCTGTAGATGTGGAAAGAGCATTTGATATAAATCCAGTATGTATTAATAATTAAAAGCAGTCTTGAATAGATAATATTCTTAATTTGATATATCTGAAAAAATGAAACAAAAAACACCATAAAACAAATATATCTGAAGTGAATTTTTATGAGACTTCCCTCTGGGATTAGTAAGGAGAGAAATATTTTTCTGCTAAAATTGTTTTTGTTCAACATTTTACTGGAGGCTTTTCCAAGGAAACGACAATAATATTAAAGGTGTGAAAAATGGAAAGGGAAAATAAAACTCTTATTATTTACTGATGACATGATTATGTATATAGACATTTTTAGAAGAACTACAGATAAACTGTTAAATATAACAAGAGAAAAACAATATGAAATTTTTATGTATTGCAAGATATTAAAAAAGAATAATTTAAAAAGAATAATTAAAATGTATTATTTACAATATCATTAAAGACTTCAAATATCTAGCAATGTGTCTAATGCATGTTGTCTGAGACCACTTCCAAAAATGTATAAAACACTATCAAGAGATATTAAAGAAGACTTCATCACCACTTCATCAGAGTGAGGTGGATGAATATATTTTTTAAAAATCTACAGACCGGGGGCACTTGGGTGGCTCAGTGGGTTAAGCCTCTGCCTTCAGCTCAGGTCATGATCTCAAGATCCTGGGATCGAGCCCCACATCGGGCTCTCTGCTCAGCAGGGAGCCTGCTTCCTCCTCTCTCTCTGCCTGCCTCTCTGCCTACTTGTGATCTCTCTCTCTCTGTCAAACAAATAAATAAAATCTTAAAAAAAAAAAATCTACAGACCAACTGCATTAGCAGAGTTAGAAGAGGTTGTCAAAGAGCCAATCCTTCCCAAAGCATACGTTTGTACACGACACTGCCCTTCCTACACCAAGGGCTCAAATTTGTGGTTATTATTGCTCCTACTGGCACAAAAGGGAGAGAATCCCCTGCCTCCCCTCTTGCATTACCAACTCCTGCCATGAGTGCACCTGTCTGCCTATGTGCCAGCTGTAAGATAGCCTGACAATTTACATATCTAGCATTCTCACCCCCTTTAGAGGAGAAGAGTCTTGATAATCTCATAAGGTGAGGAATTCCTCAAACCTAGGAAAGGGTTTAGATGCTGGGTACTGAAAACAAAGACATTCATCCACTAGAAACACCCCTATTCCCACTAATAATGATTCTTCAGTTATTCTAGAGGTACTGGCAAGCACAATGAAAAAAAAATAGATATAAAAATCAAATAGGAGGAGATTAAACTACAACTATATGCTGCTGGTGCAGTTATTTTCCTAGAAAATCCATGAGAAATGACGAAAGTATTTTCACAATTAAGAGTAGAAATCAGCTAATTGACTGGCACAAAATTAATTAAACAGTTAAATTTTCATGTATATGGTTTGGTAGATGACATTGTGGAATAAATGGAACACTTGCAATAACAAGACACATGAGGGATCAAGATAAAATTTGAAATGCTTTTCAAGGATACAAAAAGAAAACTTGAATAAAGGGAAAGACACACTGTATTTTTGGACAAGAGATTCAACATTATGAACACATCAGTGTCTCTAAATTAATCTATAAAAGTGATGTGATCCCTCCAAAGATTACCAGTAGGATTTTTATTGAAACTAGGCAATTGGATCCTAACGAATATATGAAGAAAATGAACAAGCAGGAATAGCTAGCAAAAATTCCAGGAAAGAGCAATGGGAAGTATTTGTCTTAAAGGACATTAAAACACACAAAAACATCAAAGGGTAAGATATGGTACTTGAACATATACAGTAATTTGGTGTCTGAAATAGATGAAAATTCAAATCATTGGGAAGTGAAAAGATTCACTCTTGATTGACAAAGATTAAAGATTACTAATATCCAACCATGGAGAAGATGCAGAGAGATGTGTAGATATGTAATCAGGCATGGCTTTTATGGAGAACATTTTCTTAGGATCTCTTTTAAAAATATGCACATGCCTTAACCCAACAATTCCACTTTGATATTCATCTCAAAAAAATGCTGCAACTGTGTACAAAGAGGGCTTGGAGAATTGTTTGCAGTGGGGGCAAATAGATTGTCATCTGAGTGTCCTTATAAATGAAGTAGTATGTATCTTTACTGTTGAATACAATGCAGCAGTTAAAATAAATGAAGTTGAAAATGAAAACGATTCCATGAAGTGAAGTATGAAGTAGCATTTCAAGGACTAATTTTAATATTGAAACGAGAATTTTAGAATAATATACATAGTGTGATTTCTCTGATGCCAAAACAGTCTTACCTGCATACGTGAGTTGGGTCGTACTGTTTTCTCAAGTCTCTTGGTGTGTCGAGGAGGAAACTGAAGCACAGAGAGCGAAATATTGTTGGGAGGGGTCTTGGAAGACCATCTGACGAAAGAGAGGAAAGAGCAGTTCAGTCAGAAAAAGCAACCAGAGACCCTGAAGTAGAAGCTTGCTGTGCTAGTAAGATCAGTGTGGCTGGAATGAGGTTGAGTGAAGGGAATTAGTAAGAGATGAAACCAAAGAAGTATCCAAGTCATCTAGATGATTGGATTTTATTTTTAAAGAAGTGGGAGCTCTTGGAGGGTATTGAATACAAAGGTGAGATGAATTGGCTTCTGTTTTTAAATCATTCGCTGCCATGTTGAAAATTGAAGAGGGAAAAAGGTGGGATGACCAGGTAGGAGGCTACCACAATAATTCTGATGAGAGATGATGATGGTTTGGACCAACAGCAGTAAAAATATTGAGAAGTAGTCAGTTTCTGCATATATTTTGAACTTAGAATTGGCAGAAATCTATGGCCAATTGAATAGGGGCGTAAGGAGAGAGGACTTAAAATTTTTGTCCTGAGCAGCTGGGAGGATGGAATCACCATTATCTGAAATGGAGAAAGTCAAGATTTTGGTTTTTTGAGATGCTGAGTTTCAGATTTCCTTTTGCCATTCACGTGGATAGATGTGTGGAGCAGATGAGGGGATGTAAGTATAGAGTTAAGGGTAGAGGTCCAAGGTAGAGATGTGAATTTGAGAAACCATCAAAACATAGATGTTACTGAAAGCTGTGAGACATGGTGGGTGTTGATGGCAAAGAGAATAGGTCCAAGCTGAGTCCTATGGTGCCCCAAAAGTGGGAAGAAGAGAACCCGCAAAGAAGACTGAGAAGCAACCAGAGAGGCAGGACAGAAACCAGGAGCTCAAGTGAAAAACATATGGCAAGGAATAGGGAGTGTTCAGCAGTGTCCAGTACTGCTTACAGGCCAAATAAGATTCAATTAAGAATTAATCTTAGGTTCAGCAATGATGTGGCCATTGTTAACCTTGACAAGAGCAGTTTGGTGGTAGCTGGGAGGAGGTCTCCCTGAAAGAGAATGGAAGGAGAGAAATTAGAGGCAATGAACAGAGATATTATTTCTGAGACATCATGTTGCTGTGAAGAGTAACAGAAATATGGGGCAGTCTCTGGGGGATAGGGGAGTAAAAGCTTTGTTATGGTTTTCATGCATATTGATATTTTAGTTGTTATTTTTAAAGTTGACAAGACATTAGCATGTCCGTGTGCTGAAGGGAATGATCCAGCAGTGGTGGGAAAGCTGATGATGTAGGAGAGAACAAAGAACTGCTACAGCCTCGAGAAGGTGAGGGCATGGCTTTTGCTATGAGCACAAACACTCCGTGTAATGACAGGAAGGTGGAGTATGTGTGTGAGATGCTGGTAGATGTATGAATCTTTGAGGATAGGAGGATGTGGAAATTCTCTGCTGATGGCTTCAGTTTTCTCAAGGGAGCAGGATGCAAGGTCTTAGCTGTCAGTGTAAGAATTTAGAGAGGAGGTGTGAGGCTAAAGGAAAATGAGTGAATTTGAGTGAGGGAATGGACTGGGAAAATATAATATGGGCTTGTGATAGACTCAGAGAATAAACATCTGTTTTAGAGAGTAAAATAGGTTGTCCTTTTTTCTCTAGAGAAAGAAAACCAATGGATTCCCTGAGTCCCTTTGTTTTGTTTTTATGAAAACGACAACCAGGAGTTAAACTGTAGTTCTAAGTTGGAAGACATGACCATTTGGTTAGGAGGATCCCACACACTTCACATTTTCTGTCCCAGTGCTTCAGAAGCACATAGTGTTCTAGAAAACATGACTCTTCAAACAGAATGTCACAAGTTCCAAGAAGAAAGTTTATAATGTGTTGACCAATCCCAAACCACACTGCAGTAATTGAAAAGACAGTTCTGCAAATGGGTAATGACAAACAGCCTATCATTGGAACTAAAGTTACAGTAAGGAGTCATTGGCAAGGCAAGATGAGATTAAGTGCTGTTGTTACACACTCTGTTCCTGCCTGAAGTAGCTTGATGGACTGAATTACTTTAAGTAATTAAGTAAAGTGAGATGTTTCCAGAGCTATTCAGATACATCCAGTCCCTCAAGGTCTTTGGTAGCCCGAATGTCCTGCTTCCTGATCTCTGGGACCTGATTTTTTTCAACAACCTTATTAGCATGTCCTTGATAATGGACAATGGCTAAGACCATCATTTTCGGTTTGTTTCAGATCGGGGTAACATTGTGGTGAGAAGCTAAAACTCAAAGTGTTTTGAGACAGGGTAGCAGTTTTCCAACTCTCCAGAAGGTTCTTGTGTTGACCGTGGTGTTCCGTTAAAGACTCTGGGCACCAGTGCTTAGATGAGCTTCCCTGGTTGCAGGTGAACACTGTGGAGAAAAGTAGAGGAGGAAGGTGACAGGGATTTCTGGCAGTGCAATGAGGGGGTTTGGGTAACAGTTTTAAAGAGGACACTCAGGAGATGCCTCTCTGGTGAGGTGGTCTCACTGCTTGACAGGGGCCTTGTAACAATTACAATTACATACAGAAGTGCTATATTTTCCATCATAATGCATTTGAGAAACTGCACCTATGAGATATCTCACCTTCTTGACACTAGTGGGTATGTGGGATTCCCAAGCAACTTATGTTAAATTGTCTTATCCTTTTACATTGTAATAGGATAACTAAAACATTTTCTAAAGAAAAGATAACAGTTCTTGTGGGAAACTTTGCTATCTCTATTAATAGTTAATGAGTGGAAAATGCATTTATAGGCTCTATTGAGGTTCTCAGAAACAGAGATTCATTTACTCATTCAATATTTTGCCAATATATTTCTTCAACAAACATTCATTGAGCACCTACTATGTTCCATGTTTTGAACTAACCACCAAGAAAGGCACAAATGAATAGGAAACTCCAGGATCTCATGTTGAGTGGTAGAGGCAGAACTGCAAATGGATTGTTTCTGTTGTGACTGGACGAACTCAAAAATGGTGGTGGGCAAGTGGAGGAAGCCAGGAAGTAGTTATCAGAGAAGGGCATGGGGTTAATGAAATGGCTGTAAATGGTGATAAAACATGAGAAGAGCTATAATGGTGCAATGTACAAAGTCTAATTGGGGCTTAATGGAGAAAGAAAGAATTCTCCAAAGGAGGTGGGCTAGATTCCACACACAGTACACATTTCCCTCTCTTATTAATTCTTTCCCTTAAAAATGCTTTAAAAACATTTTAAATAAAAGTTGAAAAAAATGAAATAGTACCAAAGTTTTATAACCCCAAATAGTAATCTCCGGCACCAATGACACCTGCCACTCCAATCTCAGTCCCTAGAGATAAACATTTTAGCTATTTCAGCTATTTTGTTTCGTATTGGTCTATGTACTTCTTAAAGTTATGCTTGCAATGATATTTCTTGATTTATTATCATTTTGACATTATCTATTGATTTCCTATTAGGATAGACAGGAATTTTACCCTCTTGAATGTCACTCACTTTCCACTCTCCTTACTTCCAAAGAAACTCTTGATTAAATCAATATTTGGTGCTTACATTATTATAATCATATAAATATTGTTCACTACAGAGCCAAGAATTTCCAAATGATTGTTTCCCTCCTTTTTTGTGCAACATTTTATTTTTTCTAGAATTTCTGCTTTAAAAATTTGCATATTTTTGTATGTGATCTTAATTATCCTTAATATGTTTTATAGCTCTCAAAAGATCCCCCCCCCATGCTTAAATATATTGTGTCTATCAGTTTTCCTTTCTTCCTCCCAGAGAGCTCCATTCTTTTGCTCTCCATCCTGTAAATTAGTAGTTCTCCTACCTGGCTCTCTTCCTGACCATGTCCTTTAGTTGTCAACCTGGGACCTTACATCCACAAGGATCCCTGGTTCCCTGGATTTTTTTGGTCTTCCTTGTTTTTGATTCATTCACTTGTTTTGCTAGAGCATATCTTTCATAATGTCTTTAGAAAATGTTGTGGGTTGACTTGTGTTCCCCAAAAAGATATGTTGAAGTTCTAATCTCTGCTACCTTGAAATGTGATCTGAATTAAAAATAGGGTCTTTACAGATAGAGCCAAGCCGAGTTAAGATCAGGACATTAGTGTGGACCCTAATCTAATATGACTGGTGTCCATATAGGAAGAGAAGAAACACAAACATACACAGAAGAAGAATGTCACATGACAGTGGAGGCAAAGATTGGAGTGGTGCTCTCACAAGCCTAGAACATTACGGATGGTTAGCAAACACTGTAAGCTAGGTATGAGTCATTGAATACATTCTTCCTCTAGCCCCCAAGAAGGAACTAATCCTGCTGACACTTTAATTTTTGGACTTGTAGACTCCAGAACCATGAGAGAATACATCATTGTTATTTTAAGTTATTAGTTTGTGGTGATTGGTGATGGCAGCTCTAGAAAGAGTATATTGGAAGTTAAACAGAATCTTGGCATATTACTCTCACTCTTGATTCTTTGATGTTTCCTCTGTCTTAATTTTACCAGAAAATATCAAAGGAATACAACCACGGCTTATGCCAATTGACTGACAGTAATTGCAAGATACATTCCAAATTTAAGGATTTTTATGTGTGAGAAGAAAAAAAAAAGCTGAGTGTTATGGTAATTAAAGTAGGATATGATGGTTGGGTATAGAATTTTACGTTAAAACTATTTCTGAATCACAATTTTGAAGGTAAATCTTCATTAAGTTCTAGTGTTGCTGTTGAGAAGGCTGATGGTCATGTGATTTATTTTTTTCCTGTGAGAAATTTGTAGAATAGGCTCTGCCTTTTTATTCTAGAGACGTGTATTTCAGTTCTGGGTAACTTTCTTTTACTATTAAAAAAATGCACATACAAACACACACACACACAGTTTCATTTCCATGCTCTCTCTTTGGTATTCTTATTTTGTAGGTATTTATCTTCCTGGATCAATCTACTAAAATTATTCTTATCATCTCTGATTCTCCAATTTATCATTGCTTTATTATATTTTGAGAGATTTTCTTGACTTTATTTTTTAACAATCTCAGAAATTTAAATCTTGGTTATTATAATTTTAATTTCCAAAAGCTCTTTCATAGTTTTTCTTTTATTCTGAAAAAAAAAAATCCAAAGTCCTGCCCTTGGGAAGGGAAAAAAAAAATGAGGAGCAGAGCTAATCTTTACTTCCTATGGGATTACCAATATTGCCTTGCCTTTGTCTGTGTTTCTTTACTCTATTTGCATTGCTTAACATTTCACTGGCTTACACTATTAACATTAAAAAGAGAAGGTATCCTGATGTCCCTAACAGATTTGTCCATAGACATTGTAAAAAACGCCTCCTGTCTTCTGTCTCTGCATTACAGAGATTCTGATTCCAGAAAACAAAACAAAATAAAATATATTTTTTATGTTTTATCCAACCTTGCTACCAACTATACCTTTTAAAAGGTGTTGAGCTAAGATTACATTTATTCTATAAGACTTCTCAGAGGAGATAGCATGTGATGAGAGAATTACAACTTCATGGGAGTGATTTGGGGGAGTGGTAGGAGTGCTCCTTGGTCAGAAGTTCAAGATTTACCAATTGCTACCTTTGTGACTGTTAAATCACATGTTAAGTTATATGTCACATGTCAAGTCACCTCACAGCCTCAGCTTCCTAATTGGTAAAAATGGGTAGATGAGATCTATCTTGCCTAACTCATAGGATTATTATATCAAATGAGGTATGTGTCTAGGCAGTTACTGGGGTTAATTAATAGCTGGTAGAGGATTGGACTTGAAGTCACAAGATCTGGTGTCAAGATCTAGTTTGCCTTTTGCAGGCTGTGTGACCTTGCACAGTGCTCCATTCCTTTTCTCTGAATTTCAGGGGCAGAGGGTTGATATAGTCCCTGTGTCATTGCATACTTTCACTGGTGATTTGGGCATCATCCTCTCCTATTTTATTTATTTTTCTTTTTTTATCCTTTTCCCCCATTCCCATTCTCCTGCCCACTCCCCTTTCCTCATAGGTGACCATTCTAATATGTATGAGGTGAATCCTTTGATTATGTTTGTTTTTGTACCATGTGTGTGGTTCTTTTGTATGCAGGCATTCAAATGTATGAAAATGGTGTTATGCTACAGATCTCATTCTGCATCTTGCTTTTTTCACCCCAAACTATGTTTTGGAGAACTCACCATGTTGCTGTGTATGTGTGTAGCTTAGTGCTTCTAATTGTTGCACAGTATTTTACAACAGTGCATTTATTCATTCTTCCTAGTGATGGATATTTGGATTGCTCCCAACTCTTCTCTTTCATACATGACCTTGTGATGAGCATCTTTGTACATGTCCTCTCAAGACCTTGTGTGAAAATTTATCTGAGAATATGTGCTTAGACCTAGCAATATGTATACTTATTTTTACAGTAGATTGCCAGATATATCTCCAGAATGATTGTACCAATCTACATCCCCAGCAGCAGTTCAAAAGAGCTCCTATATCCCGCATCCTGTTAACACTCATATTATTTAACTTTCTAATTTTCAGCCATCCAGTGGGAATAGGATTGTGTGTCCTTGTTTAAAATTTTGTATTTGTCTAATCGTAAATGAGTTTGACCATTTTTTCAGATGTTTCTCAGCCTTTTTGTTTGTTTCATTTTGTGTGATTTGCCTGCTACATTTTTGTTCATTTTTTTGCTAATGAGTTTCTTGTTTTTTGTTGACTTATAGGAATTCCTCTTCTTCTATGTGTTAGTCTCTTTTTAGTTCTGCATGTTGAAAATATCTCCTCTCAGTTCATTAGTTGCTTTTTAACCTTACCTATAGTGTCCTTTGTAGAACTGAAGTCCTTAACTTTGAATTAGTTAAATTAATCTTTCCAATTGTGATGATGTTTGTACAAGTCTGTGACAATACTATAAATCAATAAATTAGATACTTTGAGTGAATTGTATGGCATGTGGTCTCATTAAAGCTGTTACTTCAGAAAAAAAGATATTGCCAAATTGCCTCTCCAAAACAAAAAGTTGTACTAAAAGTCCTTATCAACCCTAATAGATAAGAAAAAAAATGGGTCTATGAACTTGAGAAGTTCTACAATTAAAAGTTCTACAAATAAAACTAAAACAAATAAAATAATAAAAAAATAAAACTAATGAAATAAATAGTAAATTATTAGAGTTTCTGGATATACTATTAACTTATAAAAACTTTACAACAATAATCAAACAGAAAATATAATATTAAAATTCTAAAACTCATAGTATTAACAATAATTTTATAATATCTAGGAATCCATAAAAATTCACAATGTCTCTGTGAAGTAACAGGTAAGCTTTTCTAGGAGTCACAGAACAAGTCTGAATAAATGGAGAGTTTTTCATGCCCTTGGTTGAGATGACTTAATATTATAAAGATGCCATCTCTCCCTAAATTAATTTATAAATATAATGAACTTTCAACCAAATGTTCAGGTGGATTTTTTTTAAAAGATTTTATTTATTTATTCAACAGACAGAGATCACAAGCAGGCAGAGAGGCAGGCAGAGAGAGAGGGGAAGCAGGCTCCCTGATGAGCAGAGAGCCCAACATGGGGGCTCGATCCCAGGACCCTGGGATCACGACCTGAGCTGAAAGCAGAGGCTTTAACCCACTGAGCCACCCAGGTGCCCCAGGTGGATATTTTTAAAAGAAAATTTTTTTCTAAAATGTGTTCTTATCTCATAGTCAATCTTGAAAGTTTCCCTATTAAGGATTTATCACATGTTTGGTATTTAACTGCTACCCACTTAAGGAAGTTCCCTGTTTGATAAAACATTTTGAAATAATAAATTTATACTCATGCTTTCAAAAATATGTTTTTCTGTGTCCACTGAAGGAAATACATGTTTTCTCCTGTAATCTCTTATTGTGGTAAAGTGTATTTATAAGTTTGTTCACATTGAACCCTTCTTGAATTCCTGGGATATACCCTAATAATTGAACATGATTTTTAAAACATGTGGATGATATTTCTTGGCAAATATTTTATTTGCATAGTTGTGTTTATGCTTCCAAATGAACTTTTTCTTGCACTGTCTTTAGTCCAGCATTAATATTATGATACACTAGTGAATTGAACTGGATAGCAAGTTTTGTGGAACAAACTAGCATAAGAAGCTGTCCATTTAAAATTTGGTAAAACATCTGTGAAACAGTTGGTAGTCAGTTTCTCATTTCTTTCGCTTTCAAAACCATGGCTCTCTAACAAATGCAATTGAGAGAATCCTGTTTATTTGAAACACTTACATTATACTTTAATTTGGAAAAAAAGACCTCAAAAATTAGATTGACTTTTAAGTAATTTACTAAAGGAAAACCTACTTATTTTGTGTTCAGTTTTTTTTTTTTTAAATCTCTTTGGCAACAGAATCATGCAAATTGAAGAATAGTGTTATTGAAATACTCCCTCACTTCAAAGAATTGCTGAATGTGTTAGAGAAGTGACATTTTTACTCCTTGAAGTGTCAAGGCTGTTCTTAAAAGGGACATTATTTATAAATAGGGAAAGAAATTCTTAACTTGAGGTGGATAATCATTACAGCTCTTATTATGAATATCTTTTGAAGAATTTGATTCTTTTACCTTGATGTTACTAAATACTCTTCTGGCATTTAGGGAATGGAGAATCATGTACAGTTTTGAAGAAGGGATTAAAAATTGATGAAAATGCATTTTTTCTGTCAGTGGGCAACATTCTAAAAACTTGTTGGCCAAGCAATTCAACTTAACTTTGAAAAATGAAAAAGCAAGTTATGTTTGAAAGGTGGCATTATGTGTTTCCACAAATCAAATTTGAAAAGCAATTCTCAGAGTTGTTAACCTTTTGCCTATTTGTGGTTAGTATACTGGTCTGTGTGCTAATGTTGAACATGCTTTCTCATTAATGAATGTTCAGTGAACAAAAGAATAAAATAGTTTCAATATGGTCACTGTGGAAGCCATGTTCTAATACAATTGGAACCACAACTACAAGGAATTTTGTTTTATTTTATTATTTTTTTATTTATTTAGGAGAGAGAGCACAAGAGGGGAGGGGCAGAAGAAGAGGGAGAAGCAGACTCCCCACTGAGCAGGGAGCCCAACGTGGGGCTCACTCCCAGGACCTTGGGATCATGACCTGAGCCAAAGGCAAATGCTTAACCCACTTAGCCACCCAGGTACTCCACAACTACATGGAATTGTATAAGCAAATTCTACAGAACAAGGAACTCTTGAGGAGAGCCAAATTTTGAAGGAAATATAACTAAAGAAAGATGTATGTGATTTGATGTTGATATAGTGGGGGTGGATGATTTTGGTTATAACACAGGGGACCTACACTAGGTTGGTTTAAACACAGTGGAATTAGGGGACACCTGGGTGGCTCAGTGGGTTCAAGCCTCTGATTTCGGCTCAGGTCGTGATCCCAGGGTCCTGGGATTGAGCCCCCATGTCGGGCTCTCTGCTCAGCAGGGAGCCTGCTTCCTCCTCTCTCTCTGCCTGCCTCTCTGCCTGCTTGTGATCTCTGTCTGTCAAATAAATAAATAAAATCTTTAAAGACAATGGAATTAGAAGTCAATTCTAGGAAGCGGAGGAGTCAAGCAAAAACTGAGAGAACTATTTCCTAAAAATAGTGTGAGATTTGGAGGTTGAGAAAAATCACAGCTTTGGTGTCCAACATAATAGAATATAACACAAATAAGGAGCACATGTACTTTAACTAAATGAGAAGTTTTTTGAGGCCTACTGGAATGTTATGAGGTATTGAGGAAGACTTTGAAATGATGAAAAAGATAGAAAAGAAAGAGGATTAATTACTCTCCTGAATAGTGTGAATCCCTTCCAGGTTGTCTCTACATTTCATGGTCTTTTTAAAAATTAAAAAAATTGATATATATAATTGATATATAACATTATATTAATTTTAGTGTATCACATAACTAGTTGATATATGTATTTATGTAATATTATTTATTACATAATTATATTATTTATTACAAAATGATCACCACAATAAATCTATTTAACATCTATCATCATACATAGTTATAAATTCTTATAAATTTCTTGTGATGAGAACTTTTTAACATTTACTCTCAGGAACTTTAAAATACACAATATAGTATTAACTATAATCACTATACTGTATATTACATCCTCCCAGGACTTATTTATTTTATAACTGGAAGTTTATACCTTTTGACTTTCTTTACCCATTTTTGCCAACCCTCTACCCCTCACCTTTGGCAACCACCAATATGTTCTATCTATGAGCTCCATTTTTTTTTTTTTTTAAGATTCCACATATAAGTGAGAACATATGGTATTTGTTTTTGTCTGACTTATTTTACTTAGCAAAATGCCTTCCAGGTCCATCCATGTTGTTGCAAATGGTAAGATTTCTTTCCTTTTTTTGGCTGAGTGTTATTCTACTGTAAACCGTGTTTTAATGATCCATCAATCCATCAGTGGACAATGAGTTGTTTCCATATCTGGTCTGTTGTAAATAATGCTACATCAAACACGGAGGTACATATATTTTTTCAAGTTAATGTTTTTGTTTCCTTTAGTTAATGCCCAGAAATGGGATAGCTGGATCATATGGTAGTTCTGTTTTTAATATTTTGAAAATCTCCATACTTTTCTATCAGAGTTGCAGTAATTTACATTCCCACCAAGAGTGCATGAGGATTCCCTTTACTCCACATCCTCACCAACACTTGTTATTTCTTGTCTTTTGATACTAGCTCTTTGATACTAGCTGTGAAATGTTATCTTATTGGGATTTTGAGCTGCATTTTCCGGATAATTAGTGATTCTGAGTACCTTTTTGTGGACCTGTTGACTATCTTTATGTCTTCTTTCGAAAAATGTCTACCTAGATTCTCTGTCCATTTTTAAATCAGATAGTTTTTTGGAAACTGAGTTATATGAGTTCTTTACATATTTTGGACATTAATCCCTAACCAGATCTATTATTCGCAAGTATTCTCTCCGATTTGGTAGGTTGCCTTTTCATTTTGTTGGTGGTTTTCATTGCTGTGAAGAAGCTTTTTAGTTTGATGGAGTTCCAATTGGTTTTTATTTTGTTTTTGCTTTTGCTGCCTTTCCTTTTGATGTCACACCCAAAAAAATCATCACCAAGACTGATGTCGAGGAGCTTACTGTCTGCGTTTTCTTCTAGGATTTTGTGGTCTCAGGTCTTACACTTAAGTCTTTAATGCATTTTTATTTAGTTTTTGTATAGGGTATAAGATATTGGTCCAGGTTCATTTCCTTCCATGTGTTTGTCCAGTTTTCTCAATGCCTTTTATGGAAGAGACTGTTTTTTCCCCATTTTATATTCTTGGCTCCTTTGCTATAAATTAATTGACTATACATGCACAGGTTTATTTCTGGATTCTCTATTCTGTTAGGTTGATCTGTGCTTCTGTTTTTATCCCAAAACTGTACTATTTTGATTACTATCACTTTGTAATTAGGGAGCATGATGCTTCCAGCTCTGTTCTTCTGTCTCAAGATTGCTTTGGCAACTTGGGCAAGATTTCAGGAAGGAGAGGAGAAACAGTGCTGGAAGCAGAGCAGGACTGGGGCCTCTCTCCTGGATATTTCCCCTTTCCACTTGGGACATATCTTATACTAGCTCCCATGCATATGAAAATCCAGTTTGATCGCTTTACCCTCCCCTTGTGTCCGTGGAGATATGCAAAGATGTAAAATTCAAGAATGCTTTCTATATGATCCAACGTCAGTCTCTGAACTTTTTCAAGCCAGAAACTCTTTCAGTAAAATGTTCTTGAGCTTCAGGTACATGAAAAAGATCACCAACATGGGAGTCTCATCCCCTGACTCTCTAATCTCTAGGACTTTCCTACCTAACAAGTGGCTGAATATCTCTGAACTTCAAGTTGGTAAAAGCAAATGCAATGATAGATATGCAGTACTGTTCAGTAAGTAATTAAAAATGGAAATTAATCTTCCAAGGTTCTTGGCTTGCCCTCTGAGCCTGCCTTATCCTAAAGGAGCTAAAGCTTGCATTTCTAGGACCATGATCAAGAGTCCTGATTGGAGCCAGGATGAACCACACAGCCCCTAACTTTTCTACCCATCTAGGTGTAAAGGACAGCATTAGTACATTGGAGGTCTTCAGTTGTTTCTCTCATTAGGCTTTCGTGGAGATTCCCACATCACCTTTGCCAGTTCCCATGGTTGGGTCTTTACTTGATTTTTCTCACTCTGAAAAATCCCTGCATGTTTGTATGCTAGTATCTCTTATTTTCCCCCTAATGTTTTAGAAAATAATTACATATGTCAAGAAAAAAGTCTTCTTAGGAGACTGACATAAAGGAACGCTGGGTGGTGGTGGGTAGGCAAAGACCATCTCAATTTCCATCTGTGTGCATGGCCAAAGCAGGAACTTACTTGGTTAAGCTGACTCCCTCCTTTTTAAAGTCCACTCCTAGGAGAACCCAAACCTTAACATAAACCATGGCACAGACAGAGGACATCTATTCTGCTGTTAGAACAAAGAAATGTGTATATGAAGGTTAACTATCATTCATTTAAAAAGAAGAGCTCATCCTTTCTAAAGGATATGTTCCTGAGAGAATTAATGAAGTTGCTGAAATCGGATGGAAATAATTTGTTGAGCAATTCTTTTCCTCTCTGGAGGGATCGGAGGAGGACTTTCTGTTTGACAATGAAACACAAGTCCCCAGAGGTAGAGACAGTGCCCTGAGGTACCTGGCATCTTTGGTGCATTTTGGTGGGTCCTGGATGGGGATACATGCTTCCTGGGGCATGGAAGGAGGGAGACTTGACTATAGATGTTGATTCTAGGATTTAAAATTTTTCCTGGGATGTGTGTGTGTGTGTCTCTCTCTGGTCTGTCTCTGTCTAGAAAATTCACTGTTCGACTTCTTCTTTTATTTTTTTTTAAGATTTTATTTATTAATTTTTTCATTTATAGAGAAAGCAGGAGAGACAGTGCAAGTGGGGCAAAAGGCAGAGCGAGAAGGAGGCGGGAGAGAGAGACTCTCAAGCAGACTCTGTGCTGAGCGTGGAACCCAATTTGGGGCTCAGAGTGAGGCTCAGGCTCATGACCTGAGACCATGACCTGAGCTGAAATCAAGAGTCAGATGCTCGGGGCGCCTGGGTGGCTCAGTGGGTTAAAGCCTCTCTGCCTTTGGCTCAGGTCATGATCCCAGGGTCCTGGGATTGAGCCCCGCATCGAGCCCCGCATCGGGCTCTCTGCTCAGCAGGGAGCCTGTTTCCTCCTCTCTCTCTCTCTGCCTGCCTCTCTGCCTACTTGTAATCTCTGCCTAGCAAATAAATAAATAAATAATCTTAAAAAAAAAAGAGATCAGATGCTCAACTGACTCACCCAGACACCTTTCACTGTTTGCCTCTTAAAACAAAGTATATGCATTATTCTGATTTTTAAAAAAATTAATGTGAAATTATTGCCAAGAAAAAAAAAAGAGGATTCATCACAGGTTTCCTGTAAAATTTGCAAGTAATTCTGATACAAAATCCAGTTTTGAAAACAAATTTTATGAGATAATCATTTCTGAGTTTAATTAAAGACTTAATACTTACACAATGCCCTCCACCCCAAAATATCAGATGATAGATAAATTAAAGCAAATGAGCTTTTAAATCCATTGCTAAACTCAAAGAGAATAAGGAAAGTTCTAAATTTAAAAAGAAAAAGACAAAAAGAAATAAAACAGAGCTGAAACTGGAGTGGGGAGTGGGGAGTCAACACACTGAGTTGCTCCAGAGTGAACCTGGGGGGTGTGGGGGGGGTGGCCAGCAACCCATGCCATTCCACCATCTTATCAGGAGCAGAAGCTTCTTTTAACTCCTTTTTGTCTCATCTCATTCACCCTGCTGCATATATTTGCGAAAGTGCAATCAATGCACTGATAAGGTTTTATTACCATTATCAACAACGTGTTCTAAAAATGTGTTTCTCTTCAAGGATATCTTACCTTACCAGGACTTCATGTTTCTCACATGCCTGGTATAGAAGTTCTAGCAGCTGCCCGGCCTTATTTTTTTCTTGTGGATAAATAAGGCCATCTGAATAAATATTGTAATTAGGATCAGAATGGCACATTTTGATGCTTTTAGTAAATAAAACCAACCAAAATCGTTTTTCTTAGATGTAGCGCTAATGATTATTATTGGCCAAATGATCAGATTTACATCAGAAATTCTGGGCTAAAATTTTTTGTGAATGACTGTAAATTATAATGCTATGAATGCAGAAAATATATGCAAAACTTTCTGCAATTGCCTCATTATCTTAGAATAATCCTCAAGAATTCATAATAGAAAATGCAAGAAACTCAGCGCTGATATAGCTCAGCAGGTATTGTACACAGAAAATATGGGTAAAATTGTGATAAAGAGAGCAGGACTGGAAAATTGTTAGAAAATATAGGCTCTGTTCAGTCTTTGTTTTAAGGAAATGTAGAAAAACTTGTTAAAAATAAAAAGTTGACATTGTATGGTGTTAGAATCTGAAACCTTCTAAACTTTAGGATTATAGAATTTTGCTTTTTAATTATCAAAGTGGCCAGATAAGGATGGCTCAGGCTGACCTAACAGAGCTGTGACTCACTATTCTTTTTGTGATTACATCATGTTGCCATCTTATTTTTACAACCCTTTAATTTATTTGTAATTTACCCTTCTACTCTCCTTCTAAAAATTAATCTTTCCCAGTTCTTTCACCTTCTTGGGATTGATTGATTATGAACACATTTTTTTAATAGACTTGACGTTTACATTAGCTTTCTTAAAAAGAAAACAGAAGAAAAAGGGGTTGAGATTTTTGTTAAAAATACAAAAGACCAACTCTGTGAGAAATCTCATGAAATTCCAGCGGTAACACTGTTCAGCAGTTGCCAAAGAGAGGATGAGCCTAGGTGCTAAGCTGCAGTAGCACATGCTCTGGAGACTTAAGAGTTCAGAAGCATTCTGCTTATTGAGACATTCCTCTGGTTAGTGTAGGCTCTGGCAATACTGAGGAGTAAGCTCTTTGTCTTCAGTACCTTCTCGCCCTCCATGTCCATCATCATCACTTTGTGGATGGAGCACCTTATACTCTGCCATGACTCTCTAAAACCCCTTATCCCTTCCTTCCTTCCTTCCTTCCTTCCTTCCTTCCTTCCTTCCTTCCTTCCTTCCTTCCTTCCTTCTTTTCTTCCAAGGTTTATTTATTTATTTGAGAGAGAGAACAAGTACATGGCAGGGGGGCACAGGAAGAGGGAGAAACAGACTCCCCGCTGAGCAGGGAGCCTACACAGTCAGTGCTGGATCCCAGGACCCTGAGATCATGACCTGAGCTGAAGGCAGATGCCTAGCCAACTGGGCCACCCAGGCGCCCCTCTAAAACCTCTTTTCTACAGCCAGGATGCCCCACCTGGGTCTGTGCATTCATTCACTCAGTTCTGTGCATCTTGACCATGTGCCAATCATTGTCCTCACCTCACCTGGGGAAGGAAGAAGCGACATTGAACCGGGTCTTGAGGAACAAGCAAAAATCGATGAGGTAGAGATGTGGGGGAGGTTATTTTAGTTGAAGGCAACAGCTTGAATAAAGCTATGGAGGTTTATAGCTGACTTATTTGGGGAAAGGCAAGTGGTGAGATATGACTAAACATAGATTATGTGGTGTGGGGAAGCTAGTTGGGGGTCAGAGGAGGAGAAGATGGAGCTGAAAGGGTAGGCGGCAGCTAAACTATGAAGGGCTGAGCACCGGGTGGAAAAGACAAAAGAGAAATCATTCCTCTCCCAGCAAACATTGGACTTTGAGAAGCCACGTGTCCATCGTGACTATGTCACAGAGTCTTTAGCATGATAGGAATTTTAGGGTGAATGCAGTGGATATGGCCAGATTTGTAGAAGGGGTCGCCAAACTGTGGTCTGTGGGCTAAACCGGTGTGTAGCCTGCTCTGCACAGCCCAGGAGCTGTTAAGAATGATGTAACTTTTTTTTTTATTTTATTTTTTATAAACATATATTTTTATCCCCAGGGGTACAGGTCTGTGAATCGCCAGGTTTACACACTTCCCAGCACTCACCATAGCACATACCCTCCCCCATGTCCATAACCCCACCCCCCTCTCCCAACCCCCCTCCCCCCATCAACCCTCAGTTTGTTTTGTGAGATTAAGAGTCACTTATGGTTTGTCTCCCTCCCAATCCCATCTTGTTTCATTTACTCTTCTCCTACCCCCTTAACCCCCCATGTTGCATCTCCTCTCCCTCATATCAGAGAGATCATATGATAGTTGTCTTTCTCCGATTGACTTATTTCGCTAAGCATGATACCCTCTAGTTCCATCCACGTCGTCGCAAATGGCAAGATTTCATTTCTTTTGATGGCTGCATAGTATTCCATTGTGTATATATACCACATCTTCTTTATCCAAGAATGATGTAACATTTTTAAATGGTTGATAAAAAGCCTGATATGTGAAGCTTACACAAAACTAAAATTTCAGTGTCCGCAGATAAACTTTCACTGGAATATAATCATGTTCGTTTGTTATGTACTGACTGCTTTTTTGCTACAAGGGTAGAACTGAGTAGTTGTGACAGAAAACATGGCCCCCAAAGCCTAAAAAATTAACTAGCTGTGTTTTGTTTTGAGCATTTTGCTGAGCCCTATCCTAAGCCATTCAAAAACAAAGGAGTAGAATGCCAGAGAGGAAGCTCAGAGCAAGACTGAGCCCTAGAGAGATGACTGAAGTGTTGGGGAACTTAGCCCACAAGGTGCTTTAGCTAAATGTATTAGTTATAATAAATTTAACTAAATCTATTAATTCTAGGGACCACAATTTCCCTAGCATTTATTTTCCTGTATTACACTTAGAAGTTATATAACATGCCATACTTTTAGTATGAAATATTGTGGATTAAAAATATTTTTAAAATTCAAAATGATTTATGGGAAATATAGAAGACAATGTTGACACTTGTGGTTGACAGGCATTCTCAGAAGCATTTACATGATTAGTATACAAAAAAGGGCTATCTTTCAGAATTGGAGATCCACATCAATACAAGTAAATTACTGAAACCTTTTCTAACCTTTTTGAGGTTCATTCATCTCTCTTTATGAGAGCAGTAATGTCAATCACACATTTCTGCTTTAGTGTGGGTAATTTTAAAATTCTTTTCATAAGGCTCAGAGACATTATGTTATATGATACATGTCTTTAATGTATCATGATGTCTTTAAATTTTCTAAAAGCAATCCCTACTTTCTGTACTCAGAAAAGTCATAATCACATATTGATCCAATTTAAGAGGAAAATTTATAATTGAGAAGGTCTGGTTAAAGAAAGGTGAGTAGAGGACGTAATACAGTGATGGGAGGGAAAAATTGGTTGATCGTGAGACCATGATAGTTTTCAGAGCTGCCTGCCAGTTGATGTATAGAATCTTAGAACTGGATCCAGCCTTCCCCGCAGAGAACTTCTGTCTCCCTGAGGGCTGTAGAAATAGAGGTTATATCGACCAGTGTTCGGTTGCTGCAAAGATAAACAATTAGTTATATTAAGCAGAAGGAGACTTAGGGGCACCTGGGTGGCTCAGTGGGTTAAGCCTCTGCCTTCAGCTTGGGTCATGATCTTGGGGTCCTGGGATCGAGCCACGCATCGGACTCTCTGCTCAGCGGGGAGCCTACTTCCCCCTCTCTCTCTGCCTGCCTCTCTGCCTACTTGTGATCTTTATCTGTAAAATAAATAAGTAATTTTTAAAAATCTTTAAAATAAAAAAAAAGAAGGAGACTTAATTCAGAGAATCAGCTGCCTATGAAATCATGAGAAATGCTGCTGGAGCAGAGTGTAGGATGGGTCTTTGGGAATGCCTCCTGGGACACTGCAGAACTTGCCAGCCTGAGGAACAACCATCTCTTTTATGAAGATGGGGAATTAGTAGGCTACTTCTGGATCAGGAATTTGTTGCCACCTCTGCCATTGATTCCCATGAACGTGGCAGTTGAGAGTTCCCAAGGGCTGCTGCTGCAGAAATACATCTCTAAAACATTATTTTCCAGTGAAATTCAGCCAAAAGCATCAGGAAAACAACCTCTGTCTCACTTCCGTGTTCTAAAATTTGCACAAGTGCTTCTAATTGGAGAACACTATTAGAACCCTAGCTGCAAGAGATTGTGGGAAATGTAGTTTTTAGACTTCTAGCCTCTGTGTGTAGGAAGGCATACTTAGAGGTGGGGAAAGAGAATGTTGGTTGAGGCTAGTCAACTGTATTTATTTCTATTGCTGCTGTAGCAAATTACAACAAACTCTGTGGCTTGAAACAACACACATTTATTATATTACAGTTCTGGAGGCCAGAGTCTGACACACATTTCACGGGGCTAAAATCCAGGTGCAGCAGGGCTCGGTTCCTTCTGGAGGCTCTAGGGGTCAATCCATCCATGCCCTGCCTTCCCAGCTTCTAGAAGTTGTCCATATTCCTTGGCTCATGACCTTACCACTCCAACTTCTGTTTGCATTGTCACAGTACCTACTCTGACTCTAACCTTCGCATCTCCTTCTTCCAAGGACCCTTGTGATTACATTGGGCCCACCAGGTAATCCAGGAAAATCTCTCAAGATTCTTAATCACATCTGCAAAATCCCTTTTTCCATGTTAGGTAACTTAACCATAGGGATTAAGATGCTGACCTCTTTGGGCAGGGGCGTTATTCAGCCTGCCGCATTGCCAAATGGGTGAGTGAGAGAACTGATGTTTCTTGACTATCTGCTATATGCCAGGAATTTCATATATAGCATCTTATTGAATTCTCACCAACCTTTCAAAGTGGACCCTATTATCCTTCTCTTACAGATGAGAAAATGAGATTCAAAGAATTTAAAAAACTAGCCCACTGTTCAGTGATAAAAAGAAATGAGGTGTTAAATCGTGAAAACACAAAGGAACCTTAAATGCATATTGGCAAGTGAATGAAACCAGTCTGAAAAGGCTATGTACTGTATGAACCCAACTATATGATATTCTGGAAAAGGCAAAATTATAGCCAGTTAAAAGATCAGTGGTCTATGGGAGTTGGGTGGGGAAGAAGAGGGAGGGAGAGATGAATAGGGAGAACACAGGGGGTTTTTAGGGCAATGAAACTATTCTGTATACCATAATGGTAGATACATAATGTTATGCCCTTGGGAAAACTCATAGAATTGTGCAACACAAAGAGTGAAACCCCTGTAAATTATGAATTCATCGACAATAATTTATTACCATTAGTTCATCAATTGTATCAAATGTACTACAACTAATGCAAGATGTTAATAATAGGGGACACTCTGGGGAAGGGGCGGGTGTATATGAGAACTTTGCACTTTCTGTCTAATTTTTCTGCAAACTTAAATTGCTCTAAGAAATAAAATCTAATAATTAAAACAAGTAACAAGCATAAAAACTAGCCCTGCTGGCATGTGGCCGAGTCAATAGGTAATCTAGAAATATTTGGCTCTAAGAATGCATGACATTTAAGTGATACTGTGAGTTCCGGAGGCTTTGAAGCTCTCAGATTTTCTTAAACCAGTCTAAAAGCTGACAGTGATGATCTCATCTCAGGAGTCGCAGTCTGCTTCCTCCTTCATTATTAGGGGTTACCGTGAAGTGCTTCCAGTTAATAATGTTGAATTGGATTTAATGGTTTTACTGATAGGGAACTGTTAATTCTGTCATCTTTAAGTAATTAGTTCCAAGTTTTTCATGGGTTGTACACCATGAAAAATCTGCTTCTTCCAAAAGCAAATGAAGTGCTTTTCACATGAACCAATCCTACTTGCCTGGTGATCTTTTAACAATAACAAGAAAAAAAAGGCATTGGTTTAATCTGATATTGGGGGAAAAATGTGCATTGATAAAAACAATAATTTGGCCAACTGTTTAAACTGAGAACTACCCTTTTGCTCTCTAATTTTTATGTCTTTTGAGAGGAGGAAATGGTGTTATACACCAAAGCCTTTGAAACTCTAATTTTTCTGTCCTTCGTTTATGTCTTATTTATGTCTTAAATGAGATCTGTCGTCAAAATTTGTAACTACTAATCCTCTTCCCTCCCCCATCTTGTAACTTCTATGCAAGTGTTAGTTATTTATATATTTTTAGTAGAAAGATATAGATTAGAAAATATAGATGAGTAAAAAGACAATAAATAAAATCACAGAAGTTTTCTCTCTTAGAAATAACTACTGTTGTCATATGTGTATGTCCTTCTAAATGTTTCCAATGCAAAAATACGTATATGTCTCACATAGTACTGGACTTGTCACATAAACTAACTCTGAAGAGTTAACTCAGCTGTTCAGGACCAAGAACCCACCTGATTTTGCTGTTCCCTTCCTCTGTGTGCACATTCCAGCTCTCAGTCCATGATGGCTACCAGAGCTCCAGCCTTCATATCTATTTCATCCTGCAGGACTGAGGAAGGGATGAAGGAGAGCACACCCACTCCCTTTATATCCAATGGATCAGAACTCTGTTGGGGAGCTTTTTTTTTTTTTTCTATTCCAAGTGGCCCTTTGCCCAATTAACTATCAGACATTTTACTAAGAAGGAAAGGGAAAATGGATACTGGTAGATGACAATTTTCCCAAACATACATTTTAAAAAATCGTATTATTTTTATTATTTTCTTAACCTGACATTTTCATGTAACAATGCAACAGTGTCATCCTAAGTCATATGTATATATACCTATAAAATCGTTTTGATGACATTATATTACTTCGTAGGTACAAGTAGTCAATTCTCTATGAACAATGAGGTGGGTTTTTTTTCAAATTTTTGATATAAAAAAACTTATAGAAAATATTCCTGAATATAAATATTTTCACACTTCTTTGTCTATTTTTAAGAATATATTCCTAGAGTAGACCTACTCTAATAGAGTAGACTTTCTTGAGTTAGATAGGTAGACACATGGTGAACACTTTTAATATATATTTTTAGAAAAGGTCAGGGGCTAGAACCAGTTAGTAGCAGCTTATGAGAGATAGTAGTGTGCATTTCTTCCTGACTTCATAGTCATTGATATCCTATTGATATCTTGAAATCAGCCACCGTGGGAGTATTCAAAATAAGAACCTTTTCCACTTCTTCTTCTGGAGAACTGATTGTGAAACATTTGCCAGCACACTGCTGCAAAGTACTTATAAATCTTCAATCCTAAGAGTTCATGAGGACTTATTATTTTCACCTCAAAATCTATATCAGTGCTTAAAATAGTAACAATTCCAGTTGTAACTTATGTACTCCAATATGGATATCTCAGAATACCTGTTGTTATCTCCAGATTTTTTTCATAGTTTGTTTAGAGATAGAAACCTGTTTTGGGTATATTTGGATATATTTTGTACACCACCAGATCAGTATGGTCCATTAAGGACAACCAAATTTTGCAGAGATTTGGCATGATTGTGTGATAATTCTGAAGGGTACTGTACTTTGGAAAATTGTTATTTATAAAAACCTTTTAAATAATTGCTTTGGCAAATATTGTTGATTTGTAAGGAGCATCAAACTCGGTGACTCATAGAGAAGAAAGGAGGGAGAGTGATCAGAATCTCCAGGTCTTTATTCCATGATCATCTCATACATTCCATTTAAGCCCACAGTGGGGTTCTTCCAGACCTTGACCCCTGCATCCTGCCCCAGTAGCTTTCTGTTGCAGTGGAATAAAAGTTTGGGTCACCGAATAATCTAGTTTTAGGAAGTTATAATTCTCTGAGAAATTACAGATGAAAGGGAGGTGGGAGTCAAGGTCTCCAGAATTCTAGGTCCTTCTTTGTCACTGAGCTGTGTAAGGAATCTGATAGCTTCCTCTACCACATTTCTACTCCACAATCATGACGGACTGATCTGGCCATCCAAAGTTGCAAGGGATGCTCTGCTTCCCTTCACTATGCCTCCCAGGTTTTTCCTACAAGGATCTACAAGGAGCTACTCAAGAAATTCCCATGTAGATGAGTAACCGTTTTCTACCTGATGAGAGCACAGGAATAGCCACTTTACCTCTAGCTAACTATATGTTCTGAGACAAGCCTCATTTCTCTTCAGTAGAATGGGGGTATATGAGGGTAAGATTCGATTTGTAAACCCTGAAATTCAGAGATCCTATGAAACCAATTCACCTGCCTAGCAAATGTACCAGAATCAAAATAGCCTGACCGGCAGAAACTAAACTTCCTTGTAAAAAGCATTTGATCTAGTGCTGAATGAGAACACGATGCTAAGATGTCATATTTTATGTACGCTCTAATTCGGTTCTCACTGGAAGAGAGCAGTGGTGATGTAAGAGGCTGTTTATGGGATTATGCCAAGGGAGAATGCTTGTGCCCTGTGATGGTAAAGGCTATAATTCACTTATACACAGACATCAAATGTTATTGCCAAGTCATTGGGAAAATTCCAATTATCTTTAAGTCATCTCTAAAATATGTATCTTGTACTAAGTAATATAAATATGAAGTAATATCAAATTCTGGATCGGAGCTGCCCTTCATGCTGATCATCTGTGGAGCATTTCAAATTGTAGAGCCTCTACACTGCTCTCTTTTCTTATAAGTGTCAATGACAACTACCCACCCATTGTAAGTTGGAGGGTACAATGGAAATCACCACCATATCTCCCAAAACATCTTTTCTGTCCATGTTTTTGAAATGTTTGCTACTTGAGTTGGAGAAATCTTTTTTCTAGGCTTTTATCTGCAGCATTCCTTGTGAAGAATTGGCTAGAAATGGACAGTGTAATCACCAAGTGTATCAATTTTCTAGGGCTGGGGCAAAAAATTGCCACAAACTTGGTGGCTTAAAATGAAAGAAATTTATTTGGTCATAATTCTGAAGGCCAGAAGTCCAAAACCAAGGTGTCAGCGGCAGTGGCTGCCAGAAATCCTTGGTGTTTCTTGACTTGTAGAAACATCACTCCAACCACTGCCTCCAACTTCGCATTACCTTCTCTGTTCTGTTTTTATGTCTCAAATCTTCCTCTGCCATTCTCTTACAAGGTCACCCGGCATTAGATTTAGGGCCTACCTTAAATCCAGGAGGATCTCATCTTGAGAACTCCAACTTAATTATATCTGCAAAGGCCCATTTCCAAATAAGGTCGCATTCATAGGTCCTAGGGGTTAGGACATATATTTTTGGAGGGGGAGGCAGTATACCAAGAGAAACCCGGATAAAAATCCTGATACCTAGGATAATACGTTTGGACTAGAAGTGATGGTTTAAAAAAAAAAAAGATTTAAAAAGATAGCTTCAAGATATCGGGTTGGAATTGGGGGAAGGGCTGGGAGGTGGGAGAAGGAGACATAATTTCCATTTTATTGGATGGGCATTCTGAAGGGGAAATTAATAATGCATGGAGAAAACTTTGTCTTTGAGCTCTCCTTGCCAATCAATTCATTGGCCTCACAAATCACTGGTTCTCTGTTGGTACCAAGAGGAAAACCTAGGCATGCAACTAGAACTGAAACATCATGTGGGTGTTGGTTTTTCTGGTATCCCATTTGTCTATTTATTTGTTCATCATCCATTTAGCAAACATTTATTGAGCACTTACTGTGTTCCTGGAACATGGTGGGCTATCTCCTCCGGTGCACTGTTGGCATTGTCTGTCCCTATTTGTACCCAGTGTTGGATGGGATGTTCAGTAGAACTGCATTCCATCAAGTCGGTCACTAAGATTACAGTCAAGTAGAGTTAAAATTGCCCTAGAAAATGCCTTTAAACATTTACAAGTACACTCACACGCTTCTCTCTATGTCTGAATAAGTGATTCAGACATAACAAGCAATCACGGGATAAGGATGGAGCACATCCTAGGGGATTAGCTTTCTTCTAACATTATTTCGATGGTTTTATTTTTCCCTTTGCCAGGTTTACAGAATTAAATTTGTAAAAATTATCATTGTATTTCATGTGACTCTAGCCAAAACCACATGAGCTGCAGGTGGAAATGTAGCAATTGGAAACTTCCAAAACTGTGTGAGCCAGAAGAAACTATAGGGATATTTTGTTTTCTTGTTTATTTAGAAGTCACTGTTGTGTGGTTGGAGACACGGGGGTCAGACAGGTCTAGGTTTGAGTTCAGATTTAAGCACCCCTTTCTGTGTGATCCAGAAAATTCTGGGAGAGACTCGTGCAACCTACAAAAGGCTGGGGTTGCCTCCTGGTTAATGTGAATGGTACCCTCATAAAGGAAACAACAGTCAGGTATCCCCCCCAGCACATTGAAAACAGTTTGAATCTCTACTGAAGTCTCATGAAGATGCACCAAAGAGGAAGTTCGTTCATGGTACACAGTATACTTTCTTAAAATTCCCTCTCTCTCGTCCCTTTTCCCATATTTTGCACATCACAGATGGCGGTTGACTAAAATTCCCACTTCTCATCTTTTAAAATTCTGTTAATTCTCCCAAAATTATCCGCACTCTGGCTCTCCTCTCTTTCCTCTACCTTTAGCTTTTCTGATCTTAACTTCCTGCCCTTTTAAATGGAAATCACTGAGATAGTTTCAGCTGGTTCCCCGCCCCTTCTCTTGACTAGCCCCCCCCAAATCAGATCTACAAAGCATGAAGCAAACGTACACACAAAAATTGGGGATTAACTGGGATTCAAACTGAGCAGTCTGATTGTGCTACTTACTAGCCAAGTGATCTTGGGCAAGTCACCTTTAACTCTGTGATTCCCTCCCTCCTTCCCCTTCCTTCCTTCCTTCTTTCCTACCTTAATTTGTAAAGTAAAACCACTAAGACC
Organism: Enhydra lutris kenyoni; assembly: GCF_002288905.1. NCBI lineage: Eukaryota > Metazoa > Chordata > Mammalia > Carnivora > Mustelidae > Enhydra > Enhydra lutris. The sequence continues at coordinate 17,148,207 of NW_019154117.1, read as the reverse complement.
AACTTGGTAAAAATGGTTTGAGGACTAAGTGGAAGAAAATACTTTCAGATTTTTCAGAAATATTTTCAGATTTCTATCACAGTGCTGGCCCATTTTAGACAACCAAAAATATGCTAGTCCTCTTCTTACTCTTTTGTCTGTAGACAGACCTCTGTGTAGAAACAAATCATAACCAAATGCTGCTTGGTCAGTGTGGAATCAGATAATACATGAATGAAAACTGTAAAGGTACCATGCTAAGAATAATTAGGGAGTTCATGCTACCATGAGAATGTTTGGCAGTGACTACTATGGACAGGGTGTGTGCCTTCCACCAAGAATTTGCTCTTTCTAAGAATCCCCCAAATAAAGGAAGAATGCTCAAATAGTAGACAGTCAAGAAATTTCCAATGTGTACTACTTTAAATCATTTTGATTTGTTTTTTGGGGGGGCCTCTTGTAGTAGTTTCCATTATGTGAAATTAGTGGTCAGTTTCCCAATGGCTGAAATGTGCCAATTAGTACAACACATTTTAGCATCACTAATGCCGTTGTGTCAATATATATAGTGTTTAAAGTATTTAATCAATTAATGGATGTTTGAATTTATCTTATGCCTAAGTTGGCTTTACCTTCAAAATACATTTTTATTATTTGTTGCTATTATTATATTGTCTTCTTTTTCTCCATCTTCCTTGCTCCCTCTCTTGGTCCTAGCCATCCTCATCTTTTTTGTTGTTGTTGTTTTTTTAAAGATTTTATTTATTTATTTGACAGAGAAAGAGATCACAAGTAGGCAGAGAGACAGACGGGGGTTGGGGGGGTGGGAAGCAGGCTCCCTGCTGAGCAGAGAGCCCGATGCAGGACTCTATCCCAGGACCCTGGGATCATGACCTGAGCTGAAGGCAGAGGCTTAACCCACTGAGCCACCCAGGCTCCCCATCCTCATCTTTTGTGTAGAGGTCAGGATGGACCGCTGAAAGGTCTGTGACTCTTCCTCCCCTGCACAGCAGGATTGCCCATACATAGCAGTTGGAGTGGTCTTTATAAAAACACACATGAGGCCATGTGACTCCTCTGATGGTTTCCACTATTATTTTATCTGTAATACAATTCTAACATCCTACTTCGACCTTGAGAGCCCTAATAAGCTGGCCCTGTCTCTCGATCTGAGTACACCTGCTTCTCTCCTTGTGCTGAGTGTTGCAACCACACTGGCCTGCCTTCTCTTAGCACATTTTTCTCATGTTCCATCTGTCTAGGGTGCCTTCCCTCCATCTCTGCATGTCTGGCTGCTTCTTGTTCGAGTCTCAGTAGGGACTCTCTGGACACTTAATCTTAAGTAGAGCTGGCCCTCCCCCAATCATTATTATATCGTTCTGCTGTTTCTCATACCATCCACTACCCTCTGATATTTTGAACTGATTGCTAATTAATTTAGTTGCTTACTGTTTTTCTCCCTCCACCCAGTCTTCATGAGACTACATGCCTGGATGTATCTCTCGTGTCTGGAACATAGCAGGAGCATAATAAACATCATCCCTAGGTATAGGAATTTGCCACAGCCATGTGTGTGAAGACCAAACTAAGCCTTGATGCCTTCCCCTTCCTTCTAGGTGTCTTTCCCCCATTTAGAATTGTTGCTTTCTTGAGCTCCCACCCTGTCTGGGTCCTTTCTGGGAAGAAACTTTATCCCAACCAGGTGTCCTGCATCTTCCTCCTCCCCTAACAAGGTTTCTGTATTCCAGACTGCCTCTGCTGTGTGCAGAGTTACTCTCTGCCTCAATGTTAATTATTCGGTGTTGAATGGGCATATTTGCATGCACAAATATTTGAGGAATTGAAATCACAATTAACATGTTTGAGGTTATTTTAAAATATCTTGATGACTTCCTGTTTTCTTTACTTCTGTGGCTCACTTTTTTTTTTTAATTTTTAAAATTTTTTAATAAACATATAACGTATTATTAGCCCCAGGGGTACAGGTCTGTGAATCGCTAGGTATATACACTTCACAGCACTCACCATAGCGCATATCCTCCCCAATGTCCATAACCCCACCACCCTCTCCCTACCTCCCCTCCCCCCGGCCACCTGCAGTTTGTTTTGTGACATTTAGGGTCTCTTATGGTTTGTCTCCCTCCTGATCCCATCTTGTTTCATTTATTCTTTTCCTACCCCCCAAACCCCCATCTCTACTTCCTTATATCAGGGAGATCATATGATAGTTATCTTTCTCTGATTGACTTATTTTGCTCAGCATAATACCCTCTAGTTCCATCCACGTCACAAATGGCAAGATTTCATTTCTTTTGATGGCTGCATAGTATTCCATTGTATATATATATATATATATATATATATATATATATATGGCTCACTTTTTTAAAAAAATATTTATTTATTTTAGAGGGAGAGAGAGTGTGTACAATGAGGAGGGGCATGGTGGGGGGAGAGAATCTTAAGCAGACTACACTGCTGAGCACAGAGCCGGATGTGAGACTTGATCTCAAGACCCTGAGATCATGACCTGAGTCAGGCACTTAGCTGACTTTGCTACACAGGCGCCCCAATGGCTCACTCTTTATTCTGACTTTAGGGATTCTGTGTCTCTCCGTCAGTGTTTTCAGGTCTATGCTAACCTGAGTCAGAATTTTGGAAGGCACTGTCTTTGAATACAGTTGAAAACCACCATTTTGATCCCTTTATAGAACCTAATAAAAGATTTCAAAACTCACTGGATTTCTTCCTAGTTCTACCTGGCTAATGAGCCTCTCTTCTTTCAGGCTTCAGCTAGAAAGGAATTGGTTGACAATTATTATTGCATTTATTTCCTATTATAAAGGGCACTTTCCCCCTGGATATGGCAGCAGCAGGGGGATACAAAGAGGAGTAAGGCCAAAGCCCTGTCCTCTGGAGCCCCATAGTTCCACAGGAGGGAGGTGTCATGGCTACTATCCTTAAGACGACATAAAACATTTGCCATCCCCCAAAGTTGCCAATTGTTACTGAATGTTTTTGGTGGTTTCCATGACAATTTTCCAAAACAAAACAAAACAAAACAAAACAAAAAATCCAAACAAACAAGACAATGGCTTTCTTCTTATGGTTTATACATAAAGAAAGTTTTTTCAACTAACTACACTATGGGGGCAAATGGACGTATACCAGTTTATCATTAAATGAGCAAATGACCAAAGTAGGTTTTTTTTTTTTAAGATTAATTTATTTATTTGAGAAAGAGACAGAGAGAGGGTGGGGGGAAGGCAGAGGGAGAGAGAATCTCAAGCCAATTCCACACCAAGTTACCTAGCCCTATGCAGGGCTTGATTCCATGACCCTGAGGTCATGACCCCAGCTGAAACCGAATTGGACACTCCACCAACTGTGCCGCCCAGATGCCCCCAAATTAGGTTTTTATTGCAGGTTTGGAGTGATAATAAAGCAGGAGTTCCCCAGCCTACCAGCTCCACATTATAAAATTGCTTTTAGGATTTTTTTTTTCCTTTTATTCATGGAAAGTAAGGTGTTATGGGTTGGAGCAGAGAAAGAATCCAGAATCCAGAAAAGGTAGTATCTGTTCCCAACTTTTAAGGTTTCAGCTAGGTCTGGTGGGATGGTAACATGAATGCTTGGGAAGACACAGAGTACTTGGATGGCAGCATTTTCCAGCTGTGCTTAATTCCAAGTGGCATAATCTAGAGAGTGGATCAGGGAGAGCTTGATAGAAATGTTGGTTGGGAAGCAAACCCTTTGCTGTGATACTGAGGTTGAAGAAAATAGAAGCAAAGAGGCAGAGGCTGGGCACTAGGGCTCTGCATTAATGTAATTGGATTTTCTTCCTTTCCTTCTGAAACTCCAGTGGTCTTACGATGCAAAGATTTAGAGTAGGGAAATATAGAGCAAATTGGTTTTTGCTCTCATTTAAATCAGTGGTTTGCTAGATTTGTAAAAAATATTTTACTACTTTCTATACAATATTTCTGGCAACACATTGAATAGTGATTCCTTTTTTTATTTTTTGAGTAAAATGTCACCACCGTATAAGGAGACAGACCAAGAGTTTTTGTTAAACAACTCAGCAGCATCTTTTAACCTGAATTTTGAGTCATTTCTTAAGGCCTTCTATCATGAATAAATAATTCCTCTGAGGACATCAGCATTTGAAACATAAGAAGCCAGATTCCTTTAACAAATCCTGCTAGTTTTTTCCTTCCAAGCTTGTTCCTTTACATCTCTTACTTAATGAGATATAAGTTGATGTTCCTTAAAACACTTCTTTCATTTTGGCAGGTGAACGTTTTTATGCCCCCTTAATAGAATCCCTCTGAGTTCTACACAAACATATAAAGCTACAAAGTTTTTTAAAGACTTTTTATTGACAGTAAAACTTAACTTTTCCTCAATTTTTTTTCATGTTCTTAATGGGTATATAATGATTGCATGATTTAGTTTTGTAGCTAGAATTTTAGGATTAGAAACATCCACACAGGGGCGCCTGGGTGGCTCAGTGGGTTAAGCTGCTGCCTTCGGCTCAGGTCATGATCTCAGAGTCCTGGGATCGAGCCCCGCATCGGGCTCTCTGCTCTCTAGGGGAGCCTGCTTCCTCCTCTCTCTCTGCCTGCCTCTCTGCCTGCTTGTGATCTCTCTGTCAAATAAATAAATAAAATCTTTAAAAAAAAAAAAAGAAAAAAAAAGAAACATCCACACAAATCTCTCATTTTTCCTAGGGAACAAACACCTGGAGATGCTAAAATCACTGTCTAGAGGACTAAAATTCTAGTCTTTGAGCATCGTTCTACCATGTATCCACTTACTCCAGATGGGGTATGATGGAGAGAATGGGGGCTGGGTAAAGGAGTACCTGGTGGAAAGAAGGAGTTGTTCAGCTGAGCTGTAATCTATGGCAGAAATTATTTTTTTTATTTTAATTTTTTTATTATGTTATATTGTCACCATACAGTACATCATTAGTTTTTTTTTAATAAAGATTTTTATTTATTTATTTGACAGAGATCACAAGTAGGCAGAGAGGCAGGCAGAGAGAGAGGAAGGGAAGCAGGCTCCCTGCTGAGCAGAGAGCCCGACTCGGGGCTCAATCCCAGGACCCTGGGATCATGACCTGAGCCAAAGGCAGAGGCTTAACCCACTGAGCCACCCAGGTGCCCCACATCATTAGTTTTTGATGTAGTGTTCCAAGATTCATTTTTTACATATAACACCCAGTGGTCCATGTAATATATGCCCTCCTTAATATCCACCACCAGGCTCACCCATCTCCCCACCCCAACCCCCAAATCCTAGTTTGTTTCTTGGAGTCCACAGTCTCTCACGGTTCGTCTCCCCCTCCGATTTCCCCCAACTCACTTCTCCTCTCCATCTCCCAATGTCCTCCGTGTTATTCCTTATGTTCCACAAGTAAGTGAAACCATATGATAATCGACTTTCTCTGCTTGATTTATTTCACTCAGCTTAATCTCCTCCAGTCCCATCCACATTGATGCAAAAGTTGGGTATTCATCCTTTCTGATGGCTGAGTAATATTCCATGATATATATGGACCACTTCTTCTTTATCCATTCATCTGTTGAAGAGCATCTTGGCTCTTTCCACAGTCTGGCTGTTGTGGCCATTGCTGCTGTGAACATTGGGGTGTATGTGGTCCTTCTTTTCACTACCTCTGTATCTAGGGGCAAATACCCAGTAGTGCAATTGGTAGGAATTATTAATGACTTATGATCCTCACATTTTGGGGACATTCACCTCTTTCTGTCTGGTGAATTTCCCAGGACCTCTACAGACAATAGATGTGACCGCTGTGTGGTCAAGTAGAATTGGGTATGTGAGCTCATTCTTGAGTGTGGTGGAAGAGCATCTGAAAGAGTAGTGCAGTGAATACTTCTTTCTTCTTGAGGCTCCATCTTCCTCTTTCCAGGTGTGCAGCAGGGAACAGGCAGTCATGTGCAATAGTTCAACACCTGGGTTCGGGACCCCATCCCTGAGTTCGAATCCTGGTTTGGCTATTTGGATAACCTTACTTGGGTAATGTAAGGCACATTGCATCTTTGTCCCTCAGTTTGCACATTTATAAAGGAGGATAATAATAGAACCTACTTTATACTTTTGTTATGAGGATTAAATGCTCTAAGATTCAAATGATATTTCTTGCTCAAAAAGTTGGCTTTTTTAATCAAAAGGGTTTGGAAATTTTTTTTAGAAGATTTAATTTATTTATTTGAGAGAGAGAGAGAAAGAGAGAGAAGAGCATGAGCAGGGAGGAGGAGCATAGGAAGAGGGAGAAGCAGACTCCCAAGAGCAGGGAGCCTGACATGGGGCTCCATCCCAGGACCCTGAGACCATGACCAGAGCCAAAGGCAGACGCTTAATTGACTGAGCCACCCAGGTGCTCCAAAATAGTTTGGAATTCTTAATCTGGTGTCTGGATTTCAGTCTTTGGGCATGTCAATGAACAATTTGGGGCCTCGGCTTTGCTACCTCTGAAATAGAGTCTGTTGCATAGTCTCTGTTGTTCCCAAACTTGAGTTGTTGCAAGGATTAAAAATCATGTCGGTAGACTCCGAAGACTTGAAAATAATTCATGTTCCACTCTCCCTGCCAAACACTTTCCCCAGTGGAAATGAATGATGGGACCATAAGTTAAAATTTATACTCTTAACTCGGAAACATGCAGTATTGTTTTGAAGGCATTGAGATACCTTTCTGTAGGAGGAGAGTGTGTCAGACTCACACCACCTGACCTGAATAATGAAGTGAAGCAGAGACATTAAGACCATCACTCCTCCTCTTTCCACAGGTCCACAGATCTGAAAGCAGGGCCACTGCCTCATTATCCTGATGACTCACAGACCCAGAGTGCTTCCGCTCTCCTCTGCTGTCCTTTCAAATTAAATTCATTATTCTACAAGATGTCTGTGGTTCCCAGAAATGACGCAAGTGGTATGTGCCCTATTCAAAGCCGACATCTGACTCTCAGGGCAGTCTCCCAAGTGATCTGTACCCTGCCACTCGCTCTAAGAGCCACTGGCAATTCCAGTAATCCCCCCTTTTCTTTCTTAACAGAAAGCTCAGAGAGGATTATGGCTACATGGACTCCTTTAACAAAAAGCTGTGCAAAGCCTACTGTAAAAAACATAGATATTCTTGCCCAAATACATGAAGACAAAAAAATGAATTTCTTTTGATACTATTGGCTAAAATGGGAGCATTTGATCATGCACAAGGCAAAAAAGCAGGCATTGAATAGTTGCTTGAAAGTTAAATGAGCAGCTCTTGTTAACACATGTTAGTTAAGTAGTTAATGCACATTAGTCCCTTCAGTCCTTGTCCTTGAAACAAACCTGAAATACTTTTTAAATCTAGTCTGAGAGGTACAGGGTCTTGAACATCTTTTGCCACATGACATAATTTATAAGCAGCAAATATAACACATCCTCGCCAAGGAAACCACACCCGTCAGAAGTGTGGCTGGTCAGTAAGGAAGCTCACACGGGAATATGCCCGGATGGTGAGTCCGCAGCTGCCATTGCAACCACACTCCAATTCTTTAAAGCATGGCATCTGTTAGGTGTTTTTGTAAACCCAACAAAAAGATCTCCTTATTCTCCCTTCCCTTGTTAACATTTTCCAATATGTGTAGGGATGTTAGCATTTGAATTTCTGTTTTTATTTCATTTTTTAAAGATTTTTTTTTTAAATTTAGAGAGAGAGAGCATGTGAGCAGGGATAGGGGCAGAGGGAAAGGAAGTGAGAGATTCTTAAGCAGACTCCCCACTGAGCCTGGAGCCCGACTCAGGGCTCGATCTGAGGACCCTGAGATCACAACCTGATCCAAAACTGAGGGTTGGATGCCCAACCAATTGCACCACCCAGGTGCCCCTGAATTTTTATAATCCTGTAAAGTAGCTAGGGCAAGTATTATTTTCTCCATTTCACAAATGAGGAGACTGATGATCACACGGGTCAATGAACTTGCCCAAAAGCACATTTCAGGAGTAGTGAATAGTGCAGGCAGGTGTGTTATTGCAGAGAAACATGACGAGCTGGAGGATGTGGAGTGATTTTCTCTGAAACAGGTGTGTCGTTGTGTGAAGCCCTGATTGCCAAAGGAGTGTAACTTCTAGGAGGTGTTGCTGCTGTAGGATAGACACGAATTATAACCTTTTTATTATAGGTATTACATATAATATATACTATGTATCTATAGTAAAACAGTTTCACATTTTTGGTGACTGCTGGTCCGTCTCCAGTTCACCCGAGATTTCTCTCTTGTTGGGTTCTCCTCCTGGATACCCTTGTCTCCACTTCTAGCCACTCTATTAAGTTTCTCTTCTCTTTGACCGATCCTTTGTGATGACTGTAATGGCATCTATAGACCAGGAGTGAAGCCCTTTGCATGGATTATTGCATTTAACTTTCACAGCAGTCCTAAAAGGGAGGATTATTCCTATTTTATAGAGGAAGACACTAAAGCCTAGAGATGTTACCTTACCTAAAGTTACTAAACCTGAAATTACCCAGAAATTTAATGGCTTATAATAACAGTTGTTTTATTATATTCTATGATTTTGTGGGTCAGGTATTAGGCAGGACTCAGTGGAGAAGGCTGAACTATGTTCCAGGACATCAGGGAGGATGGCTTGTCTGGGACTAGATAATCTATTTCAAGATGGCACACCCACATGGCAGACAACTGGGCTGTTAGCCAGCGCACTTAGTTGTTCTCCATGTGGGCCTGTCCACGTAGCTGCTTGAGCTTCCTCATAGTATGTTGGTTGGGTTCCAAGAGTGTTCCATACTTCCAACAGTATGTTGGTTAGTATTCCAGGAAACCAAAAGTGGAAGCTGCCACTCTCTTTTAAGGTTTGGTCCCAGAAACTGTCATGGTGTCATTTCTGCTATAGATCATTGCTCGGATAGTCATAGAACTCTCCTCGGTTAAAAGACGGGAACATAGACCTGACCTGTCATTGGGAGGAGTGTCAAAGAATTTGCAGCCTTGTTTAATCTAAGGATGAGAATCCAGATTATAGCCATGACACCATATTGTATTTCCATTAGTACAATACCAGGTGCAATTCTTTTTTTTTTTTAAGGTTTTTTAAATTTATTTGACAGATAGAGGTCACAAGTAGACAGAGAGGCAGGCAGAGAGAGGAGGAAGCAGGCTCCCTGCTGAGCAGAGAGCCCGAGGCGGGGCTCGATCCCAAGACCCTGGGATCATGACCTGAGCCAAAGGCAGAGGCTTTAACCCACTGAGCCACCCAACATCCCCCAGATCTTGCCTTTTACATCAAAGGAGAGGGATAATACCCATCTAAGTGTAGTTGACGATCCATAAAGCTGAAGGAATGAATGATGAAGAGCTGAGCCCTGGCCCTGCCTTGAAGGAGCTCTGTTAGCCCAAGCAGGATATTGAACTACTCTGGATCTTGTTACTTGCTCAGTAAAATAAGAATATAGAATTAGATGATCCCTATAGTCTTCCTTTTCCCAGCACTACCTTTATTAGTGTGCTTGGGCTGCTTAAACGAAGTGACATAAATCAACAGGTAAAACAACAGACAGTTATTTTTCCCAGTTCTGGAGGCCAGGAAGTCCAAGACCAAGGTGTTGTCTGATTTGGTTCCTGGTGAGAATCCTCCTCCGGGCTTGCAGCAGCTCCTTCTTGCCATATCCTCAGATGGTAGAGAGAGAAATTATGAGAGCGCTGGTCCTTCTTCCTCTTCTTACAAGGACACCAATTCCATCATAGGCAATCTACCCTTATGACCTCATCACAACCTAATTGCCTCCCAAAGGCTCTGCGTCCTAATACCATGACTTTGGGGGTTAGGGATTTGACATATGAATTTTGGAAGACAGTTTAGTCCATAACAACCATTCTATGAATCTACTCAAGATAATTAATTACAAAATAAAGAGATCCCAGATAGGGGTCTCAATGAGAGGAGAGTAGGAGTCAAGAAACCTGAGAATGAAAAAAGGAGTAAAGGAAAGGATTGTTTTATTAACCAGAGCGAAGGAGGTGATTGAGAAAAGGAATTGACTTTAGGTTTAGATGCAAACCCTTGAGTTATGCTGATAGCACTTGGATCAGAAGGTGGGAATTTGATGGAGGCCTTTTCAGAGGTTGAGGACATTGGACTTGGGAACTATTTGGCCACAAGGGGTAGGAGAAAGTTATAGATCGTAGCGGACTCTACATTTTGTGCCTGAGTGATAGGGGAAAGCCAATTCAGCAGCAATTCCCAACGGTGACTAGAGAATTATCTGATGAACTTTTAAAAAATACTGATACCTGGACTCCTCCCAAGATGATTTAATCCAGGGTTTTTGGAATTGGGGCTAGAGCGGCAGTATTTTTCAAAGACCCCAGGCAAACCCACTGTGCAATTTCTAATTAGAGTTAGTTAAAGGCATAGATTTCTGGCTGCTGTGGAGTGATAAAATACTGAGGATTGAAAGGTGATAGCCACCAAATAACTTGGGGTGTGGGTTGTATGGTATGTAGATTATGGCTTCCCAAAGATGCCTACAACCTAATCCTTAAAACCTGTGCATATGTTAAGTTACATGGCAAAAAAGAATGAAAGTTGTTAATCAACTGACCTTAAAATAGGGAGATTATCCTTGTTTATCCTAATAGATGCAATATATTCACAAAGGTCCCTAAAAAGAGAAACAGAGAGGTAGAGGAAGAGAGTCAGAGGGAAAGGTGGCTATGGAAGAGTAGTCAGAAAGGTGCAACATTATTTGCTTTGAAGACAGAGGAAGGTATGTCCAATCAAGAAATGGGCGCTGCTGGGGCACCTGGGTGGCTCAGTGGGTTAAAGCCTCTGCCTTTGGCTCAGGTCATGATTCCAGGGTCCTGGGATCGAGCCCCACATCGGGCTCTCTGCTCAGCAGGGAGCCTGCTTCCTCCTCTCTCTCCCTGCCTGCCTCTCTGCCTACTTGTGCTCTCTCTCTCTCTCTCTCTCTCTCTGTCAAATAAACAAATAAATAAAAATCTTAAAAAAAAAAAGGGGGGGGCTTTTATAAAAAAGGGGAAAACAAAAAAAAAAAAAAAAAAAGATTCTGCCCTAGTGCTTCTAGAAAGGAATGCAGCAGAATGCGATTTGGTTGACCTTAAAGCTTTGTTTTAAAAACTGGTGAGACCTGTGTCAAACTTCTGACCTACCCAACGATAAAATAAATTCAAATTACTCTATGCCACTGAGTGTGTGGTCTCTGATACGAGTAGTCCATTCAGGAAGTCCTCTTGGAGGAGATACATTTTGATGAACTGTTATGTAGGGACATTGTTGACAGAGGAAAAACTCTTAGATGTTAGAATTTAAATCCATCAAGATTTTAAAGAAATTCTCCAGGCTGTATAATAGCTACCCAGAATGTTTAAAATCAAAAGTCAAAGAAATAAAACGGTTTTGTGATTGTCACTAAATTCTGCGATGGAGTCAGAGGCAAGAAATTCTGGGGAATTTTTCTCAGCAGTGTTACTTGAATTGTGATCAACTTCCCTGATTTAAAGGCTGACAAAACACTTGTTTTACCTGGATGGTTTTAAATTACTTGAGTCAGCAAAGAAACAGATAGAAGCTGCAGCTTCCACATAGCTCATCACCTGAATGTAAACTGGAACTTAATATTCCTATTACTCTCCTTTAATCAGATCTGTAGACTCTGCTGATGGTTTTTCATTGGGTCCTCCTGAATGAAAAATAATTGGATAATCACACATACACACACAGAGCGCCAAAAACCTTCCATATGTACACTTAGTTATTAAAGTACTTTTATTGAGGATTTATATATCACATGACCTGTGTTAGGGACTCATCCATGAATGTGACAGGCAAAGTCCTTGTTGTAATGGAGCTCACAGCCTGGAGGAAAACACATACAAGTAATCGAGTAAGTTACAGTAGAATAGAAAATATAGATTGGCATAGCAGAACAGGGGTGGGGCAACTGACTCGATGTGGGGGGCAGGAAAGGAGGAGTAGGTTGGGGTTGGAGGGGCTTCCTGTAGAAGATAATTTCTAAGCAGCATCAGCAAACCCTGGGAGACCATTAAAAATGGGAATTCTCAGGTGGGTTAAGCCAGACCTATTAAGTCTGAAATCCTGGGGATGAGACACCAAAATCTGTGTTTTAATAGATCTCTGAGGGGTTCAGATCTATGCTAAAGTCTGAGAACCAGACGATCATACCTAGGCTGCACGTTAGAATCACCTGGAGACTCTCACATCGTTGCTGTTGCTGTGGCCCCTCTCCTAAAGACACTGAACCCTTTGGTCCGGGATAGAACCTGGGAATCAGTATTTTTAAAACCCCACGTGTCAAGGGTGAGACCACATCTTCAAGCTGACAGCTAAAGCCTGAGTTAGCCCGGCAGTGAGGGCTGGTGAGAGGGCAGAAAGTATTATAGCCCAAATGCGAGAGAAAGCCCAAGATTCCTGGGATTTGATAAGGCTAGGGAACACACACAAGGAAACTTCATGGCTTAAGATAAGGTTCATAGTTATACATTTGTTTATTGTAGTACTTCTTAAACTTTAATGTGCATAGAAATTATCTGAGGCTCTGGTAGAAACACAGACCCTTATGCAGTAGGAAGGCTCTATCGCCCCAGCACCTCCTGATCAGAGAGCAGATGGGGACTGCAGAACGATGTAACTATGCTTCAGGCCAGGGCCAACATAAGGGCACCTAGCCGGGGTGAATTGCAGATGCCTGCTGCTGGATGGGTGTGTTTTGAGGGTAAGGAGGAGAGATGCATCCAAGCACAACCTCCCAGCCTGCTCTTCTGATTATTTTCCATCAAGGTCGCACTGCTTTTAGCTCAGCAGTTACCCTACAACCCCCAATCTAGCTGAATGCATCCCCTGGCCAGGTCCGCAGAGCCAGCTCATTAAGTGACCGCTGGAGCTCTCTGTAACGTGCCAGCCAGCCAGGGAGGCGCTGGTCGAGGAGGGGGTTGCTCTCCGGGGACCTCTGTTCCCCTCTCTCACTTCCCACTTCGCCTGGCTGACAGCGGCGGTGCCTGCGGCAGAACCTCTCTTTGCAGCAGCCCCTCGCACTTGGCTCGCACTTCTGGGCGCTGTCCATGGTTGCAGCATCTTTCGGCGCGCCACGTCAGGAGGCCGCAGCGGGGCCCTGCGATTGGCGGAGGAGCCGCTCGCCATCCCCCCAACACCCCCGCCCTCGCGCGTGGGCCCCGAGCTCCGGCCCCGAGTCCGGGTCCCGCAGGCGCGTGCCAGTGCCCGCGCGAGGCGCGCCCTGGGGCTCCCGGGCGGCACACCCACTTTCCTTATTAGGGCAGAGTCAGAAGCACAGAGCCGGCGGCGGGGGCGCGAGGGTGGGGCGGGGAGCCCTCGGAGGCGACAGTCGAGGGCGCAGCCACAGCCTTCGCCGCCTCTGAGCGGCAGGAGGGAGCCGCGGTCGCTGCGCTCCGCCGGCCAGTTTCCCGAGACCCCGCTTCTCTCCGCGGGCAGAGATCTTTCTCTGCGCCCCGCCGGGTACCCCTAGTCCAAACCTCTCGCGGAGACATGGAAGAATTTTTGCAACGCGCCAAATCTAAACTGGTAAGTTAGGGGAGCAACGCTATGTGCGTGTGTCTGTGTGTGTGTGCGCCTGGGTGTGTGTATCTGTGTGTGTGTGTGTGCGCGCGCGCGCGCGCACGTTGATGAAGAGGAAAGGGCATTGCAGCAGAGAAGGAAGAAACAACTTTGCCACTTAGTTGTCAGGGTATGCGGGCTATTCCCTGGAAAGAATCTCTGGAACTCTGGTCCTTTACAGCAGGCAGTCTGTATCCAGAATCCTCGCCCACAGGCAGGCAGAGTGCTGAGCTGGGGGTGGGCGACCTGACAGAAGTTGGGTCCTGTGTGTTTAGCTTTGTTTCGTTTGGTTTGAGGTTGGAGAGAGGTAGAACCAAACTGCAGTTTGCTTCTGAAGGCGAGAGGGTTAATGGGTGTGGCGCTCCTTTCAAAAATGAGCCCCGCCTTCTGCAGAGGCAGTTACTTCTAAGTGTAAAGGGGAGGGGGGAAAATCCCTTAGAACTGTGCTTTTAGCTGGAGGTGGTGGCAAAGAGTAAGAAAGGAAGTTAGGGTGCTGGCTGGGAAGGATGTGCGAGGCAAAGGCAGAGTTTACCCAGGCATCCCTCACAAAGAGCTTGCTCCAGTGCAGGAATAAGGGACGTGCTAGCGTGAATCGCGCGTCTCCCAGTCCCTGTTCAGATCTGTAATTTGGGCAGAGGCAGAAGGGGAAACCCCAACTGTTGCTGATGATGTGGGGTTTGCCAGACTATTGTTCTCCTGGGAGGAGACCAGCTCGTTGGCCCGGTACAACTGTACCACTGTCCAGAGAGCGAACTGTGATTTTATTGTGTGTGTTGACAGTTGATACATATTCTGGAACAACAGATTCCAGCAGCTTCCTAATTCCAAACTATCTTGGCTCTCCAGCATAGCGGTAATGCACATAATGGAATGTTTCTGTTTCAACACTTAGGAAAAAGCCTCTGCTCATTTACAAGCAGTATCTTTAATGAACAGTGAAATTACCTTTCCTGGGCCTGGCATAGGAGGAAATGCATAATTTATGATGTCTTTAACCTTTAAACCTTCATAGAAGACAAAATACAAAGTCTGCATTAAGGTGACATCTTCATCACATGGCAGGATATTTGTAAGGTTATTATCATAACGTATTTATGCTTGCACAACAAAGGGAGAGTAGACCCAAGTGTGATTCTTACAGTGATTTAACTCTATCTTTTAAAAGACCATCAGAGTTGATTACTGCTAATGTAAGTAATTTGTTTTGTACCTTAAGCCTCCTGGAGAGTCAAATGTCAGTGGGGATTTCAGAATTGAGAAAGTTGGTCATTTCTGTGTTTATGGCTGACCCCCTTATAGTTTTACTTGAGCACATGAAGGAAAATAGTGATTTCAGAAATTGTGTGCATTTCTGCTGGTATAAGTAAGCTCTCTCTTTTTTTTGTTTTGTTTTTTGTGTTTTTTTTTAACCTAACAATGAGTGAAAAGTGGTCAAAAAGGAAAGTCGATCATGCCAACTTATTTACTTATTTATTTATTTATTTTGTTGGTGGATGAAAATGAATAGCCATCGTAGATACATGCAGGTTCAGGCTGCACCTGTGTTCCGCCCCTCAAACATGTATTTTAACAATAAACATATAGACTGTGGGGTCTGATGTGAGCAAGAGATTTGCCTCCCTTCTGAAGAACGATTGCTGGAACAGAAAAATTTCCTATTTCAGATCAATCAGTTGAAAGGAATGGGTAAGTTTATTTACTGAGTCCCTTCACTAGCTGAGCAATTTGCTCTACACTATTAAAAAAAAAAAAAGAAAAGACAGGAGAAAGAAGTGGTTGCTTGAGTTACTGCTCCTGGTTGCCTGTGTTAGCCAGAAGGACAATTACTGCTAATTTTTTTTTCTCGAAATAGGTTTCTTTTCAGAGATCACAGTTTGTTTTTCATAGCCACAGAAAAAGTGTTTTGGTCACTTTTGGTGTCATATTTCTCCTGAGAAGTGATATTTTCTAGGTAAATAAGATTTTTACTTAATTTGCAATATTAACTATCATAGTAGATAACCTTTCGTTTTAGAGGATAATCTTTGTTTTGGAGAAAAATATTAAGTCAATTATTATGACATTCATTTGTGAGAAGTATATTCATAGTAAATTAGTACTGTTTAAAAAAAAACAGGCTAATACTTTGGGGAACATTTTAAGGAGAAGAAAATCGTGCTGGCTTTCATTTAGGCCCAATTACACCAGAATTAGTTAGAATTTAGGTGTTCTGCTTAAGCTGTTTTCAGTCAGAAGTTAGTATAGGCTTATCTGTATGAAAAGTCTAGCTGGCAAGGCTTTTTCCTACCTACTTGACTTCTTGCTTCGATATTCTGTAGTCATGATGTGTATCTTTTAATAGTTTGGAGTAGTCAGTGTTCTTTCCAAAGTCCTAACATAACCTCACCATCATTGGAACCAGCTCATTCCAATAGACAAAAGACATTTTAAGTTGCAAAATGGAGTAACTCTTAGTCACGGATAAAATTTCCAATGATCAAAACTTTGGAGAAAGTGTGCATCATTTTTCCTCCTGAGTAGGAGCATTTATTATTCATTTGTCATTGTGAGGAGAGAAGAAGCCCCCCCATTCTAGGCCAGGCCCTGGTGTGGATCAGAAATCTTTGAAGGGGGAGAAATGCTTTTGGATTTTTATTGGGTAGTTTAGAGCTTATTTCTGTTGAAATTGGGGAAGCACGCAGTTCACTCTGCTCCTGTGGACCCTTAAGCTGAGGCAGATTCACTGGCATAATCCCGGCCCCCTTTCCCCTAAATCTCTCCTTCTGATACATACCCTTCTTCCTGACAATATGCTGTATTTAAAAGAAATGGCAAAAGCAGACCCCAAGTGTGGCCTCAGTGGGATCCCTCCTGGCACTCAAATGCTTCTCTGGGGGCCTGCTTTCTAACCTGGTCAGGACTTGCTCGGGTGCCTAGGTCTTCTTGATAACCATCACTGATGGTGGAGGGCAGTAAGGGAGGTAGTCCCTTACCCAAGCGTGGTCTCCCAAAATGGCACCTTCTTGACAAACAGGAATGACAAATAGGAAATTAATGCAATGATTATTAAACAAGACAGTAGAGTAAGCAGTATGAGAGCAAGACCCCTGAGATGGAAGAGATGCTGACCAAAGAAAGGGTGGGCAATGCTTTTTACCTGCGTGCATTGCCCTGATGTGAGCACTCAGCTATGTTTCCGGTTCGGACCCCACTGCTAGAACCGCAAATGAAAAGAAAAACACTTTTTCTTTTTCTCCTGCCAGTGCCCACCTAGCTTTTCTTCCACCTGCCCATTCAGAGTTCGAATAGGGACAGAGATCAAATCCTGTAGTTCCAGGCTTGTCCTGAACTTTTAGCTATGCTTTCCATTTTTTGTTTTGCCATTTCTATGGTGGTGTCTTCGTTATTCGTTGTAGAATTTCTATGGTAGAAAAATTGATGAAGGGAGGGAAAGAGGGTTCCCCGCCCACTCTACGCTGTGATTTGGGAAATATCCTCCCCTCTCACAGTGGTCAGCTCGGGAAAGTATTCAGGCCAAGACCACCTCATGGTGGCAGTAAATGGTCTAAGTTCCCATGAACTTTGGGAGGAAGAAATGAAATTAATGAAGCATCAGAGTCCCAGGGCCCCAGCTGGTGGGAAGCCAAGGTCCCCACACTTGGCTACGGAGCCTCTCCCACTGCCTGGACCCCAGCAGCTGGTGCAATTCAAGCAGCTGCTAATGGATGGGGGGAGGGGTCACTGTCATCCATGTGCCCTAAGATGTAGATCACTACGCAGCCTTGGGTGTTGGGCTGGAGAAGTGTCAGCTGCCGCTGGAAGGATCCAGAACACATCCATGTCTCAGGAATGCTGTTTTCAAAGAGAGGGTGAGGACAGGGTCGCCACTACAGTCTGAGGAATGCCTCTGTCCCTGCCGCAGGGACAGCTGCAGGTGAAGAGCTCTGTTCCGCAGCGGGTATTAGTCACCACGTGGATGGACTCGTACAGGAGCAAAATTCCGCATGACCCAAATGCCAACTTAGACTCTCTGGTATGTGGCATAGGGACCAAGAAAACACATTTGGAAGTCGACATGAGCAGCCACATTCGAGTTGTAGAGGAGAGGGGGGTTTTAAAAAGAAAGAAAAACACCACAGCCTGTCTGCAGAGTCATCGTCTTGATTGGAAGTTGAAGGGATATATTCCTGATTCCTTTACGGGAAGGAAAGTGGGACTCATCCATAAAAAGCTTCTCTGAAGTGACTGTTGCAGGTACTTTGGACGGGCTGCTGTGGTGAGGACCAGTAGGGATGGATGGAGCCCCTGTCTGAGCAGTTTCTTTTGGGGAGCTGAGCTGATCACAGACCAGGGGATCAGCTCCCTCCCCGCCAGCAGCGAGGTGCACTTGAGACTTTGCCTGAGCATTGGTGAGCAGGAAGGAGACCAGGAATCCAAAGCACTTCTGTGAATGTGGTACCCCCCACCCTTCGGAGAGAAGAGCCCTTGATTGCTTTAGCCCCAAAGCCAGCTCAGACCAAGGTCTGTAGATTATCCAGCCCCAGGGGCTTCGGAGAAGAGTTGGGCTTTTTCAGTATAAATCTCAGTGGATTTCAGTGGATTGGTCTGCCTCAAAGGTAAAAAGAATTAGTCACTGCTACTCAGCACCTTGGGTCTTGGAGGACGTGATTAGGTGAGCAAGGAAACCATTTAATTAGTGACTTGGGAATATTTGATGTTAACCGGATGAAAAGATGAGAGCTTTGGTATAACATGTTTATTTCTATTTGTAGCATTTATTTGGGCAGATATTAACATTGTTTGGGGTTTGGTGTGCCGGTCGAGAGAGCTCTTGTAGGCGATGGTGGCGTGCTGATGGAGATATCACTCTACTTGTACATCCACTCCTCCCTGGAGTGCTAGCTGAGCGGAGAAAAGGGTGAGGGGGAACTACCTGTGTTTGGATGAAGGCTGCAAAAATGGAAAGAACATGTGGGGTCCAGAGAGGTGAAGTACATGGTGTTGCCTTGGCCACTGATTCTGTTTGGACCCTGGGGTTTATGGGAGAGTCCTAGAATATGGAGTCATCTTTGAAGAGAAACTGGGAAGGGGCAGGACTAACATAGTCAGGAGGCAGCATTCAGATGGAGTTTGATATGACTGATACCCTCTGGGCTTGAGCAGTACACACCCTGCACAATTGTACATGGTTTCCTTGCCCCAGGTCTCAGAGTAGCCTACTCAGAATCTCTGACAGTGTGCCAGGTGCATTTCTATCTGAGCCCTGTGGCTTTGGGCTTTGGTTTCCAGGGAAAGGTCATCTTTTTTCTTAAGAGATCTTGAGAGGCAAAGTGGGTACTAGATTGCTCTGAAAAATCCAACCCACAAAGTCTGGGTTGGGAAAAATAAGTTGACAACACTGTCTTGGTTTTGTTTGTTTGTTTGTTTTGTTTTGTTTTAGATTTTTAAAAAATTTATTTGTCAGAGAGAGAGAGAGAGATTGAACAAGCAGGGGGAGCAGCAGGCAGAGGGAGAAGCAGACTCCCCTCTGAACAAGGAGCCCAATGCAGACTTGATCCCAGGACCCTGGCATCCTGACCTGAGCCAAAGGCAGACACTTAACCGACTGAGCCACTCAGGCATCCTTTTACTGGAATATTTCTGACTCATAGATATTTTAAATTTTAAACCAGTCCTTATGGAAAAGAAGAACAAGGCCAACACTTAACCAACTGAGCCATCCAGGTGTCCCTGGTCTTGGGTTTTTAATCTGACAAATGGGATAATGATACCCGCTTTGCAGATTTGTTGTAAAGCCAAAATACTATCTCAGCAGTCCTCAGCACAGAACCTGGAAGAGTGGCTGCTTCCCTCCATTTGCCCCAGCCTGTAGTTCTGGGCAGTTTCTTATCTCACCCAATGGCACTGTTATCCACCCAATTTCTCCAGCTGGAAACTTCCTTCTCCTCCACCCCATTCCCACCCACCTTATCCCGGACATCCCTAAGTCATCCGGATGACTGCAATGGTGGGCTCGCCAGTCTCCAGTAAACCACTCTCCCACTGCTGCTAGGGAGATGGTTGTGAAAGCACCATTTGCACCTCTGTAAGCCTCAGGACCCTTCTCTTGCTCTGAGGAAAACAGACAGCACTTGCAGCATGACCTTGGGATCTGACCCAGGGTGCGGCTCAGCGTCTTTGGGCTTCTCCTCCTCCTTGGCATAAGTAACTCCCACCCTTTCTTCAGAGGAGGTGAAGAAAGAACCTCTCCCTGGGACCTCTTCCCTCTCCACCTCCTCCACTTCATGACTCCACGTTGGGTTTTGTGGTAATGATTTTAGATCACTCACTGCAACTTGTCATTCTGTCTTTCCTGGGGATGTTTGTTTGATTAATCAGAGTAAAAAAACAGGTCTCTGTCTATTGGATTTGTTCATCACCAGCAGGGCCTGGTGCAATGCCCGATGTTTAGGAAGTTGTTTGTTTTGGCAGTTAATCCTGCCGTATTATCGTTAATTAAGTACAAAGAGCCTTCCAATTATGTCACGTGGAGAGTTTTTCACCCAATGCTCCGTTTGGCTGTTCTGTTTGGTGTGCCGTTGTCCAGATCAGCCTGCCTGGTGTATCAGTCACTCTGATGACGCGATCCCAGCAGCAGATGGCACAAGCCTCATGGGTCACCAGATGAGGGACTCCTTCTGTCCGCACAAAGATCGTTCTCACGTTGCACAACGTGTACTTGGCCGTCTCTGGTGCAAAGCAATACTTGGTTATCACAGATCAGACAGAAATTCTCTTTGGTCTTGTCAATGCTGATGACCTCCCGAAAACAGCAGAGTAGGCTCTCAGTTTGGCCCTTGTAGTTGATCTTAATGAACTGCCGCATGTGGATCTTCTCTCCTTCATTTCTTGTCAGGGAGTCCTTAAGTCGGTTCCTTAGAAAGAGACGAGGGAGGACATCCTCTCAACCTGTGGGGACCAGGAGGTGGATGATGAGCAAACACACTGGTCGGTTGTTCCAGCATCCGGGGCTTAGGGGCCGTAGCCAGTTGTAGGTGCTTCTTGGGACCGTGAGCCATGCCTGTGCTGGTCCCCAAATCATAACCCATTATAGTGGCTCAATAAAAATGAAAAAGTGGATGGACACATGCAGACTCCAAGTGATCGGAGTCTGAAGAAGGGCCGACGACAGTCTGCACAAACCTAGGTTGGTTTTCTTAGAAGCAGGGGAGAAACATTAAGGTCAAGGAGTGCCGTCTGGAACTTTGCACAAAGTCTGTATTTCATACAAAATGTTACTGCAAATGAGTGAAGCTAGTTTTTATGCATGACTGTTGGGAATCTGCAAATATTGGTTGAATTTAAGCAGGAGTGGATTGGCGAGAAGCAAGGAAGGGAATGGACCACTAAAAGCCTCTGCAAAACCACATTGGATAGATCAGCAAATGGAGCTGATTCTTGCCATAGATCCTCCTCTGTGAGGCTCAAAGACTAGAAATTGCTCTTCCCCAATCCCAGCTACCACACCAGGTACACCCAGCCGATTCTGCTTCCTCTGGGGTAGTACTAATGGTATGAGAGAGACCGGCAGGGAAGCTTTTCAGAGTCCTTGAGAGGAAAGGTGCAGGCATTCCAGATCAGTCTCATTAGTATTTCTGTCCAACCCTGACCCTGCAGACCTCGTGCACGGGATCAGCCCATACATTGTCCTGAAGCAGACCCCTCATCCGACCAGTGTGCTGTTTGTCATAGAGCTGTGCCCACAGTCCTCCACTTCATCGAACTCTCAGGGGTGTGACCAGACTTTCCTGGGTACTCTTACTAGCCTATGATGCAAGAGTCTTTTAGAAACAGTGGTGTCCAGAAAAATTGCATAACTTTGGCTCCATGCATTTTCTATTTCTTGCTTTGGCTGCCAGGAAGCTCAAAGCTATGTTGATGCTTACTCCTTAGCCTAGTATTTCTATAGTACATTTTTCTTATTTTTATTGCTTAGCTTCTACCTTGTTATACTTGTTTTAATGTGTGTGTGTGTGTGTGTGTGTGTGGTTTTTGGGGTTTTATTTGCTAAGTTTGTATGGTTTTTTTTTGTTGTTTTGTTTTTTGTTTTTTTGCAAGCAGCTCATCATTTTGAACCCTGGCAAGAATAAAAACATACATTTTACAATAATGTCTATGATCATGAACTTGTTTGGGCAACAGGTCTGGTGTAATTCAGAGTTTATCTACTCACATTTGGGAATTAGCTTTTTTCATGATTGCAAATACCGTGTGGGAGCTTCAAAACATGTAGTTGAAATTAGGTATCAATCAACACAATCAAAACTGTATCTTTGCTCTCATTCTTAAAGACCAGTACCTTCCCTGGATAAGCAATAATCTCACATTCCTGTACCTGAGCCCATAACCTGGAGTCCAGGATGCAGCCCATAGTAGAAGCTGCTAGGCCTAAGCAGGAAAGTCTGGGAAGAATTTCATCGAGCATTTTTAGATTGGAGGGAAACTTGGAGATCCTTTTGTCTTCCTCATCACTTCTTTTCTTTAAATGCATTTTGGCATGGTGGCTGATGGTGTGAGCCAGATAGCCTAATTTCAAAGCCTGACTTTGCCATTTTGATGTACTCGTCAGACGACCTTAGTTACTTAGACTTGCTGAGTCTCGGTTTCTCACCTATAAAATGAGAACAATAGTTGGGGCACCTGGGTGGCTCAGTGGGTTAAGCCTCTGCCTTCGGCTCAGGTCATAATCTCGGGGTCCTGGGATCGAGCCCCGCATTGGGCTCTCTGCTCAGCGGGGAGCCTGCTTCCCCCATCCCTCTCTGCCTGCCTTTCTGCCTACTTGTGATCTCTCTGTCAAATAAATAAATAAACAAAATCTTTTAAAAAATTTTTTAAAAATGAGAACAACAGTAGCACACCCCTCTTAGGGCCGTTGCAGGTGTGAATGTCCTAAGACGAGAATATGCTCTCCATCCCTATAGCTGAGCAGTATAAAGTAATAAAAACATGAAAGAGACCACTGGTGGACAAGAGAGCCAGGAAGCCCTACTGACATTTCATAGAAACAGGAACAGTTCTTAATTCTTAGCTTTTTTTAGTTCACCTAAAATTTGGTGAACTGTCTTCCCTCTAAGAAATCTGTCTTCCCTCCAAGAAATCTGTTTTTTTCACTGAATGTTCACAATGGTCTTGTAAGGTGGGTATTATTCTCCTTTTGCAGTTGAGGAAACTGAGCTTTAGGGAGTCAGGAAGTTGGCCCACGTTCTCATTGCCAGTGAAAAACAGAGCTAGAGTTCGCTCCCAGACCAGCCGCCTCCAATTCTAGGACTCCCTTCTTAGAGACTCCAGTGCTTCTGCCCACCTGACCTCCCAGAACACTTAATTCCCTTTAAATAAAAAGTGAACAACTTGACAGGTTTATAGGGGGATTGGATGGTAAGTCCGCTTTGACCCGAGAGAGGTTTATTTCTTTGTGGTGACCGTTTTATATTAAAAACCCTCAGACAACTGAGTCATCAACGAATATTATTGAGAACCAGCTGTGAGAAAAATATGTGGCTCCGCTGGCTCTGATTTGGTGGGACAAGCTGGGAGACACTGCCCACTGCGTACCCATGTGAAAGGAATACAAAAGATTGATAAACTAGTTGGAACATTGGCGTGCGACTGGCTTTTACAGTGGTCAGAAGTACTGTGGGAATTTCACGAATTTTTAATAAAGAGAATGCATCTCAAAAAAAGTTTGAAGTTGTCCCTTACTTACCATCAAGATTGTTGACCCAACTTTTGGTTTGACAGGTATCTTCATAGCTGTTAGTCTGTTGCTGGAGGCCTTAAGGAGGCCCTTGGTTGACTGACTAATCAGTCAGTCTTACAGTAGGGTGACTCACTGCAGTGACACAGCTAGTGTGGAGAAGAGCTGGAGTCGGGCCACAGCTCCCAGTGGTGCCAAGCTTGCTTCTTGCTCCTGAGTCTGCCCACTTACCCACGCCCCCTGAAAGCTGCTGGTTATACCCCAGACACATGTAGGAGTGAAGGAAAGGGGAGGAGAGAAAAGAAGGGAGGTACAGGTGGAATTGGAAGGAACTAGAAGAAAAGAGAAGGAGAAAAGGAATTTGGGGGGGGGGCACAGGGAGAAGTCATGAGGCATGGGAGAACATCCTTCCAAAACCCAGGTTGCAATGAGTTGCAGGCCCAGCACTTCCTGTTTCTGGGATTTACTCATCTGGTGGCATCAGCCAACCCTTAGTCTCCTGAAGGGTGGAATTACGCAGGAGCAGCTTTCCTTTAGACAGCCAGAACTGATGACTGAAAACACACACGCGCGCACACACACACACACACACACACACACACACACACGAGTGTTACTCTGCCAGAAAAAGATGAGATTGTGCCATTTGCAACAACATGGATGGACCTAGAGGGTGTTACACTAAGTGAAAGAGGTCAGGCTGAGAAGGACAAGTATCGTATGATTTCACTCATGTGTGAGAACCAAAAAACAGAATTAGAGAATAAACAAACCCAAAGCAGACTCAGGCCTATAAATACAGAGAACAAACTGGTGGTTGTCGGAGGGGAGGGGGTTGGAGGGACGGACTAAATGAGTGGAGGGGAGTGGGAGGCAGAGGCTTCCAGCTCTGGGATGAACAAGTCAGGGGAGTAAAAGACACAGCACGGGGTCAATGGTCCGTGATACCGTAATAGCGTTGTATGGCGACAGACGGTAGCTTGCGGTGAGCACAGAGTAAGGTTCAGACTTGTCGAATCAGTGTGTTGTACACCTGCAATTAATGTAACGTGGCACGTCAACTAGACTCAAATAAAGACACTTAAAAAAAAGAAAACATACCTTTAAAGTTAGTTCTTTCCTCACAGGAAAATCCCCCCAAACTCTATCTCTGAGCCTATTTGTGAGGTTACATCTGTAAAAACACATCTGTAAAAATGCTGGGACACAGGAGAGACCCACGAATGTTAACCGTCATCACCATCACCATCATCACCACCATCATCATCATCACCATCACTTAGTTTGTGCTTTGACAAAATAGTCACAAGCTTGGTTTTCTCAGAGCACAGTGACGGAGGAAGAGGTTGCCTAACAATGTAATTGCTGCTAAGTTACAAGGGAGGGAAGTGCACAAAAAAACCCAAAATCAAACAGAACCAATAAGAAGCAGACCCAGGCCCCCCATCAGTGCCACTCCATCTGGAGTAGGGCAAATAGTTCTAAGGATCTGCACGGTGTCTACAGCTGTGACATCAGGGTCGTCAAGTACATTGCTGATGTTCGCAGTGACAACCCTGTGTCATCAAGGAGGAAAGATCACTAAAGCTCAGTGTCCTGTTTAAGGAGAGAGGTAGGACGTGCAAGCAGTTTCAGAAAAATTTCCAATCCAGATAATTCAAATAGAAAAAAAATAGAAAGGAATTGTCACGTGGCGGGCCGGCTTTGGTTGTCTGCAAAAGTGGCTCGTATAGGAGACCTCGTTCTTGCGGGAAGCTAGATATGTGAAATGTCATGGTTTTTATAACAAGGGATCATGAGTCAGGAGGGAGGGCGATGGTGCTAAAAATGTGAGCCTGATGTGAGGAGGCAGAAATAGGCCTGTGGCATGTAGAAGATACAAGAAAGCCCGCTCCCCGCTCCCATCCCGAGTAGAGAACTAAATCTCATTCTGGACTCCACAAAAAAGTTGCAGCAGGGTCCATGAGCCTGTCCAAAATTCCCTAAAAATGGCCCAAGAGGGAGGGGTACCTGCTGATGGGTTTTCAATTATTGGAAAGGTTTTTGTGGGAGAGTTCCCACTCGCAGAAACCATTTCTTTCCCTCACTCAATAACAACAACAAAACCAAAAAACAAAACAAACTCCAGGACTTTAGAGTAAGTGGCTTGGGGGAAAAAAAAAAAAAAGATGTCGATCCATTCCGTAAGATCCAATTATTTCGTTGTGAAAAGTATCTATCAACTAATCAGAGAGTGCAAAAGTGAAATGTGCATGCTTGTGTCTTGTCCCCCAAAATGGAAAAGAAGAGTGAAGCCTGAAGTTCATTCTGAATGTAGATGCGTTTTTGTTCATCTTTGCACACTTCATACACATCTCCCCCAGCAAGTGGCCCGTGGGGCCGGCCAGACCAGCACCTGGCTCTGGGAAGACGGAAATGTCATGACAGGTGCGCAGATCAAGTCGTTCCCCTGCCACGGATATGTCTGAGAGGACACATGCCTGTCTGCTCCCCGGGAAGGCAGTGTCGCTGGGCCCTTCTCCAGGGAGGCAAGGGGGCAAGCCTCTCACTACCCCCCAAACTCTCTGCTTTTTTTTCTGTCCATTTCTGTTGAGAAATAATTGACAGCCTGATGGTTTGATTTACTATATTGTAAGAGGATTACCATGATAGGTTCAGCTAATGTGCATTTTCTTTTATTGATAAAGAAAAAGAAAAGAAAGAATAAAGGAGGAAGATTTCGCCTTGTGATGAGAACTCTTAGGGTTTACTCTCTTCCTGACTTTTCTGTATATGGTGTGGCAGTATTAGCTGTAGTCAAGATGTTGTACGTTATTACAACTCCCAGAGCCGCCGCCTTGTGGGGTGCTGGATTCTTTCAGGGAAAGGTGAACAGTAGTTCAACTAATTTTTGTGGACTAATACAAGCTGAAACTTTGGTTCATATTTTGTTTTATCTTTAGAGTATTTACCAAGCTCATTGGGGGGAACTTCTTTGGTTTTAATTCTTTTCTTCTTTTTCTTCTTCTTCTTCTTTTTTTTTAAATAAAATTTCATTTATTTGACAGAGATAGAGAGAGAGAACAAGCAGGGGGAGTGGCAGGCAGAGAGAGAGGGAGAAGCAGACTCCCCACTGAGCAAGGAGCCTGGTGTGGGACTCGATCCCCCGACCCCAGGAACATGACCTGAGCCGAAGGCAGATGCTTAACGAACTGAGCTGTCCAGGCGCTCTGGTTTTTTTTCTTTTTAGATTGTAGGCAAATGGAAATGTGGTCTTAGGAAATGCATACAGGTCATAGGAAAAGATAAAAGGGAGGGAGAATTTCATTCTCTAGCAGAATATTTCTTCTATTATTTAATTGTGACTTTGTTTTGTAAGACCCTAACATAATAAAGCCAGGCACGAATGTAGCAATTTCCTTGGTCTGTAACAGATCGTGTGCTTGCTACTTGGCTGATATCCCTGGAGTGTGGCCTGAAGCTCTAGCTCTCTTGGCTCCACTCTAAAAAAATCCAGACATAAACTTGCTGTGGGTGATGCAGATCAAAATACCATCCCAGAACTGGCTTTTAAAACACTTTGAAAAATTCATTAGGCTTCCAACGTATTAGGTCACTCTGAGCCTCATGGGGGGACAAGCATATTTCTCACTTCTGTGGAATTATTTCATGCCAAAATAGCCTTCTGACCAAGCATAATATTGCTGTAAAAACCAGTTCACAGTGGTAGTTTCAGATGCCAGCATTGACATAGCTTTGATGACTCTTGTAAACACTGAGCCATGCTTATTACTAGTGGCCCCTTCGTGGGACTTCTGCTTTCAGCACGGTTTATATTCAGCCGCTCCGATCACTGTGTCACTCTGGACATACCCTGACCCATCACTTCGGAGAATGGTGTGGACACGGGCATCAGGATTCCATGTGTTTAGCCATAGTCTGTTGTTAGTGATTTCTTGCTTTGGAAATGTCAGCTTCTTTGATCGCAGACCTTTACAGGTCAGACTCTTGTGGAAGCACAGATCTTTAACGTGGAAACCAATGACTTTTTTTTTTTTTTTTAAAGATTTTATTTATTTATTTGACAGAGAGAGATCACAAGTAGATGGAGAGGCAGGCAGAGAGAGAGAGAGAGAGAGAGGGAAGCAGGCTCCCTGCTGAGCAGAGAGCCCGACGCGGGACTCGATCCCAGGACCCTGAGATCATGACCTGAGCCGAAGGCAGCGGCTTAACCCACTGAGCCACCCAGGCGCCCCGGAAACCAATGACTTTACGCTTTGTCTGTTTCACCCTCCTGGTATGATGGGTCAGGTTTCATTCATTTATAAAATAATAAGTAAATGTTAAAGCAGATTTGG
This sequence comes from Enhydra lutris kenyoni, assembly GCF_002288905.1. Lineage (NCBI taxonomy): Eukaryota > Metazoa > Chordata > Mammalia > Carnivora > Mustelidae > Enhydra > Enhydra lutris. The sequence continues at coordinate 17,120,542 of NW_019154117.1, read as the reverse complement.
GAAATAGAGGGAAGCTAAAAAGTGAACCACAAATATTAAAGGAAATAAAAATTAAAAATTAAAATCATCCACTTTTTTTTAAGGAGGGTGGGAAAGAGGGTCAGAGGGAAAGGGAGAGAGAGAATCTCAAGCAGGCTCCAGGCCTAGTACAGAGCCTGGCACAAGGCTCCATCTCTGAGATGGACCCTGAGATGGACCCTGAGATCATGAACTGAGCCGAAATCAAGAGTCAGACTCTTAACTGACTGAGCCACCCAGGCACCCCAGAAATTACCCACTTTCATTCCAGTGTGACTGTTGGCAATAGTTTGGCAAGGAGTTTTCTTCGTCTTTCTTTTCTATGCATAGGATCAAGATAGGATATTCATACATTTCAGTGCCCTGATTTTTTATTTTACTTAACATTATTCATTAACTATGTCCCTATGTTATTGAATTATATTCCAAATCAGCATCTTAAATCATAGCATACAGTGTAATAAAGAAGATATACGATGGTTAAACATTTTGTTCACCCCTCCTATTTTTTTTTTTTTTTTGCTATTGTTAATTACACTGTAACAAACATCTCTGTAGCAAAAATCTTTCTATCTTGTGTAGGACAATGTCCTTAAAATAGTTTTTCAAAAACGTAATTATTGGAGCAAAAGATATATTCTTTTTTTAAAAGATATAAATAGTCTTAAGTTTCTTGATAAATCTTTCCAAATTGATTTCTGGATAAAATCCACCCCATTTCAAGACCCAGGGAGGTTCTGAAAGTTTAACTTGTTCTTTAGAACATTGTATAGGCATAGATTTCAGATCTCTTGACACAGAGGTCTGTGCTCCTGACAAGTTTGAGAGGCTGTACGGTACAGCAGGAAGAGTGCCATGCTAATTTGAGAAATACGGATGTAGTCCACAGTGGGCTCTGCCCTCAACAAGGAGTCTTCTTGTCCTTCTCCTTCCATCCCTTCCCCCCTTGTGCCTGTACAATCTCTCTTTCTCAAGAGAATATGGATCTGAGCAAATAATCTGAAGCTGCCTTGCTCCTGAATTAAGATGATCATAGCACAAATTATACCACACCAATTAGAGCTCTTATTTGAAACCGTGAAGTCGAATCTGACCAGAGAGGCTACTTCCTCCCTTTTTTTCCCCCCCACGCCCTCTATTTCAAAAGGATTGAGGTTGTTGGCACCTGGGTGGCTCAGTGGATTAAGCCTCTGCCTTCAGCTCAGGTCATGGTATCAGGGTCCTGGGATTAAGCCCTGCATGGGTCTCTCTGCTCAGCAGGGATACATCTCCCTGCCCCCCACCCTGCCTGCCTCTCTGCCTGCTTGTGATCTTTCTCTGTGTCAAATAAATAAATAAAATCTTAAAAAAAATGGATTGAGCTTTATGACCCAGTGACTAGTCAGACTAGTCATAGTAGTGAACAGTACTGCCTGGTGTGGTCATTCAAGACATGCTGTTGCACTTCAAACTTCTCTCACCTGTGTGGTCTCACTCGGGCAGCCGTGGGTAGGACGTATGTTCTTATAGTTACACCACAGATGAGAAGAACAAGACAGGTGAAATCCAGCCTCGCCCAAGCACACACAACCAGCAAGTGGCACAGCTGGGCGCATAGAGTCTGTGTCTTCTGATTCCCCAACCCTTGTTTCCAGTGGTATCTATGAACTAAGAACTGGTTCGCACTTTCAAAAGATAGGTTGAAGTTCTCGTTGAGAGTTTGATGCTTTGGATTCATCTCCATAAAAGAAAATGGCCCAGTAAGAATATAGGCACTTTTCCAAGTGGAAAATATCCAGCTGTGTCTCAGGAAACACACAGGAGAGCAAATCTGTTGAGCTTTGGAGTTTTTGTGTGGTGGGTTCTGATGAATAGTTTGCAAGTGTGAGATGAATGGTTGGGCCATTGGTGGAAACATGCTGAGCTCCACAGGTGCTGTGAGGTCAAGTGTCATCTGTGATGGGAAAGAGGTACCTTCGAGGTGGGTCTTTGGAGGGCCTGTGGGCATCATCCCATGTGCTACTGTAATGGGACAGCAGGTGACTGGATGCTGCTTGGATTGATTCCAGCCTCAGAGTTCCAAGTAATGAGGGGAAGAGCGTTTCATTGCCTATAATCCGAGATCTTTCCCTGCTACAGTCGAGGTGTAATTCTGCCAAATTCTCTCTCTCTTTCACTCTTCATCCCCCTACCCTATTCCTACTATTTCCCTATTTGGTTCATATTTATTAACTGGCTAAAGACCTAAATGCCTCCCACATTGATGCAATAGGGAGTAATTTTAGCATGGTGCAGTATAATGCTGTCTAAGCTAAATTCTTCTCTTTCAAAAAGATTCTCGCTAAGAAACACATATATTTCTGGACCAGCATTTTGTATAGCCATATCATGACGGAGGCCACATGACTGCTAAGTTCAGTGTGCACAGAGGTGAAGAAATATTGGACACATTTGTCTATGAATAGAGATCCCGGGTGGCCTATGTTTTCTGATCTTCCTTCCAAAAGAGGAAACACTCAGTTCACACTGAGGAAAAAGTGAAACAGCCAACCATTACTGGAAGGAAATTTAATGGGATGGAGCTTAAGATTAGCCTGGGCTTGAAATTCTGTATTTATAAAAATTTCAGGTGTCTAGGACACCAGCTGTCTTGAAAGCCTAACATGATTTTTTTTTTCTGCTGAGAAATCTATTGTGTACAGAAGATTTGTATACAGTACAGTAATTCCTTTATCGATATCATGTTGGGAACCTTTAATATATGTGGAAGGAGGGGCGCCTGGGTGGCTCAGTGGACTAAGCCTCTGCCTTCGGCTCAGGTCGTGATCTCAGGGTCCTGGGATCAAGCCCCGCATCAGGCTCTCTGCTCGGCAGGGAACCTGCTTCCCCCTCTCCCTCTGCCTGCCTCTCTGCCTACTTGTGATCTCTGTCTGTCAAATAAATAAATAAATAAATAAATAAATAAATAAATAAAATCTTAAAAAAATGCAGAGGGAAATACAGTTGGGATGGTATTTTCTTGTAAATGCTGGGATGGGAATGAGAATCAGTGACTCTGAGGATCTTAGTGTGTAAATGTTGAATCATGCACAACTAAATAATTAACATGTTGTAAGGCAGAAGGTTCTGGAAGTAAATCCTCATGGGTTCCAACTCCTAGCTGTCCAATTCCTTTGTGAGTATATACCTGCTTCTTTAAAAGACAAAAGAACAGAGAAAATGGAGGGCCAACTAGGAACATTCAGGTTAAGGTGATGTCTTGCCATGACTAATATCCCTGACTGGGCCTTCTCTCCGCCTCAGTTTTCTTGAAACATCTTTACCCTACTTCTTACCCCTGGGCACTTAACTGTCAGCAAACCCTTCCCTTGGCCAGCAAGCAAGGGTAGAATTTACATATTTTGCTTCATTTGACTTTCATGACAATTCTCTGAGACAGACATTATTATGCCTGATACATAAAGGGGGAAACTGAGGCTCAGGAAATCAAGTGATTTGATGTAGGTCACAAAACTAATGTATGTTAGAGCTAAATTTCTGGTATTCTCTACCTCAGAGCCTCAACTTGCATTTTCACTCCTCAGGGGGTACAATACAGTGACTTTCAGGAAGGGTGGGCATGACAGCTGCAGTTCTCAAACTTTCATGTCACAGGATCTGGGGATCCTATTAAGATGCAGATTCTGATTCAGTGCCATATGTTGTGGGGGGTCGTGGGAGCCTGCCCTTCTGACATGTTCTCAGTTGATGCTGATGCTGCTGGTCCCCAGGCCATGGTTTGAGTAGTGAGGCTCCAGAGTGCAAGGCTGAGGGGAAGAAGGCCCTGTTCATGGCTCTTCTCAGGGGGCAATGGAATCTAGAGAGGGCTGACCTCAACTGTAATGGAGTGCTTCCCACAGAAGAGGTGCTGCCTCCCAGCACTTTCCTTTGGGCAGCCGTGTGGTCCCATCACAATGTGACAAAGATGCACGTTGAGCCATTGGGCCGATTCCTAAGAAGTTAAAAATCTAAGGCAAAGACCAGCATAAGTCAATGGAACAGAATAGAAAACCCAGAAATGGACCTCAACTCTATGGTCAACTAATATTCAACAAAGCAGAGAAGAGTATCCAATGGGAAAAGGACAGTCTGTTCAATAAATGGTGCTGGAAAAATTGAACAGCCACATGCAGAAGAAATAAGACTGGACCATTCTCTTCCACCATACACAAAGATCAACTCAAAATGGATGAAAGACCTAAATGTGAGACAGGAATCCATCAAAATCCTAGAGGAGAACACAGACAGTAGCTTCTTCCACCTGAGCGTCAGCAGCTTCTCTAAAGGCAAAGGAAACAAAAGACACGTCTGTTTAGCAAGATACGTCTCTAAAGGCAAGGGAAACAAAAGCAAAAATGGACTATTGGGTCTTCATCAAGATAAAAAGATTCTGCATGGCAAGGGAAACAGTCAACAAAACAAAAAGGCAACCTACACAATGGAAGAAGATAGTTGCAAATGACAAAGCAGATAGAGGGCTGGTATCTAAGATCTGTAAAGAAATTATCAAATTCAATAGCCAAAAATACAAATAACCCAGTCAAGAAATGGGGAGAAGACATGAACAGACACTTCTCCAAAGAAGACATCCAATTGGTCAACAGACACATGGAAAAATGCTCGGCATCACTTATCATCAGGGAAATACAAATCAAAACCACAATGAGATACCACCTTACACCAGCAGAATGGCTAAAATTGATAAGACAGGGAACAACAAGCGTTGGTGAGGATATGGAGAAAGGGGAACCCTCTTACGCTATTAGTGGGAATGCAAGCTGGTACAGCCACTTTGGAAAACAGTGTGGAGTTTCCTTAGGAAGTTAAAAATAGAGCTACCCTCTGACCCAGCAATTGCACTACTGGGTATTTACCCAAAGATCAGATATATAATGAAAAGAAGGGGCACCTGCACCCCAATGTTCATAGCAGCAATGTCCACAATAGCCAAACTGTGGAGGGAGCTGAGATGTCTTTCAACGTATGACTGGATAAAGAAGATATGGTTCATATATACAATAGAATATTACTCAGTCATCAGAAAGAATGGATACATACCATTTACATCAACATAGATAGGACCAAAGGGGATTATGCTTAGTGAAATAAGTTAGGCAGAGAAAGACAATTATCATTGGTTTCCCTTGTATGTGGAATATAAGGAATAGCACAGAGGACCATAGAGGAAGGGAGGGAAAACTGAATGGGAGGAAATCAGACAGGGAGACAAACCCTGGGAGACTCTTGACTCCCAGAAACAAACTGAAGGTTTGTGGAAAGGGAGGAGGGTGGGGGGATTGGGGTAAGTGGGTGATAAACATTAAGGAGGGCACGTGATGTGATGAGCACTGGGTGTTAAATGCAACTAATGAATCATTGAACACCACACCAAAAACTAATAATGTACTGCGTGTTGGCTAATTGAATTTAAAGAAAAAAAGAAAGAAAAAAAAATCTAGGTGAAGAAAGCAGTCTTTAGTGCTCCTATTTCAGATGACAGAAGAAGAATCCCTCTGTAGTCGCACCACAAAGACAGCCGTCGGTTCTAATAACTCGCAAGACAGGCCATGTACATAATGCCCGTTTCTAGTATGTGTTGCTGTTAAAATGATCTAATATTCCTTATGCTTTGCCCGAATGAAACACTGGGGCCTCATGGCGTGGGTTCACAGGGCCTAGCAGAGGTGGAGGGGACCATGAGTAAATATGTTATTGGGCTTTAGGGAGGGAGAAGGAGGAGAGACCTGAAGGAAGTGACAGTGTCTTAGGAAGTACAGGGCTCTTAACCAGGTCCTTTGAATTATTTCAGGAAGGTCTTTTCCCCAAGGACTTGCTGCAGGAAACAATGTTTGAATCAAACTTCCCCCAATGTCTGGTCTCTGTCTCTTTGACTAAATTATTTTTAATGTTTCTTGTCCTTATTTAATATCATCTTTCAGGCAGTACTTTAACATCTGGATGCTGATCTGCTTTCTGTTTCATTGTTGTTGCTTCTCCCCACTGTTGTCTGTGCCCATTTGTACAGGATGCTTTGTTACCGACTGATGCTCTTCCTTTATTATTTATGCCCTTCCTCCTTTGTTGATGGCTTTTGCTTAGTCACCCTGCTTCTCTGATGCGCTCTTTGTTCACACTCTATTTCCTACAGCCCCTTCACCCTTGTCCAATCCCTTTATCCTTAATACAGAATTCTGTTTCTCTCAATCCAGCGGGGAGCCCAGAGCGGCTTGTGGAACCTCACGTAGTTTGGGGGATGCTTGGCGGCATCTTTGAGCATTTAGGCGTCTTTTTAAGGTCCTGTTTTGTCTCAGTCACCTTTCACCAGGTCATGCTGCTGTAGCAAAAAATCCCCAGTGTCAGGGGCTTTCAATGACAAAGGTGTATTTCTCACTGGTGTTAAAGGTTGCTGAAGGTCAGCTGTGGCTCCAAGAGCCTTCCTTCCTTGTTCTGGGATGTAGGCTACTGCGTCTGTACTGCTACTGTACTGGGATACAACAACTGCCTGGGCTAGGCTGTTCTTGGGGCAGAAGAAAGGGCGCCTGGGTGGCTCCATGGGTTAAGCCTCTGCCTTTGGCTCAGGTCATGATCTCGGGGTCCTGGGATTGAGACCCACATCGGGCTCTCTGCTCCACGGGGAGCCTGCTTCCCCCTCTCTCTCTGCCTGCCTCTCTGCCTACTAGTGATCTCTCTCTCTGTCAAATAAATAAATAAAATCTTTAAAAAAAAGAAAGAAAGAAAAGAGTAAGAAAGCTGGTAGGATGGTAGGATCCAACAATGGTTCTTAGAGCTTCTGTTCGGAGCTGCAGTAAGGCGCTTACATTTGCATTTCATCAGCCAAAGCAAGTCATGTGGCCAAGCCCACTGAGCGTGGAGCAGGAAGTATACTCCCCCCCTAGATAATGCAAGTTCCATGGCACTGGATGGGGACACATCCCTGTGCTTCTTACTATAGTAAGAAAAGTTAGTGATTAGGAATAACATTGCAGGCTACTACATGCTCTAAAGTTAGAATTCATCCTGTCAGGTGAACACTGGACAGAACTACACTTATTTTCTATTAATGGTCACATCAAAGGGTAGATATTCACCCAATAAAATCTCTAAGAATCCTGAGATTCTTTGGCAGTTTTTAATATTATTAACCAATGAAAATCTCTGCTAGCTATTTTGTCATCTCTTCCATCTTCAAATGAGGTTGGGGCGGGGGTCATCTCCATGATCACATTTGGAATAACTTTACATTGCATCTGTGTCCCAAGTTTAGGATTTGGGGAAGCTGGCTTAACTCCTCTAGATCAAGAGGGAAGCATTTATGGAACAAGACTGCCTTGCAAAATCCTTTAAATTTTCTGTGCCTCAGTTTCTTTCATATATAAATGGGGAATAACAATAGTTCCCCCCTCCTTGAATGGGGTCTTGAGGGTTACATGAGGTAGTAGATGTAAAACTCTTAGAACTTTGTGATACATATAAATATTTGAGTGTTTGCTTTGATGGTGATGACGACGACGACGATGATAATCATTACTTCTACCACTTTGGCATCTGAACCCCTGCAAAATATATATGGGGATTCCAAAACTACCCGTTTTAGAGCTGACAGTCAGACTTATGTTTCGGAGTTTAAGATTTACTTATCAATCAACAAAATAAAAATCAACACAAAAGTAGGGGTTTAAATTCCTGGCCTCCTGATAAGACTAGTAATAATTTCTCTTGGAGAAATTAATCCCTAGGTCAAGTGTTCTCGCCTTCCAGTCATTGTGCAGAGTGAAAGTCCTTTAATTGTTATATGAAGTCTTCAGTTTATTTGGTGACCACAGTGCACCTGGGGCTTGTGTGAGAGGGACAGGCTGCTAGGAAATTCCAGACCAGGGCAGAGAGGAGAGCCATAGGACTTGTGTCTAGAAGTCAGTGGCTTGGTCTTCCAGGACTGGTGCTGGGGAAATGAGTAGACATATGCGGGTTAGTGTGCGTGGACAGTTTGCTAGGGAAGATAATGTGGCTTCTGGTCTGGATGGCTGCTTTTGTCTCATGTTCCATCAGTTCAGCCTGAGTAGCCTCAACACAAAAGGAAAGGAACAAGGGTCCTGGAGTCTGAATGTCAAGTTCAGCAACTTCTCAGCTGTGTGAGCTTGGGTATGCTTCTTAACCTGTTTGAGCCTTGGTTTACTCATAAATGTAATTTTATTTAATATTTATCTAGCCATGACCATGTGCAAGAGCATTCTTTAAATATTCTTTAAATATTCTTTAAATATTCACAAAATAATTTTACGTTCATAATAATCCTGTTTGGTAGGTATAATTATACCCATTCTGCACATGGGGCAACTGAGGTAGAGTGAGGTGAGCTGCTGGCCTGTACTCAAACAGGCAGGAAGGGGAAGAGCCAGGTTTCAAGCCCAAGCAGCCTAGCTCCCAATGCGATATTCATATCCACTGTGCTTTTGTGGCCTCTTGGTGCTGTAGGAGCTTTGCCTGGGGTTGTTGCTGGAAAGTAGATCTGTTCCCCTCTTCCAAATCTTACTCCACTGCCTGATGCAATAAGTAGGTACTCAATAAGCACGTGTGGCTATTTCCCTTCTACCGTCTTCCTTTCAGCTGTCCTGCTGGACCCCCCAGGAAGTAGGGTTAGTGAGTGCCAGGAACAGGGTTGGGGATGGTCAGCCTGAATCTTCCCTGGTAAGGGTTTCTCATAACTCTCAAGTGAGTTCAGGACTAGGAATGGGTTCTTATTTATTTTCCTTACAGTCAGTGCATTCCACATAATTGGGCAAATCATTTGTATCTCCAAGCCTCAGATTTTTCATCTGTGAAGTGGGGACAATTTAGAATTTATCTCAGGGAATTCAGAAAATCTCTGTAAAGCTTCCATGAGATAATACTTACAAAGCACTTAGCCAATGGCACTCAATAAATTGTGCTTGTTTTCTTAGTTCTTCAGTGTTACCCAAGAGGCATATTTTAGATCAAACTGGCCCCCACTAGATTATGTCATAAATAACCTTAACTCTTGGGTAGACCTGCGGGTCGTTGGGGTTGTGGTGAACTCAAGGATGGGCCAGTTAATTTCTACTTCTGGGGAACTATAACCCACACATGCTTTGTGCAAGCCCTTCAGCTGGATATGCTATCCATTGGAGTATCTGGGCCCAGCCAGAAGTAAACAAGAAGGGGGAGAGAGAAGAGCAAAGGAAATATATGCAGGGCAAAGTCTGTGGAGGAGAGTGGCTGTCCTGGAACATGCGGTTTATGGCCTACACACTGTCAGCGACCACTGTTACCATCTAACCAGAACTTACTATTTATCAGGCCCTGTGTAAGTATTTCACAGACACTGTCACTTTTAACTTTCTCAGCCACGCTACAAGTTCTTTCATCTATTGGCCGAAGCAAGTTACACAGCCAGTCCAGGTTCAAGGGGTAGAGAAATACACTCACACCCTCTCTTGATGGGAGGAGCTATGAGGGGTCACTGTAGGCGCTTGGATAAAGGGAGGAACTATGCTTGCAATCAGTTTGCAACAGTCTCTGCCGTACAGAGAGTGTAGATCACCTGTGTCCCTAGGGTAACCTCTGTGTTCAAGAAAAGGGAAATCAGCTACCAAGTGCCTCCTAGCATCTTGAGTCCCTTTCATTACAGATAGAGTCCAAGAGGCAAATCAACTAAAATAATCGTCCAATTGTTCTGTTATTCTCAGGAGTCATACAGCAACTACGTGGAGAATCTTGTGTTTTCCGAATTTCTTGGGTTCTTGTGTTTCAAACAAGCCCCCAGCTAAGAATGTCACTTATCTGGAATCCCAGACCTCTGCCAACTGCTATGTGGTTAGTGGGCTACCCAAAGCTACACATATTTCTGCTAGCCTTTCCAAGGAGAAGAAAGTGAGTCATGAATCTTAACTTCCAAAAGTAAGCAAGACTGCAGTGTACTGATTCATGAAACAGATTGGTCAGGGCTGGACAGTATTATTGAAAAGGTGAGATGGTTTGTGCTACAGGAAGCAAGATGCTAGAATGTACATCTTTGGGTGACTTGAGGTGATTCATTGATTATTTTTCTATTTACAAGTGGTGTTGACTTTCCATATTGAGTCATAATAATACATTTTTCTTCTGAAATTTGCTTATATAAAAAAATGGAGTCAATTAAAATGGAAGCCAATAATCGAGGTGCTCTCTGGATAGGAAAAAAAAAAAATCATAAAGTGGTAGGTAAAGTTATCCCTGGCAAACAAAGCCAGGTGTATAAAAGGATGGAGAGGTAGCCCCTTGTCGAAGCAAGACAGCCGAGGCCATGAAAGAGGAGTCAGTTTCTGAAAGCATCCTATCTGATAAAGAACATCATATGTGTTCTGACCCAGGTCTCCCATCTCAAAATTTATTTCTACCCCACTACGTTGAATTCCTATTCCCTCGGAGTGCGTGGGTGGCTCAGATGGTTAAGTGTCTGCCTTTGGCTCAGGTCATGATCTCCAGGTCCTGGAATTGAGCCCAACATCAGGCTCCTGGCTCAGTGGGGAGTCTGTTTCTCCCTCTGCCCCTGCCTGCTTCTCCCCTTGCTTATGTGCTCCCTCTTGCAAATGAATAAATTAAAGCTTTTAAAAAATTCCTATTCCCTTTAAATCAACAACCTTAAATAAACAAAAATTACTTATGTGTGCAAATACATTTTATTACTAGGAAATCTTACAGAATAATATTTTCCACCATTTACAATTAGGCACTTTATGAACTTGGCAATGAGAATAGTGATGATAATCATCATACATTGACTAACATTCACCTCAGTATTGGGGGGGAATTGCTTCATAATTTTTTTGTAGCTTCACACTATGTGCAGAAACACCTTTGTGCACAGTTGAAGTCTGCAATACACAAATACTGAGACAGATATTACCTTATAAACACATCCGTATTGGGTGAGAGTAAGATTTTCTAATTGGAGATCATTTTAAAAAAATGTGAGGATAAATAGCTAATTAAAAAAATATACATATGGACCAAAGTACACACAATCCATGCTACAACATGGGTGTAACTTGAAAATAACATGTTAAGGAAAGAAGCCAATTGTAAAATGTCACTTCTTATATGAACTATCCAGAATAGGTGAGTTCAGATGGCAGACAGGACTGCCAGAGGCTGGGGGAGAAGGGTGGACAGTGGGTAGAGACTGGGTTTGCTTGTGGGGTGATCAAATGTGCTGGAGCTGGATAGGTGGTGGCCCAACATTATGAATGTACTTCGTGTCACCGAATTGTTTACTTTGAAATGGTTACATTTATGTTCTGTGAGTTTCACCTCCATAAAAATATCCCAAATGTATACATAATCGCTAGTGTACCCTTATACCCATGTCCATGAATGTGTGATGGAAGGTGCGAAAAAGGCTCTTTTATTAGTATAGTGTTTCTCAGACTTCTTGGTCTCAGGTCCCTCTTATGCTCTTAAAAGTCATTGAGGATGACAAAAGCTTCTGTTTATGTGTCTTATTTCTATCAATCTTCACCATGTTGAAAATTAAAATGGAAACATTTAAAAATATTCATAAACTCATTAAAAATAACATAAACCCATTACATGTTAACAAAACAATATTTAATGAAAAATAACTGCATTTTCGCAAAACAAAAATATTTCATAAGAAGCAGCTAACCAGCTCACAACTCGAACCACCACACAGCTCATTTTACTTCTAGACAACCCTTGGCTTCAGAATGTTCCTGAGGGGGGGTATAGCTCAGTGGTAGAGCATTTGACTGCAGAATGTTCCTGAGATGCTTTATGTATGCTTCAGTTTTATCATAAAGTATTAAAAATTGTGTGCATATTCAGTGCTTGGGATTTAATTAACTTAATTTCTTTACTCTTTCATAAAGCATGTTTTTTTTTTTCTTTTTTAAAGATTTTATTTATTTGAGAGAGAGAGAGAAAGAGCGCACCAGTAGGGGTTGAGGGGGAGGGGGAGGGGCAGAGGCTGAGGGAGAAGCAGGCTCCCTGCTGAGCGGGGAGCCCGACACAGGGCTCGATCCCAGGCTTAACCAACTGAGCCACCCAGGTGCCCCTCATAAAGGACATTCTTAAGTGAAGGTGGCAGTGTTTGTCATGCACAGTCACGGCTGTGAAGAGCACAGCAGGAGAATGTGCTGGGTTAACTTGGGGCCACATCTTGACTCTCGCTAAGGCGCAGGCAGCTTCACTCCCCATTGCGTTTGTGCCGTCCGTGCAAATGTCTAGCCCAGTGAAAAAGGCAGGTAATGTCTTCTCATCTCCACGAGAATGGATTTGCCTTCATGGAGCCTCCTGGAGGTGTCCCAGGGGTCCCCAGGGTTCTGAAGGACTCTGATTCCTCACCATGAAATACAAGATTCACGAATTATAAGTATGTAGAACATGCACAGCTTTTTAAAATGGGGGACTCCGTTCTTAAAAGGCTGAATGGTCTTTACAGTGGAAATTAGAAACAGGACCTTGTTTTAATCAAATGTTGAATCCTTTTCTCTGATACTCCCCCACCTCAGGGCCTTTCCAGTCATGTAATTGTTCCCTCCTTCACGGGCTCTGAGGGCTTAGCCATCACCTCAGGGAGGCTTCTCTCTCCACCTTATCTAAATATTGCCCATCCCCAACACACGGGCCTATCTCTCTCTCTCTCTCTCTCTCCCTCTCTCTCTCACTCACACACACACACACACACACACGGATTTGCAATGAACTAACACAAAGTGTTGAAAGGCCCCGTGATAAACACGTTGTGTTTAAACCCATGTCAAGCTCAGCTTGACTGTGGATGAGAAAATGCAGGCCAAGGGGTCAGTTGCTTTTTTAAATTCAGTGTTTTCCAAACTCTGTGTTAGTGTTCCCTGGAATGTGCTTTGGGTAATGATTTCCTATACACAGCCTTGCTGGCTCCTCGTTTAGCACAGGTGTGAAGGCCCATTTGGTTAAGAGCCACGAATTTGCTCACTGTCCCCTGGGGTACTAGTCCAACGTAAAATTGTGTCACTCATTTGTCCAATAGAAAATCGAAATATTTCATTTCATAATTCTTAATTTTGTGTGCTGATAAGTCATTTTGGTGATGCAAATTGTTTGGATCGCTTTAGGGTGGGTGAGTGAGGGTTAATCAGGGCAAATAGTTGGACTTTTTATGATTTTAGAAGAGAGTTTGAGAAATGCTCTAATCCCAATGGCACCTGTCATGAAATCAAACCCAGAGGAATTAATATTTTGTTTCCTCCAGCTTTTACAGACCGTAAAGGGAGAAAATCCCTACAGATGACTTAATAAGCTTATTCCTCATAAGAAATCCTTTAAAGTGGGTGGTCTACCCTACATTTCTTAGAAAATTGCCAACGGAGCAATGCTCTAGGGATTCAGGAACTCACAGGATACTGGATCATTAAGTAACTTTCCATTGTGTGGCTGGAAGCTCAGCTCCACTGTGGATGAGAAAATCCAAGCCAAAGGGGGCAGTTCCTTCTTCATAGGAACATGTGGTTCACCTTCTTGCTCAGGACACTCTCCCCCTTTCTAGAGAATTCTCACATTCGAGTCTCATACATGTCTATGCACCCTAAGAGTAGAGACTGCTTCACTGTCCTTCCCTTTTCCTTCTCCTTCTCTTGGGCGGAAGTTAAAGAGAAAATCTGGTTCTCTAACCTGCTGCCCTATCCCCGAGGTCAGTCTGCATTGTGCTCAGAATCTTTACTGCCTTGCATCTCCAGTGGCCTCAAAGACCATCTGATTGACCACGGTGCTGACCTTTCTTTTGCAGAGTATAGTTTCTGAGAACTCAGCAGACCGGCAACATCTTGCTTACGTGGCTATTGATCCCTAACTCTGCCTGACTAAAGAGCTTGATCAGCCCAAGAATCTGTCAATAACCACAGCACTGTGAATCACCCACTTCCTGCCGGCTCCATATCCCACTAAGGGTCGGAGTGTATCTCCGATTTAGAATTTAGATTTAGAATACCTAAGTAGATTTTATTTTCTGTCTTGATCCAAGGGTACCCACCAGGCAGATACTCTTCCCAGGGCTTAGTGGTTGGGAGTGATTTTACAAAAGATGACAATTGCCTATCACTGCCACACCTGCCCCCCCCCCCCCCCGCCAAAGCCCTTAATTGTGCATTTTTTTTTTAAAAAAAAAAAAAAAATTCCTTTTTCAAATAGCTGGTTATTCATTTGACCGTACTTCATTACTGTACTCCAGTATCTTGATATTTTCAAAGCATTAATCAAATAAGTGTGGGACAAAGTTAACAACCGAAAGAGATCTTTGGGGGGCAGTATGATTGGAGGGGTTCATAAAAGGTAACCTCAAAGTCTTGAGTGCAGCAATGCCTGAATTTTTTTTTCAAAGGTTTTTTATTTATTTATTTGACAGACAGAGATCACAAATAGGCAGAGAGGCAGGCGGGGAGAGAGAGAGGAGGAAGCAGGCTCCCTGCTGAGCAGAGAGCTCGCTGCAGGGCTCCATCCCAGGACTCTGGGATCAGGACCTGAGCCGAAGGCAGAGGCTTTTAACCTACTGAGCCACCCAGGTGCCCCGCCTGAATTTTTTTTTGATAAGAATATATAGGTCCTCTTTTAAAATGCAGGTTCCCTTAAGATTCCCCTACTGCACTCATCTTCTTTTGTAGACTCGTTCTAGAGCAGTAAAGCTGAACAGAATCTTCGTGATCGTCTGCTCCAGCCCCCTTCTGTTAGAGATGAAGGCTCTCGGGCTGAGAAAACAGGAGTGTCTGCAGTAAAGTCTCACAGCTAGTTTGTAGTAGAGTTAGGATTAGTACTCTGAGTCTCCTGCCTTTTTCCCTGAAAGCTTTATGTATCCTATGGCATCCTGAGGAGACAACTTTCTTTAAAATATGTCAACCTGTATTAAATTCCGTGCCTAAAAATATTTCATGTAATGCAGTTTGATTAGTGTTTCTCTAGAGTCACTGCAATCCTAGAGATGGCAGGCATTGGGGTAATTTTATATAAAACCTCCCCTTGGGTTTAAGTCACTTCCAAGATCCGATGGTTGTTTGAAAACTAGTGCGTAAACTGGCATGTTTGGGTAGCAGCGATATTAGAAACAGAAGAATTAGAGTGATTGGCAGGCACTGAAGGTCTGTGTGTCAATTTCACTGAAAACGGTGGCACGGCGCCAAGGCCTCACCCGCACCCACCACCACCAAGTGTAATCAGTGTGTCTGTGCGCGTGAGGGGAGGAGCCCTGGGGAGCACAGAAAAGAGATAAATCAAAAAAGTAGAGGGAAACTTAAAAAGGCAATTTGTTTATGTAGGTATGTCTATGGAACCAGCATTACCCATTGTCTGCTGTGGGAAAGTCCTGAAAAGTTCAAGGGAACCTGGCCCCAGAGAGGGGCAACAATGTGTCCCCAGTCTCTCTGGTAATATGGGTAATGGGCACGGCGTACGCTGGTATTGCTAAGCAGAACAAACTACTCCTTCCATGTTTGGAAATATCTATCACAATTCTCTATGATTCACTTCAGCTAAATCCAAAGGGATTTTGAATTCTGAGTATTAATTGTATATTTTTATTTCCATTTAACCACTAAAATAGTTTTCTTCTAAAACCCAAGACTGCCCCTCTGTGTCTCGGTGAATCCTTTCTCCTTAAATGGGTTTCGCAAGCAGACTTGTGAAAGTGATTTTCTCTTCCTCAGGGAAATAGGAATTTCTATTATTAATATGTCAGAGAGCGATGGTTCTTAAATTTTGATGTGCATCTCATTTACCTGGGGAACTTGCTAAAAACACAGACACCTGGGCCCCGCTTCAGATCTACCTGATCAGAATATAGAATGGGATCAGGGTTGTGTGTTGTAAAAGTTGTTCATGACTCTTGTGCCCGCCCTGTGATTTCTGTGTTTTCCTGTCTGAGATCCATGTCAGAGGGCTGGAGATAGGAAAGAAGAAGGGTTAGTGGGGCTGTGGCTTATGAATTGGGATTGCCCCCGGGGTCCAAGTTCCCCATTCATTCCTTTGTAAACGTTCATTGAGCATCTATGTACTGTGAGCACAGAATGATGCTAGGTTTGGGGCTGACTCCAATCATGCAAACACTGGTGTTCCCTCAGGTGCTTGCAGATAGCTTTGTTGATGTTGATTTAGAATTCACACAGCTCCAGTGTGGTGGGGGGAAGGGGTGTGGGTCAGGGGGTGAGAAGCTGCACAGAAAAAGGAACGTTTGAGCAGACCTTGACAGAAGAGTCCCACTTCTCTGGGGAAAAGAAATTCTTAGGTAGAGGACTGGCCAGGGCTGAGGCTTGGGTCATAAACAGTGTGTGAGCTTACAGCTTCTCGCATGGCTCCCTATGGCTGAAACCCCCAGAGGGGTGTGTAGGAGAAGAGCCTGGGAAAAAATGGATACACAGCCCTAAGAAGTATGGATTTTTTTTTTTAAAGATTTTATTTATTTATTTGACACACAGAGAGAGAGATCGCAAGCAGGCAGAGAGAGAGGGGGAAGCAGGCTCCCCGCCGAGCAGAGAGCCCGATGCGGGTCCCGATCCCAGGACCCTGGGATCATGACCCAAGCTGAAGGCAGAGGCCTAACCCGCTGAGCCACCCAGGCACCCCAGAAGTATGGATTGTTTTAAAAGAAACAATTACAGTAGGGTTTTTGATATGAAAACATATCGTGTGCATGTAGAATTAAGATTTTGAAATCTGCTACCGATATTTTGGTGGTCATTTATTATTAATTAACACAGTCCCGGGCACTGTGGTACTCCCCTCCTGGCCCCCCTTTCTGATCTCATTTGGGGTAATTAATACACTCCTTTAGCTACAAGCTTTCTTTTCTTTTCCTTGATCACTTTTCTATGTCTTGTGTGCTCTGTATCTGAGACATTGCTTGAGCCTACAGTTTTTGAACCATCATATTAGAATTTATACATTCGACTTCCTTAACTGTTCCTTCTAAATTAAGCAGTAATGCCAAAGGAAGCTCCAGGGATGAGATGGGAAAGGCCAACTGTCTTTTACAGATGAGATGGACCTGTGAATGTAACTTACATTTAAAAAATAATTTTCATTTCTTTTTAATGTCAGGAAAACTTAATAAAGCTCTGCCTAAATTTTTAACATAATGGCCATCAGAGCCAGTCTTGATAATTGCTTATTTTATGTTATCTACATGTCTTCTCTCCATCAGCAGCAGCAGCAGCAAAAACAACAAGAAAAATACTCAGCACCGGTTCAAAGCCTTAAACTTCCCCCTTTCACGTGCACTTTTTTTTTTTTTTTAAGATTTTATTTATTTATTTGACAGAGAGAGATCACAAGCAGGCAGAGAGAGAGGAGAGGAAGCAGGCTCCCCGCTGAGCAGAGAGCCCGACGTGGGGCTCGATCCCAGGACTCCGAGATCATGACCTGAGCCGAAGGCAGCGGCTTAACCCACTGAGCCAGCCAGGTGCCCCTCACGTGCACTTTTTAAATGGTTTTATTCCGGGGGTGCCTGGGTG
Source organism: Enhydra lutris kenyoni (assembly GCF_002288905.1). Classification (NCBI taxonomy): domain Eukaryota; kingdom Metazoa; phylum Chordata; class Mammalia; order Carnivora; family Mustelidae; genus Enhydra; species Enhydra lutris. The sequence continues at coordinate 17,103,014 of NW_019154117.1, read as the reverse complement.
GTTCCATGGGTTAAAGCCTCTGCTTTTGGTTTGGGTCATGATTCCAGGGTCCTGGGATCGAGCCCCACATCAGGCTCTCTGCTCAGCTGGGAGCCTGCTTCCTCCTCTCTCTCTCTCTCTCTCTCTGCCTACTTGTGATCTCTGTCAAATAAATAAATCTTAAAAAAAAATGGTTTTATTCGGAATCCTGTGAATTTGGAGGAATGTTATTATTGTTATTTATCCAGTGTAACAGGTGAGACAATCGAGACCTAGCCTGACTGACGGTTTGCTGTGGTGATATTTTTGATGGTTAATGCGAGTGAGTGTCAACATGACTCTGGAGGCAGTAGGCTCTCCTTCCATTTAAAATGGGACGAGGAATGCCTGAGTGGCCCAGTGGGTTAAGCCTCTGCCTTCGGCTCAGGTCACGATCTCAGGGTCCTGGGATGGAGTCCTGCATCGGGCTCCCTGCTCAGCAGGAAGCCTGCTTCTCCCTCTGCCTGCCGTTCCCCCTACTTGTGCTCGCTCTCTCTCTCTCTCTCTCTCTGACAGATAAATAAATAAAATCTATAAAATAAATAAATAAATAAAATGGGAAGAAATGCCGATGACCAAGGCAGAGGCTTGAAGCGATGGTGTTCTGGTCTCTGGTCCTCATAATTAAGATAGCACTTACGTGTCCTAATACCTCAGTATCACATCTCCCTAATCGATGTCCTGAGCAAGCACCGCAGTGACAAGATAAGTTGCCTGGTTTGGTTCCATATGTCTGTGTTCTAAGCACTGCGTAGTTTTAATTGGTTCCCTACAGAATCGCATTTACAAGCATATGGTATGGAAAATGCTGACTGCTTTTGTTATCGTGTGTTCTTGTACGTGTGGTGGCCCTTGCATGTGATTATGAGGTTCTTTTCTTTTTTTAAGATTTTATTTATTTATTTGACCGAGAGAGAGATCACAAGTAGGCAGAGAGGCAGACGGAGAGAGAGAGGAGGAAGCAGGCTCCCTGCTGAGCAGAGAGCCCGATGCGGGGCTCGATCCCAGGACCCTGGGATCATGACCTGAGCTGAAAGCAGAGGCTTTAACCCACTGAGCCACCCAGGCGCCCCTGATTATGAGGTTCTTTAATGCACTTTGTGGTGTACTTTTTCTTACCCTCCCTACCGAGTGTTAAGTGCCGTCATTCCAGGGTACCTGGCCTGGGCACGTCGTGGCTGGAAACTGATGCGGGAGAGCGCTCATCGCGGGTTCTCACGGCCGGAGTCTTTCTCCCTCCTGGCTCTTCAGGCGGTTTCCAAAGGCTCTGCGAGGCTGCCTGCACGCTTGCTTCGGAGGAGGGCTGTTTGGAGCCCCAAAGAGCCAAGGAGCACACCTGAGCTCTCTGGTGCCTTATTTGGGAGATTTACCAGTGATTCCTTGAAAAGGGATTGCAGATGTGACATTAGACTCCCGGCCGGAAGAGGCGACCAGCTGTAGTTTTGGATATTAGAGCCATGCCGGTGCTTGGGTGGTTTCCTCAGGGAGCGCTGGCGCGGAGTGCAGCTGAATTATTAATATTTCTGAGACTCTGTACAAGGCTGCTGCTTCTTTTTTTAAACATTTTATTAGGGGAAATGTCAAGCCTATACCCGAACGGAAAGAATGGCATCACGAAGCCTCAGTGGACCTAGGACTTAGTGCAGTAGTTTCCTGGGCTGCCCTAAACCCAGTCCTGAAAACTGTGGTTTACGGAGCAGAAATCGATCGTCCCACAGCTGTGGGGTCTGCAGGGTCATGCTAGTGAAGGCTCTGCTCCTAGCCTCTCTCCCAACCTGGTGGGCTCAGATGTTCTTTGATTTGTAGATGTTCTGTGTCTTCACATTGTCTTCCCTCATCCGTGGTTCTCTGTCCAGATTTCCCCTATTCGTAAGCACGCAGTCATGCTGGATGAGTGCCCACTGATGAGTGCCCACCTGATGACCTCATCCCCTCCGAACTAATTACATCTTCAAGCACCCCATTTCCAAATAAGATCATGCTCTGAGGCGCTAAGGGTTAGAGCCCCAACATTAATTTTTGCGGGGACACGGCTCAATGCATAACACTTGCCTTCTATAAACATCGATGTTCCGCCGGTTCGTTTCATCTGTTTCCACACCATATATGAACGTTTTTGTTTCCTGGGGTATTTTAAAGCAAACCACAGCCATCGTGCCATTTACCTATAAATTCTTCAGTATGCATCTCTGACCAAGCAGGAGTTTGTGGGTGAGTGTGGGTACATTGTGTGTGTGTGGGTGTGTTTCATAAATATTGCATTCAGTGTTTTTTAACTTGATTTAGAAGCATGAAGACAGCTTGCTACTTCTCACCTATCTTCCCTGGAAAAAAGACAAAAGTCACCCGTTCTGAGATGCTTCCTGACCCTTTAGGGCAATTAATGGTTCCTGTCCCCTGCGATCACACACTGTTTTCCAATGACCTATAACGTACAAGTTATCACAGTGTTTTTGTAACAGGGTAAAGTAGAATGAGGGCAGACCGGTCCTTGTGCCTCGTTGCCCTGTCTCCTTCCATGGCCTGGAAGGAGATACTTCTCCAAAAGCCCACGGAAGGGCAAGGAGCTGAGAAGCTCAGGGAGGGCAGACGGCAGGGTGAGGGGTGGGGGGCAGTTTGGTATATTGGGTCTGAGGAGGCCTTGGTGGTGAGCTGGTTGAGGTTTTATTCTCAGCAGGGCTGCTGGCAGTCAGAGACAGTCCTCCACAGGTTGACCTTCCAGTTGGCAAGGCCTCTGGTAGGTATGACCTGGCATCCATTGTTGCTGGAGGGAGGGGCAAACGATGGCTGCCTTCTAAATATGCAGTTTTCTCTGCTCATCCGTATAAATGCTTATTATTTTCATTTTTTACAATGGCATTATCTATAGCGATCTTTTTTTCCAAATTACTGTAGTAATCCACCTTTACCCCATTTCCCCCCAGATAATTGAGTTGACCATGGTCATTCTTAAAACATGTCCAAAATAGCCTAAGAGGTAGAATGTGGGTGGACTGAGTGTGGCTGTGGAGATGCAGGGTTTCTGGAGGAGCTCCACACTGCTGTCACTCCACAGGGCAGGGACGTGGTCAAATGTACAGACGTTGGGGATCCCAGCCCTGGGACAGTTACCTCAGGCAGCCTCTGTGGACCAGTCCTTGTGACAGTCACAGGGCGATGATAAAAGGTCTCCTGAGAGTTTAGTGAAGTGATGCCAGGATCAGAGAAACTGCATCATCTGTGGAAAGGGCTTCGTGGTGTTCACTTTATGTGCACATGAATGGTTCTCTTTGGAGCACGACCCGTGGAGTTTGAATGACGCCCCTGGAGTTGTGAGATGGTGAGGTATTATTCTCTGCTGTCACTGTTGTTATTAACTGGCTGTTGCCTGTTGGGTTTCTGTGTCCAGTTGGCTGAAATTTGGCAACCAAGCAAGTGGGAAGAGAGGACGACCTTCCCCTTCTGAAGCTTCCACATTCTCGCTTTATCTTTGTCTTGCTCCTTCAAGGCCTTTTTTTTTTTTTTTAACATTTTCTCCCTCCTTTCCACTCTGAGACTCTGAAAATCTCAAGTTATAGGTGAATTAAACATGATTTTTCAACACACACACACACGCGCGCGCGCGCGCGCGCATAATGTTGGTGTCTGGCTCTATTTTTCTTTTGAGGAGAATTGATATTTAATATGACCTAAGAACTTTTAATTGGTACAGGCCTCTGAAAAAGAGGCAAACAAACCAAGAACAACAAAAAACTTGGGAGGAGAGCCCAGGACAGGACTTTGATGGATTTGTGAAGACAAATGATACTTTCTTAATCAATCCAAGATCGCTACTAAGAGGTTACTACTCCTTTGGGTCTTCAAACAGTAGATTCATGCCTCCAGTGTTGGTGGATGAGTAATTGAGAACTATTAGTAATAAGACAGTTTGTTCCTACATTGGTACCTCCAAAGGTTTTACATCTATACTTTCAGCTGTGGCTTCGCATTAGTCACAAGGGTAGAAGTGTTAGGTTACTAAGTAGTTTCAAATATTTTGGATTTTCAGAGCAGACACCACAGTAATAAGAGATTAAAATTCAATATTCTGGTTGTTGGAATTTTAGACCTCTGCTAAGGAAATTACTCAGAAAATAAAATGGTGACAAAATTTGAGTCGTCAGGAATTCTACATAATTCATCATTGAACATAGCCATAAATGAAAAAGATTATTTTACAAAATGAGTAAAAAATTTTAAAAGCTGATGTCAGCCATTTGACAGCTTTGTATTATGGTGAAAGACTTTGGTTGTCTGATGTATTTTTATTATGTATTGTTAAGGTTTCCATAATATTTTTAAGGCTTTCTCATTTACCCATCCTTAGATGTATTTTTTTAATTGAAAGTCTAATATGACACCTACTTAAGAATTAAAATAACACACTCTTTCTCTAATATGATGGCTTTCTTTTTTTTTAAGATTTTATTTATTTATTTGACAGAGAGAGATCACAAGTAGGCAGAGAGGCAGGCAGAAAGAGAGGGGGAAGCAGGCTCCCCACCAACCAGAGAGCCTCACGTGGGGCTCGATCTCAGGACCCCGAGATCATGACCCGAGCCGAAGGCAGAGGCTCAACCCACTGAGCCACCCAGGCGCCCTGACGGCTTTCTTTTTTATTTAAAAACATCAAGGCAGAAACATTTGTTCAAATATTTCATATTAAAGCCCTTTTCCATAATCTGTTCAGTTGAAGATGCCCCATAAAATGACAAAAACAAAATTCAACTTGATTTATTGAAAAATTTCTATATTGAGGGGGTATATATGGAGACGTCTGACAATTCTCTTAATGAAAGAGAGCAGACAAAGAGACAAGAGTCTGGGCAATGGAAAAATAGGTTATTTACTACTTAAACCCACAAAATCATATTATCTCAAGGTTGGGAGGGAGGATCTGATGCCTAGAGACTTGAAACTTTTCACTGGGAAAGCTTCTTATTAGAATGTAGTGTGCAGTTAATGTTAACATGCTTAGGCTTTTAAAATATCAGCAGAATAACATAGAATTTATATATACACATATTTCTGTATCTGTGTTCATCTGTGTCTATAGCCTATTGTGCTATTCTGTGCTACAAGACATGTATTTTAATAATCCTTATTGAATATCTAACTACTGTGTTCCAACTGCTATTCAGTTTGAAAAGAGTTTTCTATCTTGCAGAATGTTTTGAGAGAGGGAGAGAGAGAGTAAGAGGTCACCTGGAAGGTGAGGGTTCTTCTGTCACTGAAAAACACACAGTGTAGTAAATAATGGCCTCATTAAAAAGTGTCATCTTTGCAAAGTACTGTAATTGCTCTGCATATCCCTTGTACATTTCCCCGTGAACCCGCATAACTGCATCTTGCTGGAAATGCATCTTCTGCTCCTGCCTGCTTCCAGCCGCTTGTCTGTTCACTACTGTCATGTCTGAGCAGGCTTCAGACACGCCAGGTGTGTGGTGTCACCTGCCTGACGTCCGTCCCAAACGGAGACGTCTACACGCATGAGTATTAAAGCAATAGATCTTTCTTATGACAACAAAGAGCTGACTGCAGAAAAGCAAAGCTTCTGGGAAAAGTCCTTTGAGCACATCTTGGCTTGTTCATGGGGGTAGAAAACCTGACTAATTAGCTGCAGCCCTTCCAGTCTGAAAAGGGAAGAAATAATTAAAGTATCTGGTGCAAACTGCCGCACAGCGGCTGGCTTCAGAGCGGGCACCACGTTAAGAGAACCTGTTCTGAGTGAGGGCTCACCAAAAAAAAAAAAAAAAAAGTTTTGGGAACTTGTCGTGGAGCAGCAGAAGCCTTGTTTCCCTTTTCCATAAGGACTGATTAAAAACATTTAAAATATTTATGGATCAGGTATAGTCCAATAAAGGGACGCCTGGGTGGCTTAGTCAGTTAAGCATCTGCCTTCCGCTCAGGTCATGATCTCAGGGTCGTGGGATCGAGTCCCACCTCCGTCTCCTTGCTTGTCGAGGAGCCTGCTTCTCCTTCTGCCTGCCACTCCCCCTGCTTGTGCTCTCTCTCATTCTCTCTCCCTGACAAATAAATAAATAAAATCTTAAAAAAAGAAATATTCCAGGGGAGCCTGGGTGGCTCAGTGGGTTAAGCCTCTGCCTTCGGCTCAGGTCATGATCTCAGGGTCCTGGGATCGAGCCCCGCATCGGGCTCTCTGCTCAGTGGGGAGCCTGCTTCCCCCTCTCTCTCTCTGCCTGCCTCTATGCCTACTTGTGATCTCTCTCTCTCTGTCAAATAAATAAATAAAATCTTAAAAAAAAGAAAGAATTCAATGAAAATTAAAATATTTTAATCAAAATAGTAAACTCCTACAACTTCTAACAACTTTAAAGAAAAGGAAAATAACAAAAACCAGGGCTAGATTTTAATTATTAAAATGTTCATCTTCGGAGTGAATTTGAGAAATACTGCCATAAGCACAGCTTTCTGATATTTTCCTTTATTCTTTTTCTGATTGCTCAGTTGTTTTGAAGCTCAGGGGTTGGGTGTTTCTCCTCCCTGAGCAGAAGTTCTTTGTCCCAGAGACAGACGCTGCTGTGAGCTGCACCAGCAGGTTTGTGTGAGTGACCCACAGGGCCACACTGCCATCTCGGAGAATTCCCTTAGCTCGTGCTGATGCTCTGCTTCAGCTACTGAGGGAAGTGGGTGACTCCCCCAGTTTCCAGAATCCTACATAAATATTAATGCTAGCATCACTTCCCATGCTTCCTGTAAGCACCTCATTCAAGAGGTTATTTGTAGTGATGGACACAGCAAACCAGAACGCACCTGAGAGTAGGTGTGGACATTTACTGAGCAACCCAGCATTGTATCTGCACAAAGATGAACACCTGTTTTCCAGAAGGCTCTATATTCTTAGTAGAAGGCCCTGAAAAATGTGTTTGGAAGGATTGAAAAAAAAAACAAAAGAAAAACAAGTAAATTGAAGAGTTCAAAGGGTATTAGACCTTTTGCTACTTTGGATCTTTTCCCCTCTGTTCTTGATATTAGTTACTATAAAAGTTCTATGGAAACATTTAGTGTATGTCATGTATGTGCTAAGAGTCATCTTCAGTTTTCCCAGGATATTTTGGTAAGAAGCAATTGTGAAGGACTCTACCCCCTCTATTTCCACCTTTGTGTCCAGAGGACATTTCTTCTTTCCATACGTGGGGAAAGTGGAAAACAAGGAGGCAGTTCTGAGTGATTTAGTGATCATGACTGAAATCACAATTTGGGGCTATCTCTCTGCCTTTCATAAATAACATCTGGCAGCTAAGTCAGTTCTGCCCTTCTATGTTGCTTTCTGGCCCAGAATTGGGTCTGCTAGATGTACATGTACTAATAGCAAGTCATATTTTGATCTAGAGGTCTATGGTATACTTGTACATACTGCTTGAGACGTTTAAAAACAAAATTATTATTAACAACAGTTATGTCTTCGCAATACGGATATATTAGAATGTGGAATGGATTCACAAGTCAAGTATTTTAAGTCTTGGGAGGAAAGGAGAAAATCAAGATGACATAGTACTCATAAAATCCTTCACTTTATAAAATCATTTTAAAGTATTATTTGGAAATTTATACCATGCAGTAGATATAATGCTCTGGGGTGTGTGTGTGTGTGTGTGTAGACAGAGAGAGAGAGATAGCTCAATCCCACCACCAAATGAGAGTCTGTTAAGATTTAGGGAGAGAGAGAATTACCTGCAACCTGTAATATAAATCTTAACACTTGGGCTATTAACAAATGGTTATTCCTAGTTCTGTTATTTCCTAGGAACATAGCAAACAGATGACGTAAAAATTGAAAACTCTCTTCTGCCCAACTGATATATCCAATACGGTCGTTTTCACCAGTAAATATTAGTTTGAGCATCTGGTGTGTACAGGACACTGCCTTAAGAATTCTGGAGGGTATGAAGTTCGAGATGTTTCCAGGGCTCTCCAGGAACCATCAGTCTGATGGAACTGGACCTCTCATACTGAAGAGCTAACCCCCAAATACATGAGTGACTAGGAGCTGAAGATGGCATATTCTCCAAACACATATTTATTTCTGAATTCTATTCATGTATTACTACACTAACATTTAAGGCACATTGAGACACATATTTTTTAAAAAATCAAAATTTAGAAGAATGACATAAGTAAGAATGTGTGTGGCTTCTTCCCTCGCTCTCAGGTCAACTGCCTCACTTTGGAAACCACTGATTAATAAAACAAAACAAAACAACAACAACAAAAACACTGCTGGGTTTCAACTGGGTGAATCCCAAGTTCTCTACCTCCAAACTGAAGTAAATCTAAATAATGTAACACCAGCAGTTCTCTCTGAAATTTTCCTTCATCAAATTGAGCAACTCAAGCAATCCCTTTCAAAAACCAAATGCACATACATTCTGTAGTTGACAGAAACCATGTGGTCCGTGGGAGCTCATCATGGGTCTTCTTTAAAGCCCAAACCACAGTATCAGACTCTTCTGCCAACCTCTGAATCTAAATGTCAGGGGTGGGGCTTAGACATTTACATTAGGGGAATGTTTTAGTAAGTGATCCTAGTGCAGTCAGCAAGACAGCAGCATTACCCAAGTGGAAGCCACATCTTGCTTTTCTTCCGAGAGGCAGGATCCAGGCAGGAAGAAGCAGCCATGGGATGAAGTGGAAGAACATTGGAATACATCTTTCCAGGTTATTAGATATTGATCTGACTTACTTGTTTGGTAATAGCTGCTTAGCTTCCGCTTTATGGATATTCCATAAACCCAACCACTGTTATACATGGAGGTCATTTCTTTTTTTTTTTTTTTTTTTTAAGATTTTATTTAGTTATTTGACAGACAGAGATCACAAGTAGGCAGAGAGGCAGGCAGAGAGAGAGAGGAAGGGAAGCAGGCTCTCTGCTGAGCAGAGATCCCGATGTGGGGCTCGATCCCAGGACCCTGAGACCATGACCTGAGCCCAAGGCAGAGGCTTAACCCACTGAGCCACCCAGGCGCCCCTGGAGGTCATTTCTTATTTGGTTTTCTTTTTCTCCATTACAAATACTGCTTTAACAAACATTCTTTGGGATTGTGTTAAATATCCATATTTAGCAATAGATTTTAAATAATAAGGAATTTTAAAATATCCGTAATTATTGGTGAGTTTGTTTCTATAGACTCGATCCCAAAAAAAGGAATAAGAAGTTGGATCAAAAAATTTGAACATTCTGCATTTTCATGGATACTGTCAAATTATTCCCATTTTGGTTGTAGTATTCCTACCTGCCGCGCGCTCTCTGACCAGCAGTGGATGTTAACACTCTTAATTCTTTGCCAATCTGATAGTAAAAAAAAAAAAAAAGACATTTTCTTGTTGGTCTGATTTCCATCTTCATGACAACTAATGAGGTTGACTTTGTCTTCATTTATTCATTTCTTTTGTTAATTACCCATTTACATCTTTTATTGATCATCCCATTGGCTTGTCTTTTTCTAAATCAATGTGTGGGAACTCTGTATGTTAGGAACACTGCCCTTCTAATGGCAAGAATTTACAAATATTATGCATATATCTCCTGCTCTATTGTTTATCTTTTTTTTTAATAAACATATAATATATTTTTATCCCCAGGGGTACAGGTCTGTGAATCGCCAGGTTTACACACTTCACAGCACTCATCATAGCACATACCCTCCCCGATGTCCATAACCCCACCCCCCTCTCCCAACCCCCCTCCCCCCAGCAACCTCAGTTTGTTTTGTGAGATTAAGAGTCACTTATGGTTTGTCTCCCTCCCAATCCCATCTTGTTTCATTCATTCTTCTCCTACCCCCTTAACCCCCCCATGTTGCGTCTCCACTTCCTCATATCAGGGAGATCATATGATAGTTGTCTTTCTCCGATTGACTTATTTCGCTAAGCATGATACCCTCTAGTTCCATCCACGTCGTCGCAAATGGCAAGATTTCATTTCTTTTGATGGCTGCATAGTATTCCATTGTGTATATATACCACATCTTCTTTATCCATTCATCTGTGGATGGACATCTAGGTTCTTTCCATAGTTTGGCTATTGTGGACATTGCTGCTATAAACATTCGGGTGCACGTGCCCCTTCAGATCACTACGTTTGTATCTTTAGGGTAAATACCCAGTGAGGCTCATGTAATGTATCAGGTCCCATTAGAGTGTGTACATCTTTTTTTTTTAAGATTTTATTTATTTATTTGACAGAGATCACAGGCAGAGAGGCAGGCAGAGAGAGAGGAGGAAGCAGGCTCCCTGCCGAGCAGAGAGGCCAATGCGGGGCTCAATCCCAGGACTCTGGGATCATGACCTGGGCCTAGGGCAGAAGCTTTAACCCACTGAGCCATCCAGGCACCCTATTATTCTTTTCTAATATAAAATTGAACTAACTGAATTATATGTTGTATATATATATTACTGAGATATATTGATGTAAATATTGTGTTAGTTTCAGTTGTACCACATAATGATTCAATATTTGAATATGTTGTGAAATGCTCACCACCATAAGTCTAGTTAACATCCATCACCATGCAGTTATAATTTTTTTCTTGTGATGAGAATTTCAGGATCTCCTCTCTTAGTCTTATCATTTTTGGGGCGCTATTTCACTACCAAAATTTCACTGCATCTAAAGATACTAACAAATGATACATTCAACACTTTGGATTTAAATTTAAGTTGCCTTAGCCTTTTTACCTGAGGCTAATGACAAAACAGAGAAGCAAATACACTCCAGGCAAGAGCTAAGAGACCAGGATGGAGTCTGACCTGTATTACTGCAACATTTTCAGAAAGCACATTTTCCTTTCTTGAGGAAAAGATGGCACAGAGTATAGCGTCATCCTTTAGTGCTCAAAATGATGATGCCATATGAAATAATGCATGCTTATTGCATCCTTAATGCAACGTACTGCTCCGTAGATGCCCAAACCAAAGGACAAAGTAATATCTTATTGATGTTGCCAGAGTCGAATATGTTTATAATATTTTAATAGTTTGTCAATGAGAGTAGGATAAAAAGCTCATAGGAAGACAATAATGTTTAATGTCCATATGAAAAAAAAATGATGTAGAACACTCATACTCACAATAAATACAAATTCACTTTAAGATGCTGTTTTACTCGTGAACATGCTAATGCTTAAATGCAGAATTGAAGGCTTGAAAATCAGGTGAAAAATCTATAGGTGAAAATGTAAATTTCTACAACCTTCCTGGTAAGCATTGAAACACTTACATTCTTTGACACAGAAATGTAAAATTCAGGAGTTTATCCTGAAGAAATAACTAGGCATGAGCACAAGAATATTATCTTCCAAATATTCCCTGCATTCTTATTTATATTATATAAAATTAAAATAACTTGAATCTACAACAGTAGAGGATTGACTAACTATATTACAGTGATCCTTATGAAAGAATACTGTGTCTGCTAAATGCCATAATTCCTTCATCGTTCAGGTTTTCAATAGTTGTGAGCACCTACTGTGTACAAAGCAAAAGGCTGGCAGCTGGGGTTAGAAAAGCAAACACGTTACCCCTGACCATCCCAACATTTACATTTTAGAATTTTAGAAGAATATTCAAATGTTGTTGAAAAAGAGCGGTTACAAAATATTATGTGTAATATGATCACAGTATTACAAAAGAGAACACTTGTTAAAGTACAGAAAAAGGTTGGAAGGAGTACACTAATTGTTCATAGTGATTCCTTTGGGTCTTGAGAATTTATTTGTGTTTCTATATTTTCCAAATATTTTATACTGAATATATTTTCTACGGTAATTAACACTACTCTGATAGTATGAATTAACTGTAAATTTGACAGGACAAATTAACCTTCAGCGACATGGGTAGGTTTCCATACATGTGTGTCAGGGCTGTTCTTTTTCATTTGGTCTTTAAAACTCTTGTATTGCTTTGACAGCAATCATTTAGTAAAAGAAATTCTTCAAAGCTTTCCCTAAAGTTCAGTTATCTGCTAGGTGGTTTTGAATTCTGGAATGACTCCAACCTGGAGGTCTGTCTTAGTCTGCTCCGGCTGCCATAACAAAATAACCAAATAGTACTACAGACTGAATGGCTTAAACAAGAGAAATTTTTGCCCACAGTTCTGGAAGCAGGAAGTCCAAGATGAGGGTGCCAGCATCGTTGAGTTCTGGCGAGGGCCCTCTTCCTGGCTTGTAGCCCTATTCACCCTGTGACTAAGAAAGAGAGAAGGAGAGAGATGGGGGGAGAGCAAGAACTTTCATCTTGAGGGCCCCATTCACATGACTTCATCTAAACTTATTTTTTCCCCAAATCCCCATCTCCAAATACCATCACATTGGGGGTTAAGGCTTTGAAACATGAATTTTGGGGGCACACAATTCCATCCATAACAAGGTCTAAATCCAGTAGTGGGGCACAGACAGCAGAAGATCGGAGGAGCTAAAGGAAAGGCTCATGGATGCATGCTCCTATGGGTAGATGAAAAAGAGTACAGTTCTTGAGTCTGAAAAGAGGAAAATTGAGAGATTTGGAGACCTGTAAAAGCACAGAGTACAAACTTCTGGGACAGGACATCTACTAAAGTTAGAAGGAAGTGGTCCTAAGTGGGAAATTGAGGAGCTGTCCCATTCCGTTGGTGATAAATGTATGGACACATTTCCCCCCAAAGTGGAATGTCTGTAAAATGATAATATGTAGGCAAGCTGTGTAGGGTCATTTCTGTAGGGGCTCTTTGGGAAAGGTAAGGACTTAGAGGGGATCATCCTTGACCTTTCATGGTTGAAGCTGTGGAGGAAAAATAATGGTGCTGCTGCCCCAAAACTGTCCTTTGAGGACATTGTCAGAATCCTGAAGGAAAATATAAAAAATGAAATTCCATAAATCAATAACGAATCCAGCCCCCATCATTATTTTGACCTGGAAGAAGTACATAAACCATATATGAGGTCACTCCTTTTGAGAACACTCTGTTTTCAAGATGGGCAACAAACAGGTTGAGGAAGAATGGATTCAGCTGAGAAGGTGTCCAGAGCTCCAGCTAAAAGGTGTCTGATCCCAAAGGAACCGGGGAACCAGATGGCCCACCCAAGAAAGAAGGGTGTCAGTCAAGACCTGGTTTTGGCTTTTGGGTGCCCCCACTGCCTACCCACAGTGGCCTCTGCCTTTGACAATACAGAGGGAGGTGCAGATGCATTGGAGCTGGGCTGCTGATGGCTGAGTGTGCTCAGACTGACTCCCAGCCCCTATTTGTCCCCGAATGAGAGCTAGGAAGAGAGCGCATTCTCCAGCTTAGTAAAGAGAAGCCTGAGGGGAAAAATGATTGGGGTCAGCTGGGAGGGCAGTGAGGGGAGAGGTTATAGGCAATACATACTTATCTGAATTGATTCAGTTTCAGTTTTATCAGTAAGTGAGACAAATTACCTCAAAATCATTAGAGTCTTATCATTGAAAGCTTTTTGCCTTTTCCTAATTCCTTGGTTCATATTCATCTAGTACGTCACCAAGTAAATTAGGACATTTATGAGAAAATTTAATATAAAATGTCTGTGTCCCGAATTTGCAGATTCTGGTAAATGTTTTTGCTTTTAGACATGACCTGAGGTACAGCTCTCCAAAGAAACTAATTATGACCATTAGAATGAAACTAGACTGGGTGGCCAGTGAAATAGAGTATCCTATTTGGTAATATCATGGAGATTTTTTTTTAAGGCACTTAATGGTGATTCCAGAAATTTTATACACACGTATGTGTTCATACAGTTGCCACCCTTGAATTAAAAAGAATGAAGAGGGAAGGTACGGGAAAAAAAAAAATTTAAAAATAAAATAAATAAATAAAAATTAAAAAAATAAAAAGAATGAAGACGGTTCATAGTTTTGATCATGGAGCATGGTCCATAGCAGACTTTTAAGTGGAAAAAAAGGAAGTATCTAAGGAGTGGGAATAGAAGCCCCCCATTTTTGTAAGTACACGTGTTAATGTATATGCATAAATTAACGATGTGAAATAATCCATAATTATTGAGCTGTTAACAATAATTATCTTTGTTTTATTAATTTTTGTTGTGTCTAACTTTTTATAATTTCATGTGGTATTTTTTCCTTACTGGAAAAATAAGCAAAAGTAAAGAATAAAATCTAAGGGTTTCAATTAGCAGGAAAATCCCTGTGTTCTGGGGACCTGCACAGTGATAAGCATTTCCCTCTTTGTTGGTTTCTTTTTTTTTTAATGACTTCCAGTTGATGCCATGTCCTTTATTCCCTCTGGCATTCTCTCCCTCTGTGCCCCAAATTTTCTCCAGGTAATAATGAGATTATGAGACATTAAGGAGGTGAGGATGTTATCTTAAACACAGGGCCATGTCAAGACCACGTCGTTTGTTTACCGAATGAACAAGGGATGTGACTTATGTATTTCTGGCAGAGCTGACCTGGTTCCTTCGGAGGACCAAGTTGCTCTGGGCATTGCTTTTGTCCTTGTTGCTCACTTGCCTGTGGTCCTTTTTGTATCTCCTCCTACCTGGCTTTCCTGGTGACTGTGACTTGGGTGGAGTTGGGGACCTTTGGGGTCATGAGCTGCATGTTAGGTGTGACACCTTCCACCCACCCTCTGTTTTCTCACTTAGAATCATGGTAGCCGCAGGAGCATGGGGTCTCCTGGGGAAAAACCAGGGCGCTTTTCTGGACCACCCACAGCCAGCTTCCAGGAAGGAAAACCCTTCATTGAGTTGAATTAGAAGTAGTCAAGGAAGCACTAGCTCAACTTCCAACTCTTCTCTTTGCCTGGGTTTCTTTGGAGATATAACCCAATACATCAAGAGCCTTCTTTTTCTCCTGCTTTTTCATCTGTTGGTTAAGGATGAAGGCCTAAGAAATGTGCCTTGCTTTAGGGTGTTAGGAAAAGACAGGGTCCCAATAACTGAAGGTTTTGTCTGCAGTGTTTTCAGAACAAAATTCATTTCAGTTCATTGTTTTTGAAAACATTTTCATAGTATTTTTAAGAAAAATGCTTTGGGGAGGATGGGTATGAGAAGTTATAACTGTATCACAAGAGCTGTTGACTAAATGTTAATTATGGGACTTTAGATGTGTCAAGTTATAGGTTGGAGCAGTTTTGTTTCTCAGAGGATATAACTATGAGGAAACTGATGGAGGGGCCTAGGCCTCTGGCAAGACCCTGGAAACCCTCTTTCCGATCGATTCTGCTTTCCGTGGGTGTATTTGAAAGTGCTTTTGCCTGACAAGTGCAATTTCTTTTAATGGGCAGTTGTATCTGAATGCGTAGGCATTTTGCTGGCTTTTTAGAAGAGATAAGTAAACTTCATTAAGAAGTCTCATTTTCGTGTCGTATAGAATTACCCGTTGAAAGCATATCAAAATTGTGATCTGGGATACTGGCATGTTCAATATATCTTCTTTTATACATTGATTAAGGAAAGATTCTGCCCATCTATTTGGAAGTGTAGATGACAAAGCAGTATAGTATCTATTTCTACCTGTTATCAGGATTCCATTCTGTATTGGACTTGTGCAGCATTGGGTTTAGGCATTAGTGATGAATCTTCTGTCTCCTGACATTGCTTAATGCTTGGTGTGCTTGTGTCAATAACAGGGAATGGGTACTTGCCAGATCCGTTCATTCCTGGTAAAAGTTTATAAGGTCACATTTAGAAAATGTATACACTAGGCAGTAAATATTTGTTGAACAAGATGGATGTAATCTCACCTCAGGGCCTTTGCCCTGGCTATTCCACTGGCCTGAGATATCCTTAGGTCCTACTTCTTCACTTCAGATCTTTCTCAAACATCGCCTTCTCAAATAATCCTCATCCCAGTGAACCCTACCCCTCAACTTACTAACTAATTATTTGGCTTTCATATCTCCTTGAACTCAAATGCGAGAGCCATGAGGGCTGGGATTTTTGTCTGTTTAGTTTACTGTTGTATAGCACAAACAGATTCTTATTAGTTGAGTGACAATAATTGAATTGATAAAACTGTCACTTTTATTTGGACATAATTTGTCCGCTTATGAATAATTCATACCACACTTTGAACTGTATCAAAGGACATAGATATGAAGATTGGACATCTTCAAGTCTATGAATATATGGAGATGTGAAGTAGGAAAGGGTCCACAGACCTGCTAGGAGAGGCACAGATCCAGGGAGTGTCACTGTGGTCAAGAGTCCCTTCTCAGTTCCAGGAACCTGGTTCACTCTTGCCCCTGTAGATGGGACCACTGCCACAGAGTAGACCAGACATTGTAGGGATCCACATTACCACCTTTGGACACACCTGAAATCCATCCCTAGACTTTATTGCCAGGACTTGACCTCTGTTCTCGTTAGGTTCACATGGCCAAGGTCATCTGTGGTGGGAAGCTTGAAAGTGGAGCCTGCATTCTGTGGTTGTTGAACCCCAATCTGAAAAGCCAAATCCTACCCATTCCTTGAGCTCACCTACTGTTTGAGTTTACATAACTAATTTCATGTTTTATTCCTCGAAGCAGGAAGAAGTCTTTTGGAACATGGTCGTGATAATATCTAACTTTTATTACACTTTAATTATATCTTCGTGGTTTTTGGTAGGGTTCAGGCACTTAGGAACATCTGAGATTTTTTGAGGCTGAGGCTGTCACCGTTTTTCTTTTTTTCTTTTTTTTAGATTTTATTTATTTATTTGACAGAGATCACAAGTAGGCAGAGAGGCAGGCAGAGAGAGGGGGGAAAGCAGGCTCCCCGCTGAGCAGAGAGCCCGATGTGGGGCTCAATCCCAGGACCCTGGGATCACGACCTGAGCCGAAGGCAGAGGCTTTAACCCACTGAGCCACCCAGGTGCCCCGAGGTTGTCACCTTTTTTAAAGATTTTATTTAGAGAGTGATAGCACGAGCAGGGGGAGGGCAGAGGGAACGGGGAGAATCCCAAGCAGACTCCGTACTGAGCAAAGTCCCCAATGTGGGGCTGATCCCAGGACCCTGAAATCATGAACTGAGCCAAAATCAAGAGTCAGGAGCCCAAACGACTGAGCCACCCAGGTGCCTCTGAGCCTCTCATTCTTAAGGCTCAGTGGCAGGCATCAAAGTTACCTCTGGTTGTGATGTCTCTTGTCTGGTCCAACATTTTCATCCAACTTGAAATTTCTGGTCATCTTTTGGGACTGTGCCATAATCCCTGGAAGATCTCTTTAAAATGAAAGTGTGGAATTGCTTACAGAGAAGCCGATCAGTCCCTGATAGTGTGGGCACCAGCATGGCACATTTTGGTGGAGGTGGGTGGTGGGGTAAAGATAGAGTTGGAGCCTGGGTCCTGGGTCATGGAGTGCAGATAGCAGATGGGAGCAAATGGCACTCAAAGAGGCCACGAGTATGAGGGAGGTTGATGTGTGGGAAGAAGGGAGATCAGAGGAGAGGCAGGAGAGTCTGAGGAGAGAGGCATGTAGCACCATGAGAAGAGAACCCTCAAGATTTTGTACTGGGACATTCTATAGTCTGACCAGTAAGATGCTACATACTATTTTCTCTTTAAATGGACAAGAATGAATAAATCACAGTTTTGGAAAATTCCTGAGTTGTGAGAATTGGTCTACCATGCTTTGAGTTCACAATCTTAGTTAGCTTCTCCTTTTTTTTTTTTTTTTAAGTAATAATTGGCTTAGACTTGGAAGTGAATTGACACACATCTTCTTCTTATTTTCCCCATGTCTTTCATGAAAGTTGAGTATCGAATGAACAGCTGTGCCCAGGAAGTGTCAAACTTAGATAAGAAAACAGATAAGTCACCTTTGGGGTAATCTTGATGTTATAAATGTCTGAAGCCTCACTATATTTAGAATGCATATTTAACGTTCTCTTTTCTTCCTCAACCCCATGCTCACTCATTTTGTAGATGCTGACGTCATTATGGCATTGTGGAGTGGTTGGTGCAGGGCAAGGGAGAGGGCTCCCTATACTGGATCATGGGGTCTGGGGATAATCCTGACCCATCACAGACTCCACTGACCTGTAAAAAATATTGTTAATCTTCTTACTGTCTGCCTTACAAGTTCTGAGAGGAGAAATGAGGTAATGTCTACTTAGACCTTCAAACTTCTCGGAAGAACAGCTTTCTACAGTAATAAGATTTCCTAATGCATTTGTTTGTGTTGTAATGGAGTATAATTCCATTTACTTAAATTTCTTTAGGTGCCTCTAGAATGTCTGATAGTCTTGCACAGGGGAGGCAGTCTGACTTTCAGATGAGAACTGGGCCTAGGCTAGAACCCCCAAGGCTATAAGTGAGCCAGCTATACATTTATGAAGTTAAGTGGAGGAAGCTGGGAGAGGAAGGAAGTGGGGTTAAAGTTGGTGGTGATGAAGGGGAGGGAGTTGTAATTACATTCAGAGAGTTTATATCATACATTCAAGTCATGTTGTTTTACTAAAGATCAGTATCTCAATATATTTGAAAAAACACATGTTTATTTTAATTTAGCAATAGCACATATTAGATGACTCATCTGCAATATCGATCCTGCTCTCACTCTCTGTATTGATAGACTCTTTCGTCTCCTTCAAGATTTACTTTATTGTGTTTCTTGGGCCGTAGCCTGGTTGTTTAAAAACTTGTTTCCAACTCTGACATCAGCAGTCCCATACTAACAATAACAACTTCATAGATTTATTTGTAAAATACCTAGGAGATTGCTAAATAATGCTTTGTCTTTTTTTCTGTAGGAAAAGAATAAGTTGCTTTTTTGGAATGGTCATGAACAGTGTAATTTTTTTTTTATAGCCTCTTTGAGTGATACTACAATTGAGTAGGCTTTCTAGTCAGTTCTAAAAAGAGAATTTGAAACAAAGGGTGAAAAGTAGAGAAAGGACACATATGTGCCATCTCTGACATACTATAAAGAAGTTAATTTAGATTACAGTTATCACTATCAGACAGCATTGTTGTGGAACTTTCTAGAAGCAAGCTATGTTGGCATTTCCAACACAGTATTTCACAAAGAATTCAGCCTTCTAGAAAGGAATTTTAAGTAACTATTGAAGTTAACCTGGAAAGAAAACAGTATGTCTTGGTGAGTGCTGTGAAGTGTGTAAACCTGGTGATTCACAGACCTGTACCCCTGGGGCTAATAATACATTATATGTTAATAAAAAAAAGAAAAAGAAAAAAAAAGAAAACAGTATGTCTTCTCTTCCATAGAGGTGACTGTTTACACTTTTAATCACAACTGATTGTATTTTTAGAGCAATAATACTAATCATATCCCTTTCCTGGGGGGAGGAAAAAATGTTACTGCTGTCATTTGCTAAACTACAGAATACAATGCAGAGAGAAGATAACGTGTTACCAAAATGTGGCATGAAATTTTGTTTCATTTCCAAAATGTGTGTTGCATGCCAAGGACCATTGAAAAAAGTCACTCCATGTCTCAAATTACGAACAACTTAGGTGCACTTTAGTGGCTCAGTTGGTTGGTCTGACTCTTGATTTTAGCTCATGTCATGAATCTCAGGGTCATGGGCTCGAGCCCCGCGTTGGGCTCCTTGCTCAACACAGAGTCTGCTTGTGAGTCTCTCTCTCCCTCTCCCTCTGCTCCTCCCCACACTTGTACATGCTCTCTTTCCCTCTCACTCTCAAAATAAAATCTTAAAAAGAATATCTTATATAAGTACATGACATAGAATACAGTAGTTCTGCCTTATCCATGGTTTCATTTTCCATAGTTTCCATTACCCACAGTCACCTGTGGCCTGAAAGGAGTTGATACTCCCCTGACACATTGTCAGAAGGTCATTAGTAACCTAACACTACGTCACAGCGCCTGTCATTCACCTCTCTTCATCTCATCACCTAGGCATTTCATTTTCTCATGTCATCACAAGAAGGTTGAGTACAGTATAATAAGATATTTTGAGAGAGAGAGAGACCACATTCATGTAACATTTATTACAGTATATTGCTCTAATTGTTCTATTTTATTATTAGTTATTGTTAATCTCTTACCCTGCCTCGCTTAGAAGCTTTACATAGGTATGTATGTATAAGAAAAGACAGAGTGTAGGATTCAGTATTATCAGCAGTTTTGAGCATCCCCTGGGGTTCTTGGAATGTGTCTCCTGCAGATAAAGGGGGACCACTATACTGTGGATCTTCCCTTTGGACCAAAATAATCTTTTACTAAAAAATTATGACTCAGAGACACAATTCGTATCAAGTTAGACTGTAATAATCTTAATAAGACCACATTTTTGTTGGAAAAGGTCATCTAGAGAACATGACTAATGGCTGGCCTATGAGCTAGACTCAGGCAAGACTCGTCCAAGACTCATTCCAAGACTCGTCCTTGGAATATGCACTTTGTCCACCATTCCCACAGTGGGAGCTGTTCCAAGGATGCAGCCTTGACAGAGTAATGTGATGTTGAGACCACACGTGACTGAGCCCAGTGAAGTCCCCTGTATAAATGTTTAAGATTCTGGCAGGTGGGTGTGAAGATCTACCTATCTTGCAGGCGTCCAAGACAAGCCTTGTAAGTAGGCTTGTTTATTAAACTACCACCTACCCATCTGGAGGGGTCTGCCTCTTTCTTTGGTCTTGCCCTTCCTCTGCATGTGGAGGTCACTTGCAGATGTCACCTAGGGAACCTCCCAATGTTGTGAACCCACCATTTTCTGTTCCTGACAATGCACTAGAATTTGGGCCTTTCTGAATGTTGAACATGTTCTGCAAGTTTGTGTCCTCATCTAAAACTTCATGATGAATTGATGAATTTCTGCAATTGTGTGTGACTATCGCTGAGGAATACGTTTGAAAAAAATATTGAAAAATGTCTTTTTTATATTGATCTGTTGCACATTAAATTCTGACGTTTTGTTCGAATTTGTTTCAGAATCGGAGCAAACGGTTGGAGAAGGTCCATGTGGTTATTGGACATAAATCGTGTGACTTGGATTCTCTCATTTCTGCCTTCACATATGCTTACTTTCTAGACAAGGTGAGCGGAAAGAAGATTATGCTTCTTGTATTTGAATTATGATGGGACTCATAAGAACAAACATTTTCTGGAAAAGCGAGGAGACTGTTTACTTAAATTTTCATGTTCTGGTTTAGTGTTGCAGAGAATAATGTGTTATAATCCATTAAACAACGCATATGTATTGGTCATCTACTATATGTCAGGCATTGTATAGTTATTTTTTATTTACTTTCTTCATGAAACATTATTTCAGTAAGATCAATGGTTTCAAATAAAAATTTTTTTAAAATGTATGATAGTTGTTTACTTTTATGAGAATTCAGAGAACTAACAAAAGTAAGGGTCAGAATTTCTTGTTTTCCTTTATCATCCTTATTGGTTAGCCTTACTGTTGGGAATAGAAAAATATGTGCGTGAATATTACATGAGATACAGAGCATGTTGGCTGGAATTTTCAGTGACAGAGGTATCACATGTCACATCTATATTCTGTTCTTGCCTTTTAGCCCTGACTTGTGCAGCAGGGTCATTCTCAGTTTGTGATAATCTCCCTTGAGTGAGAATCTTTGTACTCTGTGAAGTCTATAATGTCCCTACAGAGGTGGAAAAGACCTTTTAATAAATTGTTTTAAAATTTCAATTTCATAAAATTCATCAGCCCATGATAATGAATCACCTCAAAGTCTAAAAACACACATTATGAGTGTCTTGGTGCTATTTCCAATTTCACAGAATTTTTAATTTTCCACAGTCTGATTTGTTTTATTCCAATTTTGTTTGGATCCTTGGCTCTGAGAGTGTGCTTAGCTGATCTAGAGTGATTTAAATTCATATGAAACCCAGTCTTCCAGAATGAGCTGTGGGTGGCAAGAATGGCTTAGGGCAGCAGCTGAGAAAAATGCCAGGTAAAATATTCTGATCTCTACATACGGACTTTATTGTCGAATTTGTCTTAAAATTTGTTGAAATTTATGAGGGAGACTAATTGGCATAAGGAGATAAATGTGCCTATGTCAAGACATGCATTTAAATGCTTAATCCTGGGGCACCTGGGTGGCTCAGTGGGTTAAGCCTCTGCCTTTGGCTCAGGTCATGATCTCAGGGTCCTGGGATCAAGCCCCACATTAGGTTCTCTGCTCAGCAGGGAGCCTGCTTCCCCCTCTCTCTGCCTGCCTCTCTGCCTACTTGTGATCTGTCTCTGTCAAATAAATAAATAAAATCTTAAAAAAAAAATGCTTAATCCTATTAGCTGGACTCTTGGACTCCTAGGGAAAAAAAAAATGTTGCCTGTCCCAAGAACATAGAGTTAACTGAACCAGACTGATTTTTAGACTGATGGTGGCATGGACTCTTAAGGAAATTATAAATAACACCACCACCACCTACTGCAATGTCTTGAATATAACATGAGCCCAGAGGAATGGGAAAGTAGTTGTGATAGATAAAATGGATAAAGAGATGTGTGATCTCTTCTCTTCTTCTAAGGTTCTCCACTCAGCCTGGGGACAAATATGGAATTTATTGAAGGGTCACATACTGTCATTTGCCCTATTTCCGGGCATTCCTCTTAGTTCACTGGGTCCTGCCCCTGACCAGAGGTCTGCATCTCCATTTGAATTTTTTTCCAAGAACGTGGTGACTTCCTCTGAGAGTATTAACACATAGAATCAATGTAGAGCTGTGCAACTTCCCATGTTGGCTCCATTTAAAAACTTTTCACTCTGGTAGGGAAGCCCCATTCTACAGATGGGTTAAACTGAGTTTCCAAAAGGAAAATGGCTTTCTCCAAGTCACACAGCAAAGGCTGAGGCTAGAACCTAGTTCTGATCCTAACCTCAAAATAGGTGCTACCCCACCGTGGCCTCAGGTCATATGCACTTGACTCAAGTTTCAATATCAGGAGTTTGATACAACTCAATTAATTAAGGAAAATAACTTACCATACTTCAATTCCTAATGATTATTGCACAGTTGTGATTCAGGATTAGCCTGACAGGTAAGAGAAAAGTCACTTTTCTGGAATGGCCTTGTGCTTTGTATGCTATAGAAGTGGGTGATTTCTTTATTTCACTCAACAAATATGTATTAAATGCTTATTATGTGCCAGACTGTTTTATGCACTAGGAAATTGAACTGAACCAAAAAGACAAAAATCCCTGCCTCCTTTTTATTTTTTTAAGACTTTATTTATTTATTTGAGAGAGAGAGGGAGAGAAGGAGAGAGAGAGAGCATGAGCAGGGGTGAGGGGCAGAGAGAGAGGGAGAACCAGACTCCCTGCTGAGCAGGGAGCCCCAAGCAGGGTGACATCCCAGGACTCCAGATCATGACCTGAGCTAAAGGCAGACACATAACCGACTGAACCCCCAGGTGCCCCAAATCCTTGCTTTCTTAATGCTAGGAGGGAGATGGACGAAAAATGTATTAAAATTATAAAATAAGCACTATGCTTTGATAGAGCTAGTGATGATGTGAGAAGAAAGTCCATTTACTTTATGAAAAATTCAGTGTTACCAAACCCCACCTTCTCTCAGAGCCATCTGGGATCTATCACTGTGCACTCATAGTAATTTTTAAAAGCAACTTTATTATTTTTGAAAATTCCTATAGAAAAGTGTGTTATTGTGAACCTGAAATTCTCTGACTCCCACCCCTCACCTATTTCCTCTTCTTGCCATAATTTTTTAATAAGAGCTTTGTTATTAATATGATTTTTAAAATAAGAAATGGGCTGGGATCACAATCTGGTAGTTTGTGGGCCAAATCTGGCTCATAGAAGAGTTTTTGTTAACCTACCCAGTATTTCCAATTTAGAAAAATAAATGGTAACACACATCACGATAACAGCCCCAAATCTAGATTTCCAGCTTTTCTTGAGTAATTGAAAAGTTCACCTATCCTGGACTTGCAATTTTTGTGTGTAAACTGTCAGCTGGAGCTGAATGGCAGGCATCCCATGTCACCACAGTCTTCATCTGCCCTGCTGAGATCATTCCAGTTTTCTGCCCGTTTCATAAAAACATACGAATTTGTTTCCCCTGAAAAGGAGGTGTGTGTGTGTGTGTGTGTGTGTGTTAATTGTGAAGGGGTTGAAATAAGACATAAAAGAATAACAAGAGGTTAAAAAATATTAGGGGCCATTTACCTGTAGCTAATGCTCTGCTAACTGGGTGCGGGAGAAGCTGATTCTGCAAGTCATATGGGTGAGTGAAGCCCAAAGACGTTTGTTCCCTTTACCGTCGCCCTCAGGCTTGCAGCAAATGGAGTTGTGCTCTTTCCTCCTGCTGCTGGCGGTGAATCGGTCAACTCTCTTCTCCGCAGGTCAGTCCACCTGGGGTTCTCTGTTTGCCGGTGCTGAACATACCAAGAACCGAATTCAATTACTTCACTGAGACAAGGTTTATTTTAGAAGAGCTGAATATCTCTGAATCATTCCACATATTCCGAGACGACATTAACCTGCATCAGCTCAATGATGAAGGGAAGTTATCTCTAACACTTGTTGGCAGCAACGTGCTGGCCAGGTAAGGGTCTGGAGGGAGGTTTGATCCTTGAACCAAGGCCTTGATGGAGAAAGGATTTTTGTGACCTAACGGAGATTGCGTTAAAGGCACAGGGCATCAGAGGGAAAAGAATCTTTTTTCTTCTCTTATAGCAAAGCGTGGGCTATCCCAGTCCTCCCTTTTGACTTTTGCATTTCAAATATGACATCTTTTTTTTTTTTAAAGATTTTATTTATTTATTTGACAGATAGAGATCACAGGTAGGCAGAGAGGCAGGCAGAGAGAGAGAGAGAGGGGAGGAAGCAGGCTCCCCGCCGCGCAGAGAGCCCGATGCGGGGCTCGATTCCAGGACCCTGGGATCATGACCTGAGCCGAAGGCAGAGGCTTTAACCCACTGAGCCACCCAGGCGCCCCTCAAATATGACATCTTTGAGTGGGAAGTTTTTGTAGCAGTGACCAAGATGATCATTTTGAACTATTTCAGATGGTGTACTATAGCAACAAAACAGTCCTGAATACGGATGCTATAAATATGTAATGAAAACTGAAATTAAACACGAAGCAAAACTGCAAGGTTCTTAAGAAAGATATCTCGGGGGTGAAATGAATAATCACATGCATCATCTATGAAAGTCATCTGATCATCGGCTCATTCATTCATAGCATTTAATACTATAAGAGCAGGATGGATTTCTAAAGTTCTTGTAGCTTGAATTCGTTATTTTATGGACAAGAAATCGAAACCCCACTGTTGCAAAAGACTTGTCCGAGGTACCACATGCAGTTACCGGGGTTAAATTTGGGTCTTCTGCCTCCTTGAGTAAGTGCCATTTGGTGCAAGAATGTACATGTACATAAAGAGGAATGAGCCCAATTGTCTGCCTGCAAGGACTTCCCAACCCAACACAAAGATGCTCTTTTGAGAAGCTCGGTGGTGCTACCAAATGAAGAGTTACCAGTGAAATACCTCGAGTTTGAGACGACAGCTTTCTTGCATACTTTGCCGATTTGCTAATAGTTTAGGACATTCACAGGGGGAATTGATGTGAGAACACATGAAAGAAGAACTTGTACAATTATCTAATTTTTTATTTAGCCCTTGGTAAGAAGTGTATTCAGGTATTGTAGGAAGTGTATTCAGGTACGCATACATGGTAATGCCAATCATTTATTATAAAGAGTTTTGGAAACAGTCTGCCTGCATGGGGCTGTCTTTATCCCCATGCTGTTTGAAATATAAATTCTTTTGAATATTTATTAATCAATTGTTGACAACTGGCTGAGAGTTACTGGGAGTTTATTTGACTGACTTCAATTATTGGTGCTCAGGGTGATTGCCTACTTGACTAAATGTATGTGTTAATTTTTTCAAACCAACTAATGCAAGTAATGCAAGAAGCCAAAGGAGTGAACTATGCAACATGTGTGTCAGTCAGAATCCTTGGAAGAGTTTTGTTCCCAGCTAAACTGAAAAACTTAAGCTGGTGTTGGGACTGATGCTGGGAACTCCAGCTTTAGGACTGTTTATGAAACAGAATGCTTTCCAAAAATAAATAGACATCTTTGTGTCTTTTGTTGCCACTCATTTGTTTCTGGTTTCTGGGAGATGGGAAGACCAATGTCAGTCTTAT
Source organism: Enhydra lutris kenyoni (assembly GCF_002288905.1). Classification (NCBI taxonomy): domain Eukaryota; kingdom Metazoa; phylum Chordata; class Mammalia; order Carnivora; family Mustelidae; genus Enhydra; species Enhydra lutris. Next base: position 17,076,887 of record NW_019154117.1, on the reverse strand, counting down.
TCACATCTTTCTTGAGGTCTTTGATAAAGCCACCTTATCTCATGTAAAAGATGACCGTGGAAATAAGTCAGCCCGTATAGCTTTTCTCCACCACTGGGACTGCATGTGCAAGTTCTGGAACCAGATTATCAGAGTTTAAACACAAGCTAGTCCACTTACAAGCTTTGTAACCTTGGACAAATTTCTTAGCCTCTTTGTGCCTCCATTTCCCTATTTTTAAAGTGGGAGTTTTACTAGAACCCATTTCATAGGGTCATTTTATAGTATAAGATGTAGTAATATTCCATCTGGCCTGATAATAGTGTCTGGCCCATAATGGAAGCCTAGTAAATGTTAGCTATTATTAATTATTGCTATTATTATTATTATTTACCAATAGCAAAACAAGATAGAAGTGCTGAGGTGTGGGGGGGCTACCTACTGAGACTCTTGGGGAGTGAATTCACTGAAATGGAATGTGAAGGCACATAGAATAAGGGTCCTGTCTTCCGAGTCATGTGAGCTTACTCAGATTTTAGGCTGTTGAGAGGAAGTCATTTGTGTGGGAGTAGAGATTACATACTTCCAGAAAATGTGCCATATCTCTTTGTGTTTCTCTCCTCCATTTGCTTTACAGCGAGGACAAAACCTTAGAATCAGCGGTTGTCAAAGTCATTAATCAGGTGGAGCAGAGCGATGGCGGCCTTGAGTTCCAAGAGTCTTCCTCTTCCCTCGTGGTGAAAGAGATCCTCCAGGAGGCTCCTGAGCTCATCACCGAGCAGCTGGCTCATCTCCTCAGAGGTGAGAGACAGCTCTTTCTGTTAAATACTGGAAGGCCTAATGGAGTGTTTCTCAACTTACTCATGCAGAATGAGTGTGATCCATTCTTGGGTTAACAACCCCTTTCAAGACCACGGGAAGCTTCATCAGAGAAGCAGGGAGTAAAGAGTTTGTTAAAGAGTAGCATTATACTGCATATTAAAAATGTGCATTTAAAAATAGGCATGAGAGATCTTTGCTGTTTCACTAGACGAGAGTTTTAAGTGGAACTGCGGCACCTCTGTTGAGGAGCTAGAAGAGCTCTTCCGGCTGGCCAGCATCTTCCAGAGGTGATTCTTGCCCCACAGCCCTGTGACTCAGGGCCAGAATCCATGTCCTCACGTTGAAATATATGCTTGGTTTGTGGAATACTGCTAGGATGGCAAAATAAACACTTTTCATGTTGGTGATTTTATGTTGGGTCTTTTATAGTCACCTTGTCATCTCGTTGGCTGCCATCTTGTAACATTTCCCATCTGAACTCAGCCATGTGTTCCCAGCATGTTATCATCGATTCCCGTTTGACTATTTTTCATCTCCGTCCATGAAGCCCAAACCACTTCCAAAAGGGCTTTCTAACCTGGAAATTGCTAGTTGACTTTGGTGGCACAAAATTACCACAAAAATTCAGTGTTGTCTCACATAGAACAGCTTTGGTTGTTGTATAAAGCTCGCTCTTTCTTTCTTTCAATAATCCATCTTGAACAAGGTAGACTTGGGTTTTTCTCAGAAGTATCTCACACAAGAAAGTGAAAAACAGGGATTAACAGGCTGAAAGAATTTTAGAAAAGAAAAGAGATGACCAAGAGTATGTTGACACCACTCCTTTGAGGACACTTTCCTTCACTTCCTGTCTCTTCCACAATGTGGAGAGGAAAATATCCAAAAGTTACGTAGTTCCTGTGAATATTTTAGAACCAGGGGCCCCAGAAAACCTGTTTTAAATTTTTTCTGGCAACGGACATCTGTAAAAATGCTCTGTGGGACACTGTGCCCTCAACTAAATCAAATAAATACGGTCATTCATCTCTGTGACAGAGCAGAAGGAAAATAAAGGTAATTAGGGATCCCAGCCAAGAGGGAAGTTGTTTGACAATGCAAATGTGCAGTGCAGGGAAATGCTGAAGAGTATTTTGTTTCCGTTTTTTGCACACTAAGAAGCTTGATTTATTGTTTAAAAAATACATGTATTATTTAACAGGAAAGAAAGTCCACAAATCGCTTGTCATCGTGCTTTTCTGTAAATAGTTAAATGAGATCAAACTGTGATACACTGGTACAAAGGTATGATTTTGCTGTCAATGATGATAATAATGATGACCTTCAGATTTGGGGGATTCGTAGGGATGCAGGCCCTTTTATAAGTGATGTTGGTTTTAGTTAGCAAAGCTACCAGGAGTCAGAGGGAGGGTAAAGGGCCTGGTTTTTCTTATCATTGGAGGTTTTTCTTAAGGTTGGGCTTGAAATGGCGTCCTATGGGAAGCTGGCAGAGTAGGGAGGTCACTCCGTTGCTGCCTAGACATTGGGATATAAGAGGATAAAGTGCCTCTCTGTGTAAAGACTGCAGACAGAGAGACTGTCATGAGAGAGTCGGGTCGCTAAGCCTGGAAGGTGGCTTACTACAGGTGTCCCGAGAGGTTTGATGTTAAAGAGGAAACTCAGTTGTTCCGAGTAAGAAGTGAAAGTTCCTAAATCGGGACGCCTGGGTGGCTCAGTTGGTTAAGCGTCTGCCTTCGGCTCAGGTCACGATCTCAGGGTCCTGGGATCAAGCCCCGCTTTGGGTTCCCTGCCCAGCAAGGAGCCTGCTTCTCCCTTTCCCTCTGCCTCTGCCCCTTCCCCGTCATGTGCACGCTCGCGCGGTCTCTCTCTCTCTCTCAGATAAATAAGTAAAATCTGAAAAAATAATTATAAGAAAGAAAGAAAGTTCCTAAATCTTTAGTAAGTATCAGAAAAGAATCAAGTTGAATTTTGCAATATTCACTAAACTCAACATTAGATTTCATAGTTTTCCCAATCATGTGTTATCACCAAACCAGATGGGAGTTTTTGATGTGCCTGTAAATAATTTTAACATTCTTTATTTTTGTAACATGGATAGTTCTCTGTCCAAAGAGTTTTCTCTAGAAACAGCTAGTTATTTTATATTTTGGAGTGCTCAACATAATCATTAATTCGACACACATTTCTAGAGTGTATGTATGCATCTTTCTAGGTCTTGAAGGAAAGTAAAATTTCTATGCACACCTTTGCCACAAAGAATTTTGAAAAAATGTCTGTTTGCAGATGTTGTGAGACTAAATATTGATGGCTGAGGCTTGGAAGAAGGGTCTTTGAAAATATCCTAATTAGACATCTTTGGGGGATATATTATTATGAACTTTGTGTTCAAAAAACCTGAATTTACTGTGAACAAAGTACTCAATTTGATTGCTCTTGGCCTTTCATTCCAATGGTCATATCCTAGAACACAGCATGCTGAGGCACAGTGGGCTGCTGTAGACGGATTTCCAGTGGGCCATCGATCCCCTCAGTCACTGGAGAGGACCCTCAGGAGATGCCTCTTAGCCCATTAGGCTGGGGGAACAAAGGGTTAATTTTCAGTGTTCCTTAATGTGCGAGAGTTTGGACCTGCTTTTCCTTAGTCTTGCTTGATTAGCTTCTTCTCCTCTGTTTAATGTCTAAGTATTGCAGCATTGTCGAACTTCATCCTGGGACATCTTTTTTCTATACAATATTCTTTTTTTTTAAGCTTTTTATTTAAATTCCGGTTAGTTCCCATAGAGTGTGATATTAGTTTTGGGGTAGAGTAGAGTGATTGCACACTTCCATTCATCACCCGATGGCTCCTCCCGACAGGTGTACTGCTGAGTCCCCAGCCCCTCCCTTCTAGTAACCATCAGTTTGTTCTCTGTAGTTGTCTGTCCCTGTCTGTACCCTGCGCTTAAGTGACCACATCTCATTCTGAGATTTTAGACCTCTCCATAGCATAGTCCAGGTCCATCGGCAATGCCCATGCGACCTCTTCACATGCGTGTCCAACTGACACCCACCTCCCTGGGGCTGGAATGGACCCCTGTGGTTCCCTCTACCTCCAGCTCTGCTTTATGTCAGCTTCCCCAGGTCAGCACTGCCAACCGCCACCCTTGACACCAGCCACCACCTGAGCAGGTGATTCTATTTCCTTCCCTACCACATTGATCCATGAGCCGGTCCTGCTGACTCTCCATCTACAGCCTAACCTGAATCCGTCCGCTCTCCCGTGATCACCAGCAGCGATGCCGCTGAAGCTGCCACTCTCTCTCCCACAAAGGCAAAGGCTGCCGGAGTGTTGCCTCTTCCCTCCGTAAAAGCTGTTATTCATGAAGTCGTCAGAAATGGCCTTTTGAAAGTGTAAACCAGTTGTGTTCATCTCCTGCTGAAAATCCATCACACCAAAATCCAAGCACCATCCCCAAGCCCCCAGTCTACAATATGGCCTCTCCCTGCCTGCCCTGAGGCCATGGATCCGCCCCCGCCCCCGCCCCGCCCCGCCCCCGTCCTGTCCTTTCCCTTTGAGAATTCCCGGGACAGGGGCCCTTCAGTCTTTCAAATATACCAAACTCTTTCCACTCCTGAGGACCTACATGAGCTGTCCCTTCCTTCTAGAATGTTCTTCTTCTCTTTCTATCACGACTTTCTTCCTCCCTTTTACTCTTCACTCCAGAATGCAAGCTTCATGAGAAAGCAGACTTCTGTGTTTTGTTCACTGCTCCCCTGATGTGTCTCTGGCTCCCGGAACACTGCTTGCCACATAGACCCTCAGTAAAAACAGTCATAAGAGGGATTATGCACGACTGTGTATATACTATTTTGATGACTATTGATTTAGTTAGCTCTGTGAAATGATAATATCCATTTCATTCCTGCCTATCCCTCCAACCTTCTTAATGTCCAGAATTTAGACATTGTCCTTTGCAATAATAAACCCTCTTCTTATTTTTATTTTTATTTTTTTTAGCTTTTAGAAATCCTAGTGGAGGGGCGCCTGGGTGACTCAGTAGGCTAAAGCCTCTGCCTTCAGCTCAGGTCATGGTCTCAGGGTCCTGGGATTGAGCCCCACATCAGGCTCTCTGCTCAGTAGAGAGCCTGCTTCCTCCTCTCTCTCTGCCTGGCTCTCTGCCTACTTGTGATCTCTGTCTGTCAAATAAATAAATAAAAATTTTTTTAAAAAGGGGGTGCCTGGGTGGCTCAGTGGGTTAAGCCTCTGCCTTTGGCTCAGGTCATGATCTCGAGGTCCCTGGGATCAAGTCCTGCATCGGGCTCTCTGTTCAGCAGGGAGCCTGCTTCCCTCTCTCTGCCTCCTTGTGATCTCTCTCTCTCTCTCTGTCAAATAAATAAATAAATATAAAAATTAAAAAAAGAAATCCTAGTAGAACTTGTTCTGTTATACAAGCCTTTGTTTTTATTTTCAGCTTTTGGTTGTCTCCCTCTCTCTCTCTGTATATATAGATGTATATAATTGTATATATAATTTTAAAAAAGATTTTATTTATTTGAGAGAGAGAAAGAGCTTGAATGAGAGACAACATGAGCAGGGGGAAGAGGAGTAGGAGAGAGAGAAGCAAACTCCCCACTGAACAGGGAGATCAAGGCAGGGCTCGATCCCAGAACCCTGGTATCATGACCTGAGTTGAAGGCAGATGCTTAAATGACTGAGTCACCCAGGTGCCCCAGTATATATAATTTTAACCCTTTCAGGAAGTATAATACACATATAGAAAAGAAGACAAAACAGAAATATAAAGTTCAGTGAATTATCACAGAAGGAATATCTTTTTAACAATTACCCAGGTAAAGAAATAGAAGAAGAAGACCTCTTTGTGCCCCGTCTCCTCACTACCCAGTTTCTCCTTAACTGAAGGTAACCAGTCTGATTTTTATGGCACACACTTCCTTCTTTCCTTTATAGTTTTACTACCCCCGAATGTACTCTATAACTCCACGGATTGGTTTTGCGTGTTTTGCATATTATATAAGTGGAATCATTTAGTTATACTCTCCTTGTTATTAGAAGTCTGCACTTACATTAAATATAGTATTGGGGGACTTGGGTGGCTCAGTTGGTTGAGTGTCTCACTCTTCATTTCTGGGGTTATGATCTAGAGATCGTAAGCTCGAACCCCGTGATGGGCTCTGTGCTTAGTGTGGAGTCTGCTTGAGATTCTTTCTTTCTCTCTTTCTCTGCCCCTCCCCTCCATGCACACATGCTCCCTCTCTAAATAAATAAATAAAATCTTTAAATAAATAAATAAATGTAGTATCTATTTGCATAAGTCCATCATCTATCATGTATCTGCTTCTTATTCGTGTCCTTCCTTCTCACATAGAGTATTTGAAGTGGTTTACAAAAATGTATGTGGATATAGTAAAACAGGAATAAAAGAGTCAGTCAGGAAAAACAAAAATGTGTCAAGAAAGGAATAAGATCAAGATAAAATAAAAATATCAATGCAGTAAAAATAGTATTCAATCCAAAACGTGGTATATGTGCCTCCTAGAGCCACTGAAAAAAATAGAAAGCAAATTAATTGTAATATTTATACCGTTACTAAAACAAATACATAGACCAGTTCCTTATTGAAAAAAAAAAATCTAAGTCTAAATTATTTTTCCCTTGCATCCGTCTTCTGGAGAATACCCCTGACCATGTCATAGACAACTTCCAGCCTACGCACTAACAGTTGATACAGGACTGAGCTGTATGGCGGAACTTCCCACTCCCCAGCCAGTCAGTGCGGGCGTGTTGTTTTAATCAATGTCACGGTTAGTCTAGTAATCTGATTTTCTGCTCTAAATCTCATTTCTCTATGCGCTCCTATTTTTCTCTCAATACAGAAAATAAATCCTCACATTCAATCCTAGGAGAATCTTTTGTAGTCTTATCCTGAAAACTGTGAATACCTATCCCAGTGGTTGCCTTGTGGGAGAAGATGGCATTCAAATACTGAGGTGCGACCTGGGTGTTACGGATGTTGTTAAAAGATCATTTATATACCGATTAGAAGTAGGCATTCTGTCGCCAGGGCAGAAATAACCTGATGTGTTCCTCTAATAATTTCCCTTGTCCCTGTATCCTCCGGGCCATGGCACAACAACTACGGGTAAATGTTAACAGGTGACTCGCTCATGGCCAGTGCGTGTTCAGACTGTGCAGGGGATTTAATGACGTCCACATAATTTGCATTTCCTTCAATTAATACATCTTACAAAAGCGAGGTCTCGCTGTGGTCTTTCAATAAGACATACTTCAAACTTGGAAATTTCAAGATTCAGATCATTAGCATCACGTTCATCTGGAAAGACACAGACTTAATTCCATCGATGACTTTCTAATTATTCGTCTAAGAAGAGAATGTATTCGTTCAGATGGGAGGATAAACAATCCTGATTTTTGGAAATGTCTTTTTATTTCTCTCCCCTCCCCCATGTCTATTTTCTGCTGTCATGATTCTCTTTTCTTTATTTTCTTTCTTCTCTTCTGCCTTTCCTTTTTGTCCCTTCCTGCTCTTCTTTTTTTTTCCCCCTTCCTACTCTCTGCTCTGCGATCCTTTGTTAGCATTTTCAGACAAGCTGCAAACTGCATGTATTGAAAAGTTGCTGTAGACCGTTAGAGTCGCCTAAAGTTGGTGTCTGGCTTTGCCCTGAGTTTTTGCCAAAAGTACACGATTATGAACCCGCCAGAATCCTCATCCTGTGTTCTTTAATTTCCCCCGAGGGGTGCACTAGAGGACTATTGCCAAATTTAAGGTCCATGAAATTGCTGAATCATCTCATTAGGGATTTGTGTTTGTGTGTACATGCCTGTTTGTGTGTGTGTGTGTGTGTTTGTGTGTGTATGTGTGTGTCTGGGAACCAGCTGGCAACGATGAGATTGCAACCACTGATTACCAGTCGGGTTTCCATTAAGACCACATCCCCCCCCCCCGCCCCCGAAAGACCTGTCACGTTTATTTGTATAAAGCCTTTACAGAGCCACAAAATGAAGAATGAAACAAATAACAGCAATTGTCTATCATGTGGAAAACCTCTGCCCTAGGTTTTTAAGAAACACATTCTCTCCTTTCTATTGGCAGTTCCATTTGAACTTTAATAAAGAATACTTGCTTGCTATTTTAGTAGCCCAGATTAACAGCTTCAGAAAAGATCCTTTTAAGGAGGTCAAATGGGAAAGGAGCAGTGCCAGATTTTTTTTTTTTTTTCCCTCTCCTGCCCAAAGAGGGAATCATCCTCTCCCAGTGAATCATCTGTCTCCTGAAATGGTTACAAAACCCAAAGGGAATTTCATCCATCCTGTTTTGCTGAGGAAGAGGGAAGATCTGTGCTGGGGGTAGAGGAAAGAGATTACTTATTATTTACTTATTTAATTTTAGGGTAGCTATAAAACCAGAACAATTTCTCAACCTCAGAGCTCTTATGCCATACCAAGATAAGCCTTGTTCTTAAATTCAGGCATTTTAAATTTACAAGAGTATTAAGTACTTGAGTAATATGCTTTCTTTTTATCCCTTTTCAGGCAAAAATGTGAGCTGTTGTAACTTCGATCTTTTTTTCTCCTTCCTTCTCCGCCCATTATTCTTTCTTTAATTTATTTATTTTTGTTTCACTATGGAAAAAAAAATCAATCCCAAGTGAAACAAGAGGTTTAAATCCCTTCTTTTCTGCTAAGAGTTTATCATGCAGAGTATGCCTTTACTGTGGTGAATGTTTTCCCCAAACAACTTCTGACTTCATTAGATCATGTTTAATATTAATGTACTGCAATTGCTTTTGGCAAGAGGTCCTTCACTTTGCCATTCTTTTGAACAAAGAACATTGTGGTTGATTTTCTTCTAATGGAATGAAATGTTTGTTACAGTAGTATTATAATTGCTTTCTTTGTTGCTTCTTGTTAATCCCCCCTGGCCCATGAATAGCTAGGACACTGTTGGGTACATGTGTATGGGTTTAAATATTTTTGTAGTACTGCAGAATTTGCTGGAAGTGAAATCAACTCTGACTCCGAAAATGGGTTTGATTTTGCCAAGAGGTGCTTTTGGCTGCTGTATATCCTGATATATAGCTAAATGGATCTTCAATGTGAAGTAGAAAAATTTGCTTCAGATGAATCCATTGAATAAAATTGGGCCATAAGCCATTCTTTTGCAGTAAAAACAACTGGGAGTGTGGTGAGCCTCTTTCTGAGTTATTTTTTCCCAGTTATATCAGTACATCAGCTTCTTTCGAATTGTCAAGTCACAATCATAAATCAGTGTCAGAAGTCTCTTTCACGGAATTATTCTGTAAGACTCTGTTTAGTGCAGTGTATGTTAGATTAATTCCTGAATAATGCTTTTCCATTTTATATATTTTAAAATTAAGATCCCCCAATCCAAGAAATTGGATTCTTGGTTTGACTGTAAGCCAGGCACATTTTAGTGAAATGTATTCCTAAAGATCTTATATTTTGATGCTATTACAGGTTTTTAAAAATTTATTAAATTCAATTCTCTAATTGTAATTGTTTATGGAAATTCAGATTTTGTATTATTAAACTTCTATCAAGTGCCCTTGCTAAATTTACTTACTATGTTAAGCTCATTTATAGGTTCTTTTTTTAAAAGAAGATTTTATTTATCTGAGAGCAAGAGAAAGAGAAAGCACAGAGGGAGAGGGAGAAGCAGGCTCCCCACCAAGTAGAGAGACCGGCGCAGGGCTTGATCCCAGGACCCTGAGATCATGACCCGAGCTGAAGGCAGAGGCTTAATGGACTGAGCTACCCGGGCACCTCTCATTTATAGGTTCTTTTGAGTTTTTATATATACAAACATATTGTCTACGAGAAAAGACGGTTTTTATATCTTCTTTTCCTTTCCTTATATCTTTTACTTCTTCTGTTTGCCTTGTTGCTCTGGCCGGGACAGTGCAGTGTGGAATAGAAATAGTAATACCAGGCATCTCTGTGTCAGTCCTGATTGCAGATGGAAGGCTTTCAATATTTCACAGTTCAATACCTGGTTTGCTTTTTTTATTTGGTTGTCATAAATGCCCTTCATCAAATTAAGGAAGTTGTGTTCTATTTCCACTTGGCTGAGATTTCAATCTTGGATTTTATCAAGTAGTTTCATTAGTTGACATCTCCAGAGGTGATCATATGATTTGTTTCCTCTATTAATACGGTGAATTATATTGATTGACTTTTGAATGTTAATCTGTATTTTAATTCCTAGGAAATCCCTACTTGGTGACTATATAATAACATATCATATATTGCTGACTTGTTTCAAGACTAGTTTTAAAAGGGATTTTTGCAATGTTTATGAAAGAGACTTGACTTTAATTCTTTTTTCTTGCAATGTCCCTATTGGGTATTGGTATCAAGATTATGCTAGGTTCAGAAAATAAGTTGGGATGTGTTCTCTCTATTCTTGGGAAGAATTTGTGTGAAAATTAGTATATCTCTTAAAAGCTTGAAACTATGGATATTAAACTTAATGGATTCATTTTTTAAATTCCTTTTTTTGTGAAGTAAATTCAACCCCAACATGGGCCTCGAACTCACAACCCTAAGATCAAGAGTCACACGCTCTCCTGACTGAGCCAGCCTGGTGCCCCTAATGGATTCATATTTAGGCAGATACAAAACCATCCAGATTTTAAATTTCTTTCCTGCTGGTTTTGGCAAGTTGAGTTTTTCTTAGAAGTATTATTCAGAAGTATTTTCAGAAGAATTTCATATTCTATTACAGTTTGTTCTTATCTCTTAGTATCACTAGAATCTGTAGTATGTCACCATTTCATTCCTCATTTTGGTAAATTATGCCTTCTCTCACTCTTCTCTTTTTTTCTTAAGTAGTTTTCAAAAGAACTATTTACATTTTTATATAAATTATAACATGTATAATATATATTATATTATTTATATTCTATAATTATATATCCCATAATTATATAATATATAGTATATATTATATATAAATTGATGTTATATATTTATATTTTTATAGTATATCCTTCCTTCTACATTTTTTTAATTGAATTTGCTGGGTTTTTTTTAACACATGATGCTTTTAAAGATTTCTTTCCCCAGATCTTAGCTCCAGTTGTGCTCTACAAGCGTAAATGTGGTATTTTCATTATCATTCAATTAAAACATATTCTGATTATGTTGTGATTTCTTCTTTTACCATGAGTTAGAAGTACTCTGTGTAATTTTCAAATATTTGGGAATTTTCTGGTTTTGTTCTATTACTGAGTTCCAGACTATGATCATGGTGGCCATAGAATATAACTCTGTGACTGCAATCTTTTGAAATTTGTTAAAACTTGACTCTCCCCCAAAGCTGCCACCTCTAACACCCCTGCTGCCTCTGTGTGTCCGTGAACGGAAGTGGAGCTGAGGGCACAAGGAGAGCCTGATGCCCCTCCCCCCACCTGTATTTAATATATAAATACAGAGATGTGTTAAAAAAAAAAAAAAGACTTGATTTATGCTTCCACAGTTAGTCAGTTGGGTTTAACGTCTTATTTGTGCTAGACAAGAAAGTGTAGGTCTGCCATTGTTGATGACAGTGTTCACTACACGCCAGTTAGGTCAAGTTTCTGACTCACGTTGCTCAAATATTCTATATCTTTTTTTTAACATTTATTTATTTATTTATTTTGGAGAGAGAGTTGGGGGGGTGCAGGGCAGAGAGAGAGAAACTCAAGCCCGCTCTGCATTGAGCATGGAGCCATGGCGGGATCGATCGGACCTAAGCCAAAACCTAGTTGACAGAGACAGAGATCACAGTAGGCAGAGAGGCAGCCAGAGGGGGGGGAAGCAGGCTCCCCGCTGAGCAGAGAGCCCGAGGCGGGGCTCAATCTCATGACCCTGAGATCATGCCCTGGGCCGAAGGCAGAGGCTTAACCCACTGAGCCACCCAGGTGCCCCGCCAAAACCTAGGTGGATGCTTAACTGACTGCGCCAGCAAGCACCCCCAAAATATTCTACCTCTTTACAGATTTTCCTTCTACTGGTTCTTAGAATTGCTGAGAAGGATGTCCTAAATCTTCCACAGTGACTTCGCCTTTATCTCTTTCTTTATCCAGTTTTCTTAGTTTTTGCTTTGCAGATGAAGTGGTGGTATTCAGCACATGTAAATTTGGGATTGACTATCTTCCTGAGGGTTGACCCTTTAATAGTTAAAAAAAAAAATTGTCTTAATGTCAAGTAATTCTTTTTGCCTTATAGTCTACTTCATCTGATATTAGTATCTTAGACTAATGTTATGCCTATTTCTACCTTTCACTTTCAACATTTCACCCTCGTTTCTAAGGTGTGTCCTTACAAACAGTATATTGCTATTATATTCTATATATTTAAAAGCTATTATGCTTTTAAAATTCACTTTGATCATTTTTCTCTTTTAATATAAGTACTTTTTTTTACATTGGCAAAAAGATATAACATTAAATTTACCATCTTAACCATTTTTAAGTGTACAGTTTCATGTTAGATGTTAGGTATCTTCGTATAGTTGTGTGTTCAATCTCTAGAAGTTCTTCATTGTGCAACACTGAGGCTATACCCCCGAGCACTGATTGTCTCCACATTGGATGTAATTGCTCTTATATTTGGGTTTCAATTTGTCGTTTTGCTGGTTTTCAATTTGTCTCACATTTTCCCCATTTCCTCATTTCTTTATTAGTATTATGCAAAAGTATTTTTGCTACTACATTTCCCCTCATTACCTTGTGAGCTCTGAATTATTTTTAAAAATTGTTTTATAGGTACAATACAGATTTAACATGAAATCAAAATCTCATGTAAGTTGATATTTTAATCACTTCCATGACAATCCAAGAAACTTGGAACACTTTGGCTCTACCTGGTCCCTTCTGCAATTTGTTACCATTGGAATGTATTTTAATCACACTCCATAAGAAACGTAAGATATTGCCATTGTTGGGGCACTTGCGTGGCTCAGTTGGTTAAGACTCCAACCAGGTCATGATATTAGGGTCGTGAGATCAAGGCCCACATCAGGCTCTGTGTTCAGTGCAGAGTCTGCTTGAGATTCTCTCTCCCTCTGCCTCTGCCCCTCCCCCTTAAAATAAATAAATAAATCTTTTTTAAAAAGGTATTGTGATTGTTTTATACAGGGAATACTGATTTATTCTTATCCACATATTCACATTCTCCAGCGTTTTTCTTTCCTTTCTGCATTTCTTTCCTTCCATCTATAGTAGTTTTCTTCTGCTTTTACTATTGCTTTTAGTGTGGGTTTTCTCTTGACAAACAGTTTTAGTTTATTTCTGTGGAAATGTCTTCATTTTGCCTTCATTTTTTATGTGTTCACTCATAATAGAATTTTAGATCAGCACGCACTTTATATCCACACTTTGAAGATAATTCCATTGTCTTCTGACTGTCATCATTTTTGATGAGGTTGGCTCTTGGTTTCATTGTTGTTCCTTTGACAGTTATGTTCCTTTTTCTCTGACCCATTTAAAATTTTCATTTTCTGTAATTTTTAGCAGTTTTAGTGTCATGTGCCTAGAGGTCTTTTTTTTTTTGCATTTATCCTGATTTGGGTTCCTAGTTTAACCTGAATGGTAGAGTGATAACTTTCATTAATTTTGAAAGGTGATTGGCCATTGCCTTGTCAAATATAATTTCAGTCCCATTTTCTTTCGTTTCCAAGGGAAACTCCCATTGTATGTATGTTAGACCTTTTCTCCATGTTTCCAGGGTCCCTTATACTCATCTCTATATTTTTCCTCCCCTTTTTCTCTTCATACTTCAGTATGGATAGTTCAGTCTGGATATTTTCTACTGACATAGTTTCCAATTTACTGATCCTCTCCTCATCTGATCTGTTGTTAAACGTGTTTTATTTTTATTTATTTATTTTTAAAGATTTTATTTATTTATTTGACAGAGAGAGAAGGAATGCAAGCAGGGGGAGTGGGAGAGGTAGAAGCAGGCTTCTGGCTGAGTGGGGAGCCTGATGTGGGGCTTGATCCCAGGACCCTGGAATCATGACCTGAGCCAAAGGCAGACATTTAATGACTGAGCCACCCAGGCGCACCATTAAGCACGTTTTAAGTGTGTAAATGAGCCTTAAATTCAATTATTAAATTTACGGTTTAAAAATTTCTTTTGAATATTTTATTTATAGATCCTAACTCTCTACCATAATTCTCCAGCTACTTTTTTTTGTCCCCTCTACTTCCATTTCCATTCTTTTTCTCATGAGTTCCCCCACCCCCCGGAGTTTTCAGTCAGTTGATCATATTTTTTTAATGTCTGGTAACTTTTTACCGATTGATGAATAACATACATGAAAAGCGTAGGGATGATGAGTCTGTGGTTGATGAGATTCTTTTGCTCTAGAGAGGTTTTACTTTTGCACCTCAAGGCAGTTAGAAGAGGATCAGATAAACTTAATCTATTTTGTGTTTGAGCTGATTTGAATCAGGATTTCAGTCTCTGAAGACTAATCTATGTTTGCTTCATCCTACTGCTTTGGCAGAGGTCAGTAAACTTTATCTGTATACTACCAGATAGTAAATATTTTACTATTGCAGTCCTATTTACTTTGATTTACTATTTTACTATTTCCTTTGCAGGCCTATAGGTCTCTGTTGCAACTACTCACCCTATCATGATAACACAAAAATCTCCATAAACAGTATTAATAAGTGTGGTTGTATTCCAATAAAACTTTATTGGGGCGCCTGGGTGGCTCAGTGGGTTAAAGCCTCTGCCTTTGGCTCAGCTCATGATCCCAGGGTCATGGGATTGAGCCCCACATCGGGCTCTCTGCTCAGCGGGCAGTCTGCTTCTCCCTCTCTGCCTGCCTCTCTGCCTACTTGTGATCTCTGTCTGACTTGTGATCTCTGTCTGTGAATAAATAAATAAAATCTTAAAAAAAAAAAACTTTATTTACAACATCTGGCAGTAGGCCAGATTTACCTGCAGACCATTGTTCTCCAACCTTTGTCCCGAGATATAACTCTCCAGGGGCCTCTTCTCAAAACCTGGTTTGTTTAACCAAGACTCCTTTTCTGTAGAGATCCCTAAACTTCAATTTTTGTCTCACTATTCCTGTGAAATGATTATTAGATCTGTGAACCTTCTTATCTCATTGGCTACAACCCAGGAATTAGCAAATACCTAGAGAGGAAAAACCACACTGAATGTGGGCTTCACCTTTTTGCACTTACCTTCTCTCTAGGAGCTTAACTTTTAAGATAGTCACCTGGATAACTGTCTGACACCATCACAGATTTTTTTTTTTTTAGATTGTATTTATTTATTAGACAGAGACAGAGAGATCACAACTGGCAGAGAGGTGGGTGGTGAGGGGCAGGGGGAAAAGCAGGCTCCCCGCTGATCAGGGAGCCTGATACAGGGCTCAATCCCAGGACCCTGAGATCATGACCTGAGCTGAAGGCAGAGGCTTGACTCACTGAGCCACCCAGGCACCCCAGATTGTTGTTGTTGTTGTTGTTTTTAATTTTTATTTTATTATTATTTTTTAAAGATTTTATTTACTTATTTGACAGACAGAGATCACAAGTAGGCAGAGAAGCAGGCAGAGAGAGAGGGGGAAGCAGGCTCCCCACTTAAGCAGGGAACCCAATATGGGGCTCTATCACAGGACCCTGGGATCATGACCTGAGCTGAAGGGAGAGGCTTTAACCCACTGAGCCACCCAGGTGCCCCTTGCTTTTTTTTTTTTTTTTTTTTTTTTTAATCTAGCTTTTCTCCTTGTTCTTGATACAGGTAGTTTTTCAGAGCCAGAAGCAGATGAGGGTCTTTTTTGAAATTCAGATTCACCATTGCCTTAATAAAGACTGAAAAAAACATCTTTATGTTTTGGATTCTATATCAGTAATTGTCAGACTAAAGGGTGTACTCAGAATCCAGTTGGCTACTCTCTGCCTTTAAATGATAATTTATCTCTAATCTGTTTACTTCTCCTCATGCTGACTGCTCTTTCCTTAATTCTCATCTAAAACCACTTTCTAGGGTGCCTGGCTGGCTCAGTCATTTAAGCATCTGCCTTTGGCTCAAGTCATGATCCGAGGGTCCTAGGAATGAGTCCCAGTTTGGGATCCCTGTTCAGCAGGGAGTCTGCTTCTCCCTCTGCCTCTCCCCCTCCCCCACTTGTTCTCTCACCGCCCCCCATCAAATAAATTAGGCCTTTTAAAAAATAAAACAGCTTTCTAATTCTCCTGATATGCTCTAATTCATTCTCTGCATGGTAGGTGGAGGGATACTTATAAAACATAAATGTGAGCATGTTCTCTCTCACTACTTAAAGCTCTTTTTTTTTTTTTTTTTAAGTAAATTCTAGGCCCAACACGGGGCTCAGACTCATGACTCCGAGATCAAGAGTCACACGCTCCACTGACTGAGCCAGCCAGGCGCTGCTCACGGATTCAGACTCATTAATGCCTCTCCATTTCCTTTAGAATGTAAAAGACAAACTAAGATGGCTTGTAAAGGCCCTTCATGAACTTGCCCCTGTCTACTCTCCAACCAAATTTTCCAACTTTTTTTCCTAAAACCATACTGTCTGGTTCTAATCAATTGCTTTCCATTCCTTGAGGCGGTCAGAGCCTCTCCCACCTCAGTGCCTTTGCACATGGTGTACCTGACGCGGGATCTTCATACTTTTCCTTCACCTTAAGATACCTTTCAAGTCTCAGCTAAGGTGAACTCTTTTACAAAACTTTTTTTGACTCCTAAATTCTGGCCTAGATCTAGAGTGCTATGTATTTCCCCAGTGCTATTTCTCCCCGCCCCCCCATTATGAAATGGTCTGTTTTATTTGTAGCCCCTAAACTACTCTGAGCTTCCTGAGACATAACTTACTATATTTCAGTATTGACTCATTAGCATCTAGCACAGCTCATGGCCCATAGTAGGTGCTTACTTGCTCTTTGTTGGATGAATGAATGTATGAATGCTTTAAATATATTAGGCATTACTTGCTTTTTATCTTGATGTTTACATTCATTGATTCCCAGTATAACTTTATAAACTGGGAAAGCAGTATTATTTCCATTTTAAAATGGGGAAGTGATAACAGACAGGCCAGATGACTTGTGTGGGGTCTTTCAAGATGTTTAATGGTGAGTGAAGGTCTAATCTCTAGATTCTGTAGGTTTTAGGATAGATGTTGAGATCGCGAGCCATTGTTTTCCCTCACTCACTACACCATTTCTCCTTTTTCGTTCTCACCTCTTTCTCTCCCTTCCTTACTTCCTTCCTTCCTTTCTTCCTTCCTTCTTTCCTTTTCTCTCCCCCATGATTATCATTAAGGCCACAAAAAAAAAGCCAGAGAAAGGGTGACACCTTGATTAATCCATAAGTTTGAGGACTCAGAGAATTTAATCATTCATCATTACCAGAACTTTTCTTTCCCTGATGGCTCCGTGTTGGCCTGGGATCAGAAAGCAGGGGAAGGGGCCATGACAGGTGGTAACTCCTCCTTTTCAAGGTGAGATTGTGCATAGAAATTCCAGGAGTTTGTCAGAGGTTAGTTGTTCATATAGGTAAATTCCTTTGTAATCGAAGTTTGTAATTGAGACCTAGCTTGTGAATTCTTATAAATAGATAGCGGTGACTTCAAAGCTGTGTGTGATGCCTGGAAGATGGAGAGTGGCCTCCAGGTGGTGACCTGGATAGATTGCTTTGCTGCGGACAGTGGGACTTGGCAATCATTTGGTTGTTAAAGGGAAGAAGTTTACACGTGAAATCAATAATGAGATGAGTGGAAACAGTCTTCACTGTGGTCCCTTAAAGGGAGTAGTAAAGGGAACTATTAAATAATTTAGATATTTTAAAACAGTTTGCCATTGAATTCCATTCTGAAATCATAAAACAATGAATACCATTTTTGTATGTTTGTGTGGGAAAAGCTATGCATTTTGTTCCTTTCTCCATAAACTCTACCGCAGAGTACCCTATCGTCAAGTTGTGGAGGTTAGTACCTGGTGAACAAAGAGGGAGGACAGACAGTATCTGAAGAGTTTTCTAAAAACGGTCTCTTGAGGGGTGCCTGGGTGGCTCAGTAGGTTAAAGCCTCTGCCTTCAGCTCAGGTCATGATCCTGGGGTCCTGGGATCGAGCCCCGCATCGGGCTCTCTGCTCAGCAGGGAGCCTGCTTCCCTTCCTCTCTCTGCCTGCTTCTCTGTCTACTTGTAAATAAAAAAAAAAAAAAAAAAAAAAAAAAAACGGTTTCTTGAATGCTACTCCGTGGAGGCCGCAATCCGGGCAAGAAACTGGAAGAGAAGTATAGATCGAGCGGCCAGAAAAACATTGATTTTCCTGACATGGCTGGGAAGTTTAAGGCCATTTTCATTCATGCCTTTCAGGTAGCATCCTTTTCAAGTGGATGACCATGGAATCCGAGAAGATCTCAGAGAAGCAAGAAGAAATTCTCTCTATCCTGGAAGAGAAATTTCCTAGCTTGCCTCCAAGAGAGGACATTATCAACGTCCTGCAGGAGACCCAATTCAGTGCTCAGGGTGAGTGACTGTCCCCCAGCTCTCTCACAGCTCCTGAGCGTGGATGGTTTATGAGAAGGCATGCGGCCAGGGCCCAGAAAGTGAATTTGAGTGGGCCTTCATTTTCTTCCCTATTGTTTGTGCTTGGGGAAGATTTCCAGGCACGTAATGTCAGCTCACCTGGAAGGAGGCGAGCTGACGTACGGCAAGCTCTCCTTTGAGGCCTTTGTGTCTGGATGTGTGGTTTATTCACATGTCTAACGTGCACCCCAGATGCCTCATTACATGAAATCCCTGTGCTGAGCAGGTTCTATTCTGAGAATGTGGCAGGAGCAATGTCAAGCACAATGGGATTTCATAAATCAATTAATTTTAGGGAAAAACAAAAGAGAAGACAGCTAAGCAGATAAAATTGTTCTCTCAATCTCAGCTTTATCAAGACAGACTTGACTCAATTATTCTATAATAATCATAAATAGATGTAATTCACGGAGTGCCTGAGGCACACAAAGTTTTGCTGGTGTAACTTTGCATGGATTATCTTACCGAGTCTTCGTGACAACCCTGAGAGTCAGGTGCTATTTGTATCCCCAGTTTCAAGATGCGAACACTGAGGCACAGAGAGAGACAGATTTGCTTTCTTGTCGTCACCTACACGGTTGGCAAATGGCTAGGCCAGGATTGAAACCCAGACATAGACCTGGCTTTCTCCTTGAGTTTGGAATCCCCTGGGGGCAGAGCCTGAGGGAAAGCGGTTTATTTGGCAGGTGATCCCCCGGGGCACACTGACAGGAGCTGGCGTGGTTGGTCAAGCGGGTTAGCTTGGTGGGAAGTCATGCCTTCACTCCGCTAGGGAACCTGAGGAGAGAGTGTGAAATGGCGCCTCGGTGTTATCCCACCTGAAGGACGCAGTGCTGTGCAGGAGCTTGTCCAGTCGAACTCCAGGGGCTGGTTGGTAAATTTTCAGGAGTTTCATGAGTTGGGCAGTGTTGAGTTGGCAACGTGAAATCTGCCATGATGGAAGTACTGACCCCCCAGAAAGGAGCAAACACTGCAAATCAAGTCTGTTGCTGATTGTTCAGCATTTACCCACATATCACTGGAGTACTGAGTATCCAGGGCTCCTTGGTCCCAGGAGCTATGAATTCCCCCAGAGGAGGCTCTGGGGCCAGAAAGAGGCCTCAGGAAGAGATGCAGGGGCTGGTGCTTGGGCGTCACGCTGGGGCACACTGTGATAGGAAGAGCTGGAGAGGAGCGAGGGGGGCACGGACGCGTCCAGTACAAACTTGCGTGTGTGGATGTATGTGTATCTTGTCATTCACTTAATTTTTTAAAGATTTTATTTATGTATTTGACAGAGAGAAAACACTATCAGGGGAGAGGGAGAGGGAGAAGCAGGCTTCCCGCTGAGCAGGGAGCCCACTGTGGGGCTCAATCCCAGGACCCTGGGATCATGACCTGAGCCGAAGGCAGTCGCTTAACTGACTGAGCCACCCAGGCATCCCTTGTCATTCACTTTTAAAACTAAGATTTTAAGATTTTAAGATTTATTTGAGAGAAAAAGAGAGAGAGAGAATGCAGGAGGAAGCAGCATTTTTTTTTTTTTGGAGATTTTATCTATTTATTTGATAGAGATCAGTAGGCAGAGAGAGGGGGAAGCAGTCTCCCTGCTTGTGGAGCAGAGAGCCCGATGCTGGGCTTGATCTCAGGACCCTGAGATCATGACCTGAGCCGAAGGCAGAGACTTAACCCACTGAGCCACCCAGGCGCCCTGGAGCAGAGACTCTTCAGCAGACTTCTCACTGAGCTCGGAGCCTGATGTGAGCCTCGATCTCACGACCTTGAGATCATGACCTGAGCTGAAAGCAAGAGTTGGGTGCTTAACCGAATGCACCACCGAGATGTCCCAAAACTAGACCAAGCTTTTAATGTCACAGTGTATTCTGTAAATCATTTTATGTTCAGTATAATTGATGGGGGCCTTTGAGTCTTGAAGTCAAAGAAAAGTATTTTGTACTCGGTCTGTCCCCCACACTGCTGTGACTGGCAGAGTGTTCTAAGTTGGAAGGGCAGGTAGCCAACTCTGGTGTCTTAACACGCATCTGGGAAGGATGTATGTGCTCTACGCAGCTTTATTACGTGTCTTCTTCCCAAGAAGGTAGGCGTAGTCAGATATAATAATCTAGGGTGAGAGTAACATGTCAAACCAGAGCTTTTTCTGTTGTTCAGGGATAGATTCTATGGAAGCACATTGGTCACCTGACTCAACTATGCAGTTCTGGGTAACTCAGCCATTCCAGATTATTCTCTCCATCATTTACGGAATCCAGCGGCTCCGATTGCCAAAGTCCATTACAAGGGTGACCAGTTTAATCACAGTAGTTTTGTGGGTTACCTTTAAAAAGTGCATTTTGAATAAAATTTCACTAGCATATATGGGGCCTCACCTAAATCCATCCTGAAAGCAAATTTTGGCCTTGTGAGGTATGACTTAGCTAGTTTGCCTGGTAACACTCGGTTTTCCTCCTTTGCCCACCTCTTCCCGTTCCAGTCTCTGCTCTTATCTGTTCTGGGTCTCTGGAGGCTTTTATCTCTGAGTGGAGGGTGGGGTTCAAGGGAAGGAGAAGAGAGAGGCGGGAGCATTTCTTCCTTGCTTCCTCACTGATTTGATGGTAAGTTTCTGGCAGCCTCTCTCCTCTACTTTCAGGTCTCTGTTTCTTTCCTTTGTCCTTTTCCAGTGTCTGGATGCCTCACCATCTTTTACTCATTTTCTCAGCCCCACCCACATCTATGCTATTAAAAAATCTTTTTCTTTTTCATCATGAGGGGTGAATTCTATTTCCTGCTGGGATCCTAACTGGTGCAAATATTGCCACCAATGTGATTTTTTGCCTTGTTATGGGCAAAAGAGATCTTGGGAAGGGATAGTGAAATGAATATGTGAATTCTTTACATAATCCCTTGATATTACCAAGAGCAGGTCCCCAAGTGTAACATAATGTTTTCCCGTCTCATATACAGGTTTAAGTATTGAACAGACAATGCTGAAAGATCTAAAGGAACTGTCCGATGGAGAAATAAAAGTGGCCATTAGTACCGTGAACATGACCCTCGAGGTAAGGGTAGGAATGATTTTTTTGTCTGTTTGTCTGGTTGGTTGGTTGAGTTTTTTGGGGGCAATGACAGATTTTCCAGAATTGCCGTCTGAGCAATTGGTGTGCAAACCTCCGCAGCAGAAGTCGGTGTTAGTCTTCTGCTCTGAATGCTTCTTTAGGATACATTTGACTAGGAATGTGGGTTATTATTTTGGATGAAACCACTGTGCCAAGTCAATGAAAAATGGCAAACATGGATTCTCAAGGCAAGTGCTATTTCGTTCATCTCCGTGAAACAAAACCTGAAACACAAACACTCACATTTGGATGCGTGCATGTGTAGAGTCTGCTTAATGGTGACAATTATACATGTGAGTGGCTTCCCTGTCATTTTTTCTGTGTACCGCTCCACATCATCCACAGAATTTTCCAAGAAAACAAGTTGTCCTTTGGCCCTTGTGAGCTATTTGGATGCATGTCATTTTTGGTAATAATGGTGACAGCTCAAGTATTCATAAAACTCTCCTTCCAATCTATTAAATGAATCACTCAGGGTGACTATTACTCTTGTCGTTGTGTGTTTCCTTGGTAAATTATCCTTCTTCTACTTTGGGGGTTTTCAGTGACTTGTATGTTAATCTTAATTAACCTAACTAATGGGGATGATATTTTACAGAAACACACCCCACTGAAGTCTGCGTTGTCTCTGTCCTGTTATATTGCCTGGGTCGAGGCACTGAGCTCTCAAGTTTATGGAGATAAAAATTGCTGTATAGCAATTCATCTTTTGGTTTTTAGAATTGTGTATCACCATTCTTTTTCTCATTCCTCCTGGTGTTGATGACGCTATCAATGTGTATATTTCCTGGGAATAGCAGGCATACACGGAGCAGCCATACCTCAGAAACCCAAGACCAATGCAGGTGCTTTTCTTTGTAATTTCTTTGGAAAATTTATTCCCAGTTGTTGACATGGTGATTCAGGTCATAGTTCCGTATGAGTGTCAGGAGGCAGACTGTTGTCACTGGAGAGAGTGATGTTTGGTGGTTATATCGTGCCTTGTAGTGTATGGAGCACATTCTCATTGTGTGTAGTTGGTAGATTGACGCAAGTGTTTCTGTGGACTTTCAAACTGATAGATGCTTCCCATAATTAGATGTTGATGTGACTCAACACAAGAAATGCATGCAATTTGGGATGTAGTAACTAGATAATCACCTTCAATTAGAAATCTGCTTTGTGTATAGAAATCCAATGAAAACATGGATCTTGCAAGGGTCAGTAGCTCAGAGAATCATTTCTCCTAGTTCAAGCCTTAGGGTTTTCTGTCTCCTCTCCCCCCTCCCCTGCCTCCCTCCACTTAATGGCATCTTATTAGGTTTTAAATGCCTTGTTTGGAATTCCTTTCTAAATTAACATAGAGCATCTTATAATTGCTTAGGAAACTGTCTGTAGTTAGCAAATTATTTTAAGGCTTTTATTATTACAGACTTACCATAGCTTTAATGTACCTTTATATTACAGGGGTATATGAATGGCTTTGTCAGAATTGTTAAACTGTAAATGTTTGTCAAGCTGAATAAGCAATAAAGTGATCATATTTACAGAAATTTACATAGAGGTCCAGTAATTAATCAGGCAATTAAGTACATCTCTGGAAACACTATATGATCTTCTGGGAGGAGGAAGAAGGACATTTGTACGTGTAAAAGAAGGGTACACAGATTAAATGCTAATCAGCCGAATTAGGGCTTTTCACATGTGCATAATGGGGATAGTAAAGATGACTGAGAAATGGGGAGGCAACTCCTTAGTAACATCGTATGATGTCTTTGGAAGAGCAAATGCACATTATTTATTTAGTCTGTCCATTGGAAAAATCCCTCAGTTAAGGGGAGACTTTGGTTTTCTCCACAGGGTGTCCTGTGACGTGGCGTTTCCTCCTCCCTACTCACATACAATTCTATCTCAGACTTCCCATCCCATGCCCATGAGCCTCTTTTTAAAATAATGATAGAATCCCCATAATCTTATTTTGTGTGCTTTAAAACAGCTGTCAAAACACCCTTTAAATCTAGATAGATTCTCATAGAAATATTCTTAGTTCCTATGAGTGTCTAAGTCTCATTTGTCCTTCAAAGCATGTCAAGACATAGCTACTTCATGATGACTTTTATAAATTCTCCATTGTTTATAACCATACTCTGAACTCTTGCAAAGTTTGGCCTGAAGGACCAACTCAGGACTAAAATAGTTACCATAATTTCCATTAATTCTGAGCTTGGTTTCATGTATTTATTTAATGACAGTTAGACCATTCTTTAAGTTAATTGAGCACAATGATGCTATCTCTGAGTTGTTGTTGTTTTTTTTTAAGAAAGGCAGCAGCAGGGTGCTCTTGGGGAGTGGGGGTGGCAGAAGGATAGAGAAAGAGAATCTTAAGCAGACTCCATGCCTAGAGTGGAGCCTGAACAGAGGCTTGATCTCACAACCCTGAGATCATGACCTGAGCCAAAATCAAGAGTTGGATGTTTAACCAACTGAGCCATCCAAGGGCCCATCTTTGACTTCTATCTCCCTTTAATATCCTGGCACAGTGCTAGGCATATAATAGATGTTCAGGAACTAGAAATACTTAGTACGTATTGGTGTTTGCAGTTTGTCCCTGTGATATCTGATTTTTATTTCCTTTCCAAGTTAAATAAATAGCTAGCGAAACAAAGCACCTAGCTGTGCCTCCAAGACAGTCTACTCTGTTCCCTCCTAATCAGTTTTTTTCCCAGATAACTATGTCTGAAGGCTGAGATCATTTAGATAAGGTATGGCCCATGTATTATTTGTAGATAGCACTGCTTCTCCACCTGTCCAAAAGTGGATTGGGCAGCTTTGCAAAATAGTTGTTACTGGAAGGAATCCACTGGAACTTCTGTGACATGTCAGGGAAAGGGGGAAAAGGATTCTTTAAATTCTCAGTGGTCCATTGGAATGCTGCAGGTGCATAGCTGGACGTGTCATGGCCTTTATTTGACTGATGACCCAATTAATTAGGGGAGGTAAAAATTTTGAGAAAATCAGAAGAATCTGTGTCCTTGCAACATACATAGTAGGAGCCACTGGTTTAGGAGGTAGAGACCACTGCTTTGACAGATGGGTTAACTCTGACCTCCGAGGTTGTAAGAAGAAAGCTACTAACCCTCTGTCATGTTCATGGTAGTATATATCATAAAGAACAGTTTCAATCTAATCAAGGTTACAGGTGCTATTGAAAGATCTGCCACAGAAACCAAATAATTATAATAATGCAGAGTTTCAGTACTTTGCTCCATCTGAGGTCAGAATGAATGGGACTTGGAGGAACAGTGCATAAAAAGTGGGCTTCTCTAAAGGACAGCTGGAGGGCTAGCCCTTCTCACAGAGAGAACTTGGAAGCTAGGGCCATGGAGAAGACATGGCTGTCTTGTTTCACGTGACCTCCAGATTGTTCTGAGTCCAAATATAGCGCACATCTTGTGGAGCGTACACCTCACATACTGGAATTCATTTCACTGATTATGGTTGTACCTGATCCTTTGCGCCCTTTTCATTGCTTGGCAATTTGATTAGCAAGAGAAACACAGGTGGTTTTGATAATGTTCCAGTCCTCCATCTTGTTTTCTATTGAAGTTATTGACACATAAGGTTGCATTACTTTCCATTATACAACCTAGTGATTGGACAAGTCTATACATTGTGTTATGCTTTCCACAAGTGCAGCTTCCAATCTTGCATTTTCACAGCAGAACCAGTAGGGAGAAATAAAGGTGGCCAAGAACTAAATCCATATTAAAAACTAGAAAGTATAAAAATGAAAAATAATATAGCCTCAATCAGAAAAAAAAAAAAAAGAAAGAAAAACATTTATGGCTATCAGAGCATAAGCGTCACTGGAACAGACTTTGCCTGTGTTCCTTCACCAATAATGAAGTGCTGATTCTACCTCGTGGGCCTACTACACAGTTAAAGAGGAAGGGCCCGATCTTTCCAGTCCACTGAGGTACCACTACAGCAACTGAGGTTAACCCCATTAACGGTTCCCTTGCCAACGTCCAATATGCTTAACCCTCCGTTAAGCATCTCTGAAAAGCTGTGACTTGTTAGCATCTTTCCTCAGCGGGGACCATAAGCAGGCGGTGACTTGATGACTCTTTGTTACGATCAATGACCTTAGGAGTCATTCCGGCACATATTCTGTTTCAGTTGGCTCAGACTGTCCAAACAAAACAGCACAAATGGAGTGATGTAAACAACAGACATTCAGTGTCTCACAATTCTGGAGGTGAGAAGTTCACATGTTGGCAGGCCGGCTTCCTTCTGAGGGCCACGAGGCTCTTCCATGCCTCTCACCCAGCTCCTGGTGCTTCGCTGGAGTCTCTGGCGTTGCTCGGCTGGTCAAAGTGTCACCAACCATCTCCACTTTCATGTTCACATGGTCTTTCCTCTCTCCTTGTCTCCGTGTCCAAATCTGCCCCTTTTGTGTGGACCCCAGTCATACTGGATTTGGGCCCTCCCCAGTGATCTCATCTTTACTATACCTGCAGCAACTCTGTGTCCCAGTAAGGTCACATTCTGACGTGTGGAAGTTAGGCTTCGCTGTATAAATTTGGTGTGTGTTGCGGGGGCGGGGGAGGGGTTACACAATTCAACCCATAATATAGACTATTTGTAAAGGTAATAGTTTTCCAGACAACTGAAGAGAATAAAACATACGGTATTGTCTGAATGATTCTATTGCCTGCTAAGCACATTTCATCTGTTGCTTCCACATGTTTTGTTTTGTTTTTTAATTTTATTTAAATTCAATTAGCCAACCTCTAGTATATCATTATGCTTCCACATGTTTTTATTTCAAATCTGTTTCCTTTAAATGAGGAACAGTGGGGATCTACTCTTGAGATTTTGTGTCCTTTATTTGGAACTGGAGTCTGAGGGAAGGGTTCAAGCTTGTTTTCTCTCCAGGGCTCCCCTGTGCTCTCAGCTCTGGGCCTCCTCATGACCAGACACTCTGCTATTTGAAACCTGGAATAGAGCACATGGGATGCATTCTGGTAAAGTGACTCAGACTGCTGACTCATTCTGCCCTGTAGAGATTACCAGCCAAGCTGCACCTTGGAACACTGCAGAGGGAAAAATACCAACATTTTCCCTCAGCATTCAGAGCACAGAGCAGAACGAATGCCCGAGATCATTGCTAAACTCTTCCCAAACAAAAGTTTTGTTTTACTTTTTACTAGTTACTCAGGGCGCAGTGAAGCGTCCTTAAACTGCTGTAACCCATGTTTTAAGACTGAGCAAAGCAGTCTGAAATCTGGTTTGCCAATTTTAAGCACCATATGTGATTTCTCATTGTTGGAGTTCAGAGCTTTTGGCGATCAAGATGGAAGCACCTCAAGAGTATTTACTTACCTTGTTGTGTCATAGAACATGTAGTAGGAATATCTGCGGGGAGCATAGATGATTTTTGACTAAGGTATTATCCTGAAGAATACGGTAGGTGCCTTTTCAGAGCCAACTGGCCAACCAGTGGAAACATGTGCAACCTCTCCTCCAGGCTTTTAGGTCATAACTGCCTCCATTTTCTCTTGGGTCCAGGCCGACCACCTCCTCTTGCTAAAGAGTTAATGTTTGAAGTTGAGCATTCACTGTGTACCTGACGGTAGAGTGAGGACTTGCAAGTGTCATCTCATTTAATCCTTCCAGGAAGCCTGTGAGGCAAGGGTGCTCTGGTCACTCTGTACTGGTGAAGGCAGCTGTAGCCACTGTAACAGATAAACCCCAGCCCTCAGAGACTCAACACAAAAGTTGTTCCATTTTTGTTTGTGTAAAAATCCACTTTGGTGTTCCTGGTCCCGTGGCCATGGGAGATTCAGACATCATGTTCAACGTGGCTGTTCTAAGATGCCTGCGGACACTTCCATCCTATCACCAAGATGGCGAAGAGTTTGGAGGGCCATCACTTTGGCTTACCTCTCATTGGCTTGGTCACGTGGTCCCGTCTAGCTGCAGGATCTAGCTATGTGCCCAAGAAGAAGAACCACTTTGAAGACTAGTAGCCAGTCTCTGCCACAGTCTCCATCTTGGAGGAGAGGAAATTGGAATGTAGAGAGATTAAAACATTTGTCTAATGTAGAGACAGAACTAAAATCCAGGTTTGTCCTGCCCCAGTACTGTTTTCACTGCTTGGGATATGGTACTGAAAGGCAAGACTAGTGGTAGTCTTGGAGCCCACCCAGGGCTTCACTAGTGAGTCATTTAGAGTCAGTGATTGCCCCAAACTCGGGGTGTCAGACAGCCTAGACCTCCCCAGGGAGTCCTTGGTTGAATTCTCCTTTTCCTTACTCCTCATACCAAGCCCCTTTCCTCTTTACCTTCGTGTCTTTATTTCTTTTAAAAATCTTTTCAGGGGCACCTGGGTGGCTCAGTGGGTTAAAGCCTCTGCCTTCGACTCGGGTCATGATCTCAGAGTCCTGGGATCGAGCCCCGCATCGGGCTCTCTGCTCAGCAGGGAGCTTTCTTCCCCCTCTCTCTCTGCCTGCCTCTCTGCCTACTTGTGATCTCTCTCTCTCTCTCTGTCAAATAAATAAAAATCTTTAAATAAATAAATAAATAAATAAATAAATAAAATAAAAATCTTTTCAGTTTTTGGGGTGCCTGGGTGGCTCAGTGGGTTAAGCCTCTGCCTTTGGCTCAGGTCATGATCTCAGGGTTCTGGGATCGAGCCCTGCATTGGGTTCTCTGCTCAGCGGGGAACCTGCTTCCCCCTCTCTCTGCCTGACTCTCTGCCTACTTATGATCTCTGTCTATCAAATAAATAAATAAAATCTTAAAAAAAATCTTTTCAGTTTTGATCTGTAAACATCTAACATCTAAGTGTTCATAGTGAAAGTAGTTATCGGCCCCTAACCCAGAGATTTGGTAAACAAATCAAGTATATACAAGTAATAGAAACAACAATTATGGGACAAGGGACTGGTAGGACATACCATGCAGGGAGGAAAGAAGTGTGATGTTTCTTCTCAGCCTGACCCCAGAATTCAAGGATATAGAAAGTATTCTTTCTTTTCTTTCCTTTCTTTTTAAAGATTATTTTTATATAATATGTCGCTGTGATATATAATGTTTCCAAATTGGTATTCCAAATGGAGAGTAGCCTAATCAGTTAGTGAAAAAAATTCAGTGGTAGAGATCTTCTATTGAAAGGAAACAGTATCACTTTTGAGCAGACACTAACTCCCAATAACAAAAAATCTGGGTAGTTGAGGTGTTAGGAGTTTTCAATTCATACCTGACTCAAGGGTCCAAAGGGATTTAAAGCAAATGCCAAACACAGGTAACTTTCATGGTATGAATTTAATAATCAGTGTGTCTGAGGCATCTGAAGTGTGACTTGAGAGCCAATAATTCATTCTTAAAGTGATTTAGAACTAATAACTCATATCTTCTTGAGGACAGTGGCAGGATGAAAAAAATGAAAGATAGAACCACAAAAGTAGACTTGCATGCCTTTTGAGCTACAGTCAACGGTTCTTGATAATAAGACATCACTGAGATGAGAGAATCAGAAATCCTTAGTTAGGGGTGCCCGGGTAGCTCAGTCAGTTAAGCATCTGCCTGTGGCCCAGTTCATGATCCCAGGGTCCTGGGATCGAGCCTTGGTCAGTCTCCCTGCTTAGGGAGGGATATGCTTCTCCCTCCCCCTCTGCCTCTCCCTGTGCTTGTGCTCTCTCTCTCTCAAATAAATAAATAAAAATCTTTTATTTTTTTAAAGAAATCCTTATTTAAAGAATGGCTTATCATATCAGTGGAACAGCACTTTGTCTTTGAAACAAAATGTACTAAGCAGCGAAATCTTATCATATTTAGAATCCTTACAATTTGTATGTAGGTAGCTCCTTCTGCAGATGGCCAAAAATATTTCAAAGACACCAAACAAAGCCTATAAAAGCAGCCTATTTGGAAGTGCCTTATAATGGAATCCTGATTCGTATCTACAGCTTGAGTGAACTTGGAGCCAAGTGGAAGTTCGGTGACAAGTTTTCTCTGTTTTACTTATTGGCCAATTTCAAGTGGACTTAAAAATGATTCATGACACTTAACCTAGCTAGTCATACTTCTCTGTATTTATGTCCCTAAATGGTACAAAATACCTCACTATAGCTTTTTCTGGCAATCATTTGCCAGCAGGAATGAGTAAACAGTGACCCAGAGTTTAAAGATAATAAAGTTACTCATTAAGCCCTGTGCTTTTTTGGGCATAGGGTCGTGCCCTGGACTTCTGTCCTTCTCTCCTGTTAACACTGACCCAAAAAAAAAAAAAAAAAAAAATGCATTTACGTGGAGGGGTTGGAAAAAGGGGTAGAGAAAACAGAGCGCCTGTCCTGGGTGCGGGGTAAACCTCTCCTCGGGGCCCAGAAATCCCCACTGACTTCCTGGGCAACTGTGCCGTGAGAATAAGATAATGAGATAAGATCCGGCGAGGCTGCGGGAATGGAAGTGATGCTAGCCTGATTTGGCTCAGTGCAGAAAGTGAGCCGTGCAGAAGTGAACTGCTTGCTGGTCCGGGAAGCCTGAATATGGTTGATTGGTAGTAAATGAACAAGCAAGTGTCAGTGCCCCACCCCGATCACTTTTTACCTCTGCGTCTCTAGCAGAGAGTGGCTTTGTGGGATTCAGATTTATAGGCAAGGGTAAATGTGTATTATTCATTACCATTCCCCACTTTTAGTTACATTTTGTTCTCACCACCCCCCCCCCCAACACGTCCTTGTACCTGCTTTTGTGCCAAGAGCATGGAACCACACAGGGCTGCAAGGATTCCTGACATCATGATGTGTTGGGTCCAGTCGGCTCCCCTCTCCCTGCTTCCCCCTCACGGTGAAACAGTGTTCCAGTTATGTGCTGCTGTTAGCGAGCCATCCCCAGAACCTGGAGGCTTGAAATAAGATGTTAGTATTTCTCATGGTCTATGGGCTTATTGAGTTCAGCTGGGCAGTGCTTGCTTGGGGTTTCCTGTGCGGTGAACTGTCAGATGGTGGCGAAGTGTGGGCTCGATTGTGACAGTCACCTGACTTGGGTCTCTCCCAGCATGACACTTAGAGAGACATGCTACAGGAGTGAGCTTTCTTTTCTTTCCTTTTTTTTAAAGATCATTTTTATTAACATATAATGTATTATTTGCCCCAGGGGTACAGGTCCGTGAATCATCAGGCTTACACATTTCACAGCACTCACCATAGCACATACCCTCCCCAATGTCCATAACCCAACCACCCTATCCCTACCCCCCACTCCCAGCAACCCTCAGTTTGTTTTGTGAGATTAAGAGTCTCTTGTGCTGGGGCACCTGGGTGGCTCAGTGGGTTAAGCTGCTGCCTTCGGCTCAGGTCATGATCTCAGGGTCCTGGGATCGAGTCCCGCATCGGGCTCTCTGCTCAGCAGGGAGCCTGCTTCCCTTCCTCTCTCTCTGCCTGCCTCTCTGCCTACTTGTGATCTATCTCTGTCAAATAAATAAATAAAATCTTTAAAAAAAAAAAAAGAGTCTCTTGTGCTTTGTCTCTCTCCCAATCCCATCTTGTTTCATTTTTTCTCTTCCTATCCCTGGCAACCTCCTGCCCTGCCTCTGAAATTCCTCATATCAGAAAGATCATATGATAATTGTCTTTCTCTGATTGACTTATTTCGCTTAGCATAATACCCCCTAGTTCCATCCGCGTCATTGCAAATGGCAAGATTTCGTTTCTTTTTGATGGCTGCATAGTATTCCATTGTATATATACACCACATCTTCTTTATCCATTCATCTGTTGATGGACATCTAGGTTCTTTCCATAGTTTGGCTATTGTGGACATTGCTGCTATAAACATTCGGGTGCACGTGCCCCTTCTGATCACTACATTTGTATCTTTAGGGTAAATACCCAGTAGTGCAATTGCTGGGTCATAGGGTAGCTCTATTTTTAACTTTCTGAGAGACTCGGGTGGGAGCTGTAATTCTTGTGACCTAACTTAAAATGTCTAAGTATGACCTCTACCATTTTCTACTGTTGATTTAAGCCTCAGAGATCAGACCAGACTGATGATAAGGGAAATTAGCAGTGGTATGCTGGTAGGTATTTTGGGGGGTGGGGGGGAATACACACACACACACACACACACACACACTGTTGTAAAAAATATATAGCACAAAATTTACAAAGAAAACTCCTTTTTTTTTTGTAAATAACCACATCATCAATTAAATCTCACAAATGAATTAATTTTTGTGGAATTCTTGCCTTGAGGTTGATGAATGGGTATAGTTTCAACCAGGAATGTAGCTGATATTTTTGTTTTCCTTAACAACAAAGTGAAACAACAAAGACTTCTGTCTGAACTTCATCTGATTGTCAACAACAAGAAGGCCTTCTTTGCCAAATAAATGGTTTTCAAATACTGGAAGATCATGTTCTCAGGGTTTTGGGGGGTTTGGGCATGTGCTCTTCACCATGGGATGGCCGGAGACACCACATGCTTTGAAGTTTAACTTGTGTTTTAACTTTTTCTTAAGTCCAGACCTGGCAGATGGTTCTTGAGAGCCAGATTGTAGATACGTTAGACTTTGTGGTCCAAGATGCACGGTTGAAGATATGATACAGGAATTCAAGTAGCAGCAATTTGAAAACCTTTAGCTCATGGGCCATTACAGAACCAGTCAGTGGGCCGTACTGGGTCTGCAGACTGTACTGGGTCTGCAGACTGTAGTTTGCCAACCTGCTCTAGAGGAGCAATGAAACTCCAGCACAAGATCGATGATCTCCTTCCCCACAGTGTAGTGGCCTCGGGCATAGTTGTTGGCAGCGTCCTCCTTGCCAGATATCAGCTGCTCAGGGTGGAAGAGCTGCCTATAATGTGCCTATGATGTGTAGTGTTTGCCCGTTTCCATAAATGCTCTTACTATGGCTGATTTGAAAGCACCAATAGGAGATCATCAAAACAGAGTTGGGAATAGTTGATAATACTTTATTGTATAATTGGAATTTGGTCCTAAGTGTTCTCACCGAGGGGGAAAAAAGAAAAAGATAAAAATCTAACTATGAGGGGCGCCTGGGTGGCTCAGTGGGTTAATCTGCTGCCTTCAGCTCAGGTCATGATCTCAGGGTCCTGGGATCGAGTCCCACATCGGGCTCTCTGCTCAGCAGGGAGCTTGCTTCCCTCTCTCTCTCTCTGCCTGCCTCTCCGTCTACTTGTGATCTCTCTCTGTCAAATAAATAAATAAAAATCTTAAAAAAAAAAAATCTAACTATGAGAGGTGTCAGATGTATGAATTAACTTGATTATGGGAATCTTTTCTTAATGCGTACATATGTCAAATCATCAAATCATAGACTTTACATTTATTATAATTTTATTGGTCAAACAATACAAAAGGGGAAGAGATGTGCATAAGCCTGCCAGTATGTAGCATTTCTGCTCTGCAGATACTATACTAACTAGCACAGATAATAGGAACAGATAATAAAATAGTTATGAATGGATGCATTTCAGAATTTGACTTTTGTTTTTGATACAACTTATTTAATGTAAAATGTGTAATTCAATTTTTGTAATGGCTGTTTTTAATTTGCAAATGATGGGTTTGCAGATTTTCCCCCAATTTTATAATTCTCCCTCATAAACCTGTACAAGTCAGTTCCAGCACACCAGTGGGAATTAGACCCCAATTCTTTTTTTTATTGCTTTTTTAAAAAGTTATTTATGAGAAAGACAGAGCAGTGGGAGGGGCAGAGGGAGAGAGACAAGCTGAGCACGGAGCCTGATGCGGGGCTCGATCTCACAACCCGGAGATCATGAGCTGAGCCGAGACCAAGGGTCAGATACTTAACAGACTAAGCCACCCAGGCACCCCTAGACCCCAGTTCTTGATGTAAGAAGGAGCATGTGCATAGACCCTGGGAAGAGATTGAAGGGGGCTATCTTTGGAGACACTTACCAAAGGAGGGAATTGCTTTTGGTATCCAGGACTGTTTCATTGAGTCCTAGACTTTTTTCTATAAATCAAGGAAAAGTAGAACCTTCATTTATGATTCAGAGCTTACTTATCTGCTTTCATACATTTTGGCCAACAGTTACTATTCCATATTTCCACCAGTTAATAATAGCTTAGATTAAGAGTAGGCACAGCCACCTGGCAGCGGGAGGTAACAGGTCATGTGTACAGTCTTGAACAACATCGAATAATTAGTCTTCTAGGCCTTTCCTGTTTGGACACAAAACATCACAGCCACCCCCGGCTTCACTCCTCAGTCAGTCCCCACACATGCTGGGGACTTAGGCTCTTGCCCAGGCAGCCTGTTTCCCCCTCCCTGCTTTCCTCTCCTCAGCTGCAGACACAGAGCCTGCTCTCTCCAGCCACACATTGTTACCACTTTCCTCCTGAGCTTCAACAACCACCAGCTGCCTTAGTGAATTCTAGAACTTTCTTTGGACCACACCACGGATTGTCTGTACCACTTCATGGCTCTCTGCCTTTTTTCATCTTAGTAGATTTTGCACACCCTTCCCTTTTCCATATGTCCACCCGTTCTTCAGAACCCCTGTTCCAGTCCCCACTGGAGTATTGCCACACTTCCTTCCAGTCACTTCCTGATGCACATTTATTATTTAAAAAGCCAATTAAAAAAGTCTTTTATATGTCATCAAAATGCCTATGGCTGTCCGTTGCATATGGTATTTCTGGTACCTCTGTGACTTTATTTGGGGACCTCTCATTTATATTCACGTTCACCTTTGGGGAACTGGACATATTATCAGAAGACGTTCTGAATAAATTCTTATGTCACCACATCTTATGTAATACTAATTGTGCATTTCTAGAATTTCAAAAGTCATAAGCAGGCAATTCTATTTTATTGAAATCCTTTTGCAGGATGAGGTCAGTTGATCCTTACCTTGTGAATGAACCCAAGTATCAAAGCCCATCTTTCTGAGACGTGAGCTCCAGGACATTGGTAGAATTAGGCACCTTTCTTGTTAACCCTTCAAGAAATGTTGGTATTTGGAAAGCAAATAGATAGACTTTGGCTCTAGTCACTTCAGTCTCCCCGGAAGATGACAAAGAAACCACAAAACAGCCCTATTACGTTCACTCCCTTTCCACTTCCGCCCAGCTGAAGGAATTAAGAACCAGCATCTCACAAAATACGTTTTTGACAATTTGAACTTTCTTCGTGGTTCAATATCAGATTCCCTCTGCATCTCTTTTCATGAGGAGGGAAACCCTCAGGACATGGTGAGATGCTAGGACGACTGCTCTTTCTCTCTGTAAATGCATATTTTAAGTGTACTCTAATGTCATTTTGATGGTTTAATTTCTGGAAGGATTTGGCTAATTACATTTTTCGGAATGTATTCAAACCAGTTTTAGCTGCCTGGAGTTACTTTTAATAGCAGCTGTTGCTTACCTTTTCTCTTGTTTATTTTCTCTCTCTCTCCCTCTTTCAGAGTTATTTTGCTGATTTGGAGACCTGACCTTGGTTTAAATTAGTTTGTCTGTAACACTCCTGTGAATCACATGCAATATTTTAATGGTTAATTACTGCATTGCCTCAACTTGTCATAGAAAAGCAGGCTGCGTAGCTAAAGGAAAATTGCTCCCTTTTCCTGTGACAGAAGAAACCTCTACAAAAGAGAGACAGTGGCGGGTGGTTGTCTGAGTGCCCCTTTCCTATCCAGTAGGTAAATGCTGAATCGGTTCCCCGAGTAACAGAGACTTTTTCCTTACACGCTGAAATGAAATAATAAATTTATACCAAACAGCCACTGGCGATTCAGAGAAATAAGAAGATTCAAACAAAGGAATAATTTAGGATACTTACTTTCTAGAACAGACCTCTTTTTCGTTGTTCCTTAACCAACCAACAGTGATGGGTAAGGTCGGCTGTGTTGAAGTCTAGAGGAGAAGAGTGGGTTACGATAGGTCAGTGGTGTCGCCTAGTGGTGGAAAAAGGCAAACAGATAAGGCGCTAGAACTAAGATTTGGTACTTTATTCTTGTCTTCTTTTATTCCTTCAAATGAATAATTTAATGCACATTTCATTCCTAGTACGGGGCTAGTCGATACCTTGAATGATTCAAGTTACAAAAATAAATATAATAGTAGCCAACATTTGTTGAGTATTTACTATATACCATACATTGTATTTTCATTGACCTTCTAGGACTGGTCTATAAGATGGGTCTATTCTTATTTCCATTTTATAAATGGATTGTGACAGACTCTTCTAGAAAAACTAGCTCATAACATTATTTGTGGCTATGTTTTGCCTTCCAACATATTAGAGTAGTGTTCTTTTCATGATACCATTACGAAATCTAATTGTCAATTTCTTCTCAAATACCCATGCCAAGTACATCTGTTCTGGCCTTTACTTTTTTATTATTTTTTTAAAAGATTTTATTTATTTATTTGACAGACAGAGATCACAAGTAGGCAGAGAGGCAGGCAGAGAGAGGGAGGAAGCAGGCTCCCCGCCGAGCAGAGAGCCCGATGCGGGGCTCGATCCCAGGACTCTGGGATCATGACCCGAGCCGAAGGCAGAGGCTTTAACCCACTGAGCCACCCAGGCGCCCCTGTTCTGGCCTTTAAAAGTGCTTTCTTAAGGGGCACCTGGCTGGCTCAGTTAGTAGAGTATGTGATTCTTGATCTCAGGGTTGTGAGTTCAACCTCCACATTGAATGTAGAGATTATTGAAAAATAAATAAAATGCATATCAAGCCAATAAAAGTGCTTTCTTTTTATCTCAAACTAAAAATGAAAGAGTCATTTTCTACCTACACACCCATTTCATTACCTACATATCCATGGAGCCCAAACAAAGAGGCTCCCGGCTTAACCTACAGTCATTAACAACACTAGCTCCTCCCATAGCACATCAGATTGGATAATGTGTCCCTGGTACATCAGCGTTGAAGAGGAGGGCTTGAATGCATGCACTCATTTCATTATCCACTTAAGCACCCATTAACATAGTCATTTGTCATTAAACATTTATTGAGCAGCTACTATGTGGCTGAAATATGGACTTGATACTTCAATCTAGTGGTTTCCATCTTCTTTAAGCTTATGAATGATTGGTAATTCTAATTGGCTTTAATGGGTCAATGCAAGATACCAGACTCAATAGCTGTGGGGTGGGACTCAAAAATTTATTTCTAGTAAGTTCCCTGGGATGCCGACACTGCTGGCACAGAGACCACACTCTGAATTCCATTGGCTTAGAGCCATTTGATTCAGGTCCTAGCCTTGGGATGTGCATACACAGATACTGAGGAAGGGAACTGGCATTCACTGAGTCCCTACTATGTTCCCAGCACTAAGGTGGGTGCTTTCTGTTAGTTATCTTTCAAAATTCTGACACCTTCTAAAAAAATTTTGAAACCTTCCTTATGACATAGGTAGTTATTAAATTTATTTTATGAGTGGATAAACTGAGACTCATGGAGGGAAAATGAACTACCCCAGCCACAGAGTAGGCATTCCAACCCAGGGACTTCTAATTTCAAGGTCCTTATTCTTTCTCAATTGTTCTATGCTGGGTCACAGAAGAATAAGCTTATTGTTATCATCATCATTGTTGTTTCTCATCAAGTATGAGAGAGAAGTTCTGATAGGAAAGATAAGAAGGGCTGTGTTTCCCCAAAACTTAGTGGCTTCAAAGACAACAGTTCAGTATTTCTCATGATTCTTTGGGTCTTGCCTGAACTTACTCATGTAGCTGATGGCTCTGCGGAGGCTGGGTCATGTAGGGTGGCCTGGGCCTCAGCTGGGAAGGTTGGAAAGGATGGCTGGGTGGCTGAGTCTCTCTTTAGGTGTGATCTTTCATCCCAGGCTTCTTCACCTGAAAACAGGAACCTTCAAAATGGAGGAAGCAAGCCCTTTGGGGGCTCTCAAGTTCCATAAGGTCAAACCACAGGCTGTTGGACAGAACAAGTCATGGGGCCAGCCCAGACAAAGAGTGAGGAAAGAGACTCCACCTCCAGACGGGAGGAACTGGAAATCATTTGTGACCATTGAAAATCCACCAGAACCTCCAAACAGGACTGTCTCATAGTTATCGAGTTTCTTAAGTATTCGTAACTTTTTCAGAGTTTCAGTTGTCTTGAGTCTTACTCAGATAAAGACCATCCTATCAAGTGTTCTTAAAAACCCATTAGAAAAGTCACATGACTAATGAACTTTGGAAGAAGGCAGTGATGAAATGAAGTTCTTGCTTTTTGACTGATCCAATTGATGATACATCATGTCTCCGAGGATGGGACCAGAGTTCCAGGGTGTCTGTAGTGTTGCAGGCTCAAAGGTCTTCAGTAATAAGGTTTTTATGAAATATTTTAAAAATATTTATAAAGATTTACTTTGAGGGGCATCTGGATGCCTCAGTCAGTTAAGTGACTGCCTCCAGCTCAGGTCATGATCCTGGAATCGAGTCCCACATTGGGCTCCCTGCTCAGCTGGGAGTCTGCTTCTCCCTCTCACTATGTCCCTCTCCTCTTCCTGCACTGTCTCTCTCTCTCTCAAATAAATAAAACCTCAAAAAAATTTACTTTGATTTTTCAAGAATTCATAATAATAGGAAATTATAGTGTAAAAGGACATCTGGGTGATCAGGTTAGAAATGATCATTCAAAACACTTATGGAAGAGGAAACTGGGCACATTTTGCATTTGTGTATGGATAGTATAGTTTCAAAAATATTATAATGTTTGCACATCTCGAGGTAATATATTTGTAATGAGACATTATGGGTCTCTGCAGAATAGGCAGCCTATTCAATTAAGATAATGTGAGGAAATTCTGTTGAGGTGAGCTGTTTTATCAACTTGAAGGCAGAGTGAGGGATACTGCAAGGAAGAGAGTGATACCCCAGGGGTTGACGTCCTAACTCCGACAGGGAAGAGAAGAGAAGAGAAGAGGAGAGGAGAACTTTTCCAGAGCCTGAAAGGAGAAGAGTGAAAAGAAAGGGCCACCTCAAGAGGAGTCTTTGGCCAAGGAGTGGCCAAGTTCAAGATGATCCCAGCACCCGTTGGGGTTTTCCATTGACTGAAACCAGCAGGAAACGAGAGGCTTAGAAGAGTCTCTTGAAGCTGTCTATAAAGCCACTGTTGTGGCTGAGAGCAGGTGGAGGAGGGTGGACAGGATGTCTGCAGGGACACAAGGAAGATAGCTTGTAGACAGACCTTCTAACTGAATTCAGTTAGAAGACTCAGCAGATGCTCCAAGGCAGTACAGAGCCCATCCCAAGGTAATGTGCGATGCCATGATACACAGTTCTCCTAAGAAGTGGATGAAACATAATTATAGCATTTTTAAGCTTCTCACTATCTTCAAAGAAATAAAAGGACTGAAAAGAGAAAAGAGATGTGTATCCCATATGACTGAGGCTGAGGGGGCACCAGTCCCTCACCTTAAGCCAAGGACAATAGGTTCTGGAAAACCCCCTCGGAGAGACTCATATGTGCCCCTTTCAGTTGGGGGGACCCTGTGTTTGGGCATATGCCTCATTCCTGCTTACAGAATCTGAACAGTGAGAAACTTGTGGACAGGCTGTGTTGACAGAAAGATCTAGAACAGGTGGCTTTGTGGAGTAGCCTTCACCCAAGAAAACTGTTGGGGTAAAGCAAATGCAGAAATATTTACATGGGTCAGATCTGAGCCACATGCCAGAGACAGCCAGGTGCATTTTGTAATAGATACTGCCCAAGAGGGCTGACTTGAAGTGAAAACAGAGCAGATCTCAGCTGAAAAAAGCTAGCAGAGCCATCTTGCCCAGGGCTGGGGAAGTGAAGAAGGGGAATGGATTCCAACTGTCCAGGAGTACAGGGGAGATGCCATAAGAGCTCCGAGGGTCCCTGGGGAGCCGAGGAAACTGACCCACCTGTGAAGAGCAGAAAGCTCTAGTATGCAGGTAGACCATAAAGTCACAACGAAGTGATCATTTTTTTACTCCTCCTACCTCATCTGACTTCCTTGTTTCCAACCCCCAAAGGGTCCAAAATAACAGCAGGATGAATGAGGAGTAGAGGGGGTGAGTGGGGAAGGAACAGTGGAGAGAACATACAGCCTCCCACCAGCAGTGGGCCTCCCTAGGGGAGGGTAGAAGCTTAATTCCGTAAAAGACCCCAAGTTTGACTACTAAATCGAGATTCCATCTTGTGGATTGAAATCCTGGAGAAGCTTTGCTACCTGAGAGTAAAAAAATCACATTCAGAAAAATTGTGGGGTTTGACGGATGTTTTTCACAGGCTCGGGACAAGAATTAGCCCCACAGCGTGACCCTACGCTCGCAGGTTGTGAGTCCTGCTTGTTGTATGTCTTTATGTACACCTGTAGGCAAACATGAGTTACTGGTTTCTCTGAGTTAAGGAAGGTGGTGGTGTTCCTTTCCCCATTCCTTACATTCCTTCCAACAGCTATTTGTTCCTTTGTGAATTCTTTCTTAAAAACTGTCTTGGGGCGCCTGGGTGGCTCAGTGGGTTGGGCCTCTGCCTTCAGCTCAGGTCATGATCTCAGGGTCCTGGGGTCGAGACCCGCATCGGGCTCTCTGCTGAACGGGGAGTCTGCTTCCCTCTCTCTCTCTGCCTGCCTCTCTGCCTACTTGTATTCTCTCTTTCTCTCTGTCAAATAAATAGATAAAATCTTTAAAAAAAACAAAAAAAAACTGTCTTGATGTTGGGGCGCCTGGGTGGCTCAGTGGGTTAAAGCCTCTGCCTTCGGCTCGGGTCATGATCCCAGGGTCCTGGGATCGAGCCCTGCATCGGGCTCTCTGCTCAGCAGGGAGCCTGCTTCCTCCTCTCTCTCTGCCTGTCTCTCTGCCTACTTGTGATCTCTATCTGTCAAGTGAATAAATAAAAAAATCTAAAAAAAAAGAGAAAAAAAAAACTGTCTTGATGTTTTTCCTGTATGAGAATCTGTTGGAAGCCAAATGGAGAAAGCAGTGACGGAGGGAGCAAACAACGTGTTTTTGCTTAAAGGCCTGTCTCCTAAGGATGTCCCTGGGCTTACAACATTTGGCTGTATGAACCCGAAGTGAAGTGATTTTTAAAACTAAACCGTACTTGACAGGAAAGGGTGTTGGTATCAGCATGAATATTAAAAGCTGATACGTCCAGGACCAAGATTTGTGGCATATTTTCAGCATGTCATAGAAAGGGGGGAGGGGGGAAGCTTTCTTCTTGGAACAGCCTGATAGAACTTTCCAGTGATTAGTATTTTTTTTTTTCCAGACAAATTTAAAGTACACGAAGCTTTCTTGTTTTTGTGTTTAATGAAGATTTATTTACAAGTTTCAACTTTGGCTATCCGTCCGTTGTTTGATTTTAGTTTTGGGTATGTGCAAACTTTCTTCCATTTTATATTCATGTCCCGTGCTGGGCACCAGCACGGTACACGAATTTGTTTTTGTCACTAAAAGAGCAAGTAAACATGTTAACGTTTAATCTTCCAGTAATGGAATCGGAAACAAAAATCTCAGCAACTTCCAGTGCTGTTCAGAGATATTTTTCCACTGCCTGTTGTGCGAAGTTAGGGTATGTAAAATAAATGATGTATGGAGCCGTAGGAATGCGACTTTTCCAGACTACCTTATGTCTAAGGAACATTAAACATAGGGTTCTCGTTTAGCAAATAAATAACCATTCATTTCAATGGCTGCGTAGTCCGGACTTTCGTGCATATTTTTGCAAAGATAAGGAGAGGCCATTAGGGATTTAATATAAAATAAATCGCCAAGGGGTCTTCTTGTAGTCCTAGTCTTTCTGCCACATGGTGTGTTACTAATGTGCACAAATGGGCTTAAATGAATTTGTTATCTGTATTACATTTGCAGTATGTATATATTTATATATTATTTTTTAATTGTGTTTAGAAATAAAACATTAAATACATCATTTTGGAGACTTGAAAACGTAGAATACGTAAATCAATCAGCTTCAATTAGTATTAAAAATGTCAGTGTATGAGAATTGCCTGTGGGTATATTTACCCCACAGAGTTTAATATATTTTGGTTCTGTCATCTATGAGGTAGCCATATGGTTAATTTGTCACCTTGTAAGAATAGACTGTTACAATCCAAGCTCGATTAATGACATAGCGCTTACGCACCATTGAAAGAGTCCGTGTCTTGGTTGTTTTATTGATGCCCTAGGTCAGATTCTGATCCTCATCACCATGTAGTATAGATGGCTTTAGCTAAGCAAGGGGTTTGCCGCTTTGCTCTCTTCTTGACTTACTTTCGCCATGTTCACAGTTCCAGATAGAAAGTGGCAGGAAATTTTCTGTATCACAGCAAACGATTTCATTGTATATATGGTAAGGTCATTGCCATAAGAGTTCACCTTTGGATTTTCTCTCTCCTTTTTACCAGTAGTGGAAATTCTCCTTTCTACAATGATCAGTGGAACTTAATGAATTCTCATCTGGTAAGGTTTTAAAGATAGACCCGGTTCTCTTCAGATGAGATTCTGGAATGATTCCAAATGGTTTTGATACCATTTTCAAAAATAGTTACTCATCTCATAAGAAAAGCTTTAATGTTTGTCCCGTGGAAATAACTCTTACTAAACAAATGATCCATTTTAAGAAATTACAGAGTGATGACAGTTAATTTTTATTACTTTTCAGTAAGGACCCACCCACCACCACCCATCACCACGTGATGTTGAATTGTTGCATCCATGCTTAATTTTCTGTTTTATCTTCCACATGTAGACTGGGGCATAAATATATTCTAATATTCTTTTCTGCTGATCAATTTTATTGGAGGCTACCATTCTCAAAAGGAGCAAAACGTTTCTCAATTACGTGCACCCAATATTTCCTTTTCAAGCAGTCTTCATGCTGCCCTGTCATCTTTAGAAATATCAATTAAAATATTTCTTAGATAACTATTAGATCTTGGTTGATAGCTTTCACTCATACTTATTTCTGAACACAAATGAAATCACTGTTTTGTATAATGTGATACAAGGAATAAGGCAGTGGGCGAGCATACGTGTGGAACCTTTGCATTTGACTAGTAAGGAAAATACTACTTATTTTGACTTCTCTAAATTTGAACGATTTATCATTTGAGGGTTGTTATTCTTGCTTTTATCACTGCTTTACTGAAGATGTTTATGGAGCGAAGGCTTTGCAACAGCAGGAGGTGTTTTTTGAAAAAACGTTAAGCGTGAAGCCTATTTTGTAATGTATTCATATGTGATTCACTGTTTGTTTCCACTCATTGATGATGTAGGCGCACAGTCCGACATTTATCAGTGATCTTAAATAGATGGAAATCGCCTTTGATCTGCTATTAATCCAGGTGGAAGAACAGAGGAGCGGAGGCTCACTGCAGAGGTGAATTCTATGTCTGGAAGACTTAGGTGCAGTGTCCTCCTTTTCCAAAACATGGACTGTGATAGAAGTTATCTGACCTCACAGAGGTTAGCAATCCATCGCCAAAACAGCTCTTTGGGGGTGACGATGGAAGTTTTAAGAAGAACAAGAATTGGAAAAT
Source organism: Enhydra lutris kenyoni (assembly GCF_002288905.1). Taxonomy (NCBI): domain Eukaryota; kingdom Metazoa; phylum Chordata; class Mammalia; order Carnivora; family Mustelidae; genus Enhydra; species Enhydra lutris. The sequence goes on along the minus strand of NW_019154117.1, from coordinate 17,033,907 downwards.
TAATTCAGGTATTTTTAATTTAAACTAATAACACCCATAAATGGTCGTAAAGAGTCACTTCATTTGCACACTGCTTTGCTATTTCCTAATAAATTACCAATCATTTCTCTGATAGAAAGACAGAGAGAGGCTGGGCTTCTCATCTCCAAGTCTTTGGTCTCTTGGCTGCTACTGCTGTAGCACATTCTAGGTTATTTGCCACATTTTTGTTTTGTTTTGTTTTTTAATAGGTGCTTGGGCAGGAATCTGTTTTATGCATATCATATTTGGGTATAAATAAATTATAAACTATACTAAACAAGTCAGTATTGACTTCAACACAATCTCTACTAAACAAAACAGAGTTTGTGGTATCCTTAAGGACAGCCACAGCAATCACACCATTCTCTCGTTTGCCCTTCCCGCCCAGACCACCCTGGCTTACTGTGCTCACGGGTCAGCATTCTTTAACCTTCTGATACACACACGCTCTCCCTTGGAGTCCAACATGGTGTAACATGGCCCCTCCTATGTCTCACAAATGATTAGCCCCCTCCCTGCCCGACTCTGAATCGCACATCTTTCTCTGTTCAGTATTCCATCCAGGCTCTCTAGTAACAATCTGAGTGTTCAACTGTGACAAAAATACATTCACCTGATCGAAATCTGGCAGCACACTTGAGGCTTCATCCTTGCACAGTTGAAAATCACGGATCTGACATTTAATATCACTGCCCTACATAGAAAGTCTTCTACCCTCGTGACCTAGACTGGATCTCACGGGACTCTATGGTTCTTTTGCCAGAGTTAGCCGAGTTAGCCGAGAGTTAGCTCTGAGTTTTTCCTCAGAGCCTCTCCTGATCTTGGCCTTGGGGATCTTACCATTTCCAGTATGAAAAAGAGTCAGGGGAAGTTGACTCCAAGCAAAGAGAGACTTTGTAGCAACCCAGATCATTTGCTATGGAAACCTCCTCCTCCTCCATGGGTCTGGTTGTGAGTTTAAGAACTCTCTAATGATAATAGAAAGTACCAGGGGGCCTGGAGCTTTCTATGGCTGCTGAAGGTCCCTGAGAATATTCTAATGCTTAATCTTTCGGTGTCTTCTTCCTGCTAAGCATTTCTTATTTTAAAATATGCGATTATTACCCCATGCTTATAGCATCACTGTTCACAGTAGCCAAGAGGTGGAAGCAACCTGTGTCCAGCAAGGGATGAATGGAGAAGCAAATCTGACATACACATACAAAGGATTATTTTTCAGCGTTAAAAAGACATGGTACAAATGGATGAACCTGGAGGATGTCATGCTAAATGAAATAAGTCAGGCACAAAAAGACAAACACTGTAATGATTCCACTCACATGAGGTACCGAGAGTGGTCCGATTACAGAAACAGAAAGTAGAAGGGTGGCTGTCGAGGGCTGGGGGAAGGAGGAAAAGAAGAGTCATTGCTTAGTGACTACCAAGCTTCATTTTGCAAGATGAGAAAGTTCTAGAGAACTTCTGTGGCTGCACAACAATGTGAATATTTTCAGCACTACTGAACTGTACACATAAAAATGGTTGAGGTGCTAATTTTATGTGATGGGTTTTTTTACTCCAATTTAAAAAATCTTAATGCAATTGATATGTTGATGCTCAAGAGATTTGGCTCCATTTGCTCCGTATGTGGGACAGGAGGAGAGAAATCTCATTCTGAGGGTGCCTGTCAGCCTACATATTTATCATATGGGTGAAATCCTTAAAAACAAACAAGAAAGCAAGACTCAAAACAAAACAAAAGTGAGAGGTGACCAAAAACGTAGCCAAGGGTGTCTGTGATCAGAAAGAAGGATATTTGCCAGACAGTCCCCATCTGTATTTTCCTTCATTCCCTGCTTGTATATGTGTGAGTATCTTAGGATTTCTATTTAAAACATCAGATGATACACCACCTTCTTCTCTATGCTGTTCTAGATACGGTACCAGAACTCTTGCAGGGTCTGGGAAATCATCTCATCCCCAGGAAAGCTCAGGGAGTTTTATGTACTCAAGAAGGACTGCTGTGTTTTTAGCTGGCAGTGACTAGGCCCCTTATGATCCTATGTACCTCGAGAGGTTTCAGGGCTTCTGTGAAAGAGACATATGTAAATGAAACCACGACATTGGCCTAGAGAACCACATTTCACCTCTATAAATAACAAAGCAGAGTTACTAAATAAGGATGCAGACTGGTGCACATAACTTCTAAGCCTCCAGACTTTGGGAAAATAATTTAAAAATACTAATTACCTAGCTGTATTTCTCTTGAATAGCAATAAATAAGCACATAACTGTATTTTTGTTGTAAAACATGCAGACATTACCAAGGGGGGCAAAAAAAAAAAAAAAAAAAAGGAACATAGCTGGAAATCCCACCTGTCACCTCTGTCCCAAACTAGAAGTAATTATCAGTTTGGTAAGTGGTTTCTTTTCACTTCTTTTTCTGTGGATTTTCATATACTGTATCTGTAGAAATATATATATATATAATGATGAAAAAAAGAAAATAAAGGAATGTACTCCTCTTTCTGGTCAGGTAACTCCTATTGCTATTGGTTTTTTTAAATTATTATTAAAATAAGACACATAAAAGGTCATTTTAAGAAAATCCAAGTGTCAAAATGAAAAGTAAACCTTTCCCTCTACCCGATATCTCAAGAGTAACACCGTGAAATGCTTGTGTGTGTGGTTGCATTTTGGAAGCAAGCTTAATAACTAGAGAAAGGCACCGGGAGGCGTTCTTTCTACCCAACCAGCATAATAAAACAGATTGCGCGGGTAGCACGGAGTGTGTAGCAGACACTGTCAGCTGAGTCAGGGGAGGTAGGTGGCGAATCAGGTTCTTTCTCGGAGCCTGGTCAGATTCTTGCTTTCTCACCACGCTGTTGCCTGGCCTGCCCTTCGTAGGCGTCCCCGACCGGAAGCCACCTCTTGCCACTGGGGACTCTGCCACTGTGTGTTTCCAGCCGTGCCCTCCACTGCCCCCTATCTCGGACCTCTCCTCACCTCCTCCGGAGCATCCATCAAGTCCTGTCATCCCCTCTGCCTAAGGACTCTCGAAGCCCTCACCTGGTCCCATCCACAAGGCTTCCCCCCGCAGCTCAGGTCCTTCTTGAGGCCTTGAAGCATGTTGCAAAGCTGCCCTTCTGGCCTCCTCCTCTTTGCACGAGCCCCTGTCCAGTCCGTCGGGTTCACTGATGCAAGTACAAGCTGGGGCACATTGCCGGCTCTGCTGGAAACCCTACCGCGTCTGTCGGTCACCTGGGGAATAAAGTCCCGCTGCACCCACGCCCACCCCCCCACCCTCCCCACCCCCGCTGGGAGCCGCGGGCACCGCCTACCGGGCCACGTGACCTGCAGGTGAGGCTGGAGGCGCGGGGTTCTCTCTCCCCTCTGCCTCCCCTGCTCTAGCAGGCAACCCAGGGCTCACCTCCAAGGCTTTTCCTCCTCCTGCCAGTCTCTCACTCCTCAGCCCAAGGCTGCACCACCCCCTCCGACCTCTGACTGGGGAAGATCCGGGAGCCCCGCCTCTTCGCTGTCCTAGTTCCATTTACATTCTTCCATCAGTGTTTATCGCTCTGGAATGAAGCTTCTGGCTTGAGCACCTGCTCTCTCTTCCATACTGAGCCTTTCTTTGAGGATAGAAATTTTGGTTTCCTGTCTCTTCCGGTGAATTCCCGGAGCTTGGCAGAGGGTCTGCACCTCAGAGGCTCCCTTTGAACTATAGGCTAGGAGAGTACCTGCTCTTGACTCCTATAGTAGCTCCAAACTGGTGTCTTCTAATTTTCATTCTTTTCCTCATTCAGATCCTTTTATTATCCTGTTCCCTCCTTATTACCTTCACCATCCTTTTCCTGCTTCTCCCCGTTTTTACCCTGGGGGATTTATCATACGGATATAGGGGGAATTACTGTAGTGAGGTCTTTGACAGCCCTGGCCTTGTTTCTTATTTTCAGTCATTGATTCAGTCAGTTCCATGACAACTTCTGCAGTCCCTTCTCTTGCTATTTAAAAAATTCCTTTGGAAATGGCAGGATTTGTGGCTTGTGTGGCTGTTAGAAGAGCATGATGCTTTCTTCATCACTTTACATGACATTTTATTAATGACCATGCATCTTTTATAGAGAAAAGGAGTTTGTTTACCCAAATTACACGCAGACTTAAGTATTAGAGTCTCAATGAAGCAAAATGAAGTGTCTGTGAAGTCAGGGATTGCAGCAGCCTGTAAGTTCCCTTGGATTTATAAAATCCTTCAATCATTTACAGTAATCTCCTGGTCTTGATATCTGTCTGGGTCTCATTCTCTCAATATGAAAACTCAGAAGTGAGTAATTCAACACTGAGTGATTTCTGATTACCAATTGATTACAAAGTCACATATGATTTTTGTGTACACTTGAGATTTTGAATTAATGGGATGTATTCACCATCAGTTGTAGAACATGGAACACGTGGTTCTTTAAATGAACCCTATTTGGATGCTGCTAATAAAAGTCTGTGGTTTTTTTTAAGTGTATTTATTTTTTTAGTAATATCTACACCCAGAGTGGAGCTCAAACTCATGATCCTGAGATCAAGAAACACGTGCTCTTCCAACTGTGCCAGCCAGTACCCCAAAAGTCTATATTGGTTAAATGAACAAAATATTTGCGTTTCTCTCTCCTTCCTTCATCGCTCCTTTCCTGTTCTTTCCTCTGCCTCTTTCTCAGACTTGTTTCCAAGAAACCATAAGGTCGAGACAATATGGTCGCATCACTTCCAGAGAACTTACACTGACTCTCGCAGGGGCTATTGGCAACTCAAAATCAGATTGGGTCACAAGTAAGACAAGCTGAGTCACAAACTCTCTGGGAACAGAGGCATGTCTTCAGCTGTTTCAAGACCCAGTGGTGTCTGTTAAGATTCAGTTTATAGAATGACACTGGAGGGAGCAGAAATGAGGCAGAATCGTTCCCAAAGGCAGGAGGTTCGTGTATGATTCTTCTCAATATCAATCTGGCTCTTGCCAACTTGGTAACCATGAAGTTATGGTGCTTTGACAGTGCGCAGATGTCTTTGAAGCCCAGTGCCGTAGATGGTGGCATTATCCAGAAGAAGGTAGACTTGTATGCCCAAGATGTCCGTAGTTGAGTCCTGGATGGATTAATAGTTTATGCTAATTCATTCTGGAAGTTGGCCAGAGCTGCTTCTCGGCCTCTGACAGCTGAAGCCCAGCCACCTGGGCACTTAATTTCTTCCATTAAACTCCCATTCCCAAGTAAAGCCTGTCTACTGTCTCAGCCCCAGCCATATATTAGAGACTTTCTTCATGGCAGACAGAAGAACATTAGAGGATCTTTCCCTTCTAGTAGGTCTAGATTAAGAGACTGATAATTCAAGGGAATCATAATAATTGGTAATAGGTTTCAAATGCTCAGTGTGCTCTGGACACTGTTTAAAACGTCAGGTGAATGGTCCCATTTCCTTTTTTTTTTTTTTTAATAGATTTTGTTTATTTATTTAACAGACAGAGATCACAAATAGGCAGAGAGGCAGGCAGAGAGAGAGGAGGAAGCAGGCTCCCTGCTGAGAGACCAATGTGGGGGCTCGATCCCAGGACCTGGAATCATGACCTGAGTTGAAGGCAGAGGCTTAACCCACTGAGCCATCCAGGTGCCCCGGTCCCATTTCCTTCTTATGGCCGCTCTATGAGGTCCTTAGGATTAGTATTCTCAGTGTATACAGCAGATGCCTATGTAACTTACTCAGGCGACTCAACTAGGAACTGGCAGAGGAACTGAGATTTTTTTTTTTTCTAAAGATTTTATGTATTTATTTGACAGACAGAGATCACAAGTAGGCAGAGAAGCAGTCAGAGAGAGAGAGGAGGAAGCAGGCTCCCTGCTAAGCAGAGAGCCCGATGCCGATCCCAGGACCCTGGGATCATGACCTGAGCCGAAGGCAGAGGCTTTAACCCACTGAGCCACCCAGGTGCCCCGGAACTGAGATTTTTACCCATCTCATGTCCTGAGGCTGTGTGCTTTACTACCACGTTGCTTCTGGGTGCATTCCGATGATAAGACAGGTGGCTTGAGTCTGAATTTCTGCCTCTGCCTTTTACTTTTTAAATACATTCATTTATTTCCTCAGAACCACAGTATCTCACCTGTGGAAAAGAGACTTAAAATCCTACTTCAAAAGATTGCTTTGAGGAGTTATATGTAAAGTGCTTCGTAGTTCCTGATACATTTTAGTTGCTCAATAAATAGTAGCTAGTCTTATTAAATAATTTTAAAGACTCAACTTGATTGGCTCTAGACCAAGCAGAGCATTTTCCAGAATCCAAAGGCTATCTGTGATTGTCTACAGCCCTCACTGGGTTGCTTTATAATATCTTTACAGGCCCATGCCTTTTCGAAAATGAGACTGGAAGGAATATTTGCTGAGATTCTATGAATGTTGTATGGAACCAAGAATCACAAATTAGGCATTAAAAGATTGGAATTCTAGAGCGAGATTTGCGATAAACTAGCTAGGTGAATTTAAGCTAATCATGTAAACCCCTCTGTGCCTTGTTTTTTCTTTGTTGGTGAGGATGCAGAAAAAGGGAAATCCTCCTACACTATTGGTGGGAAGGCAAACTGGTGCAGCCACTCTGGAAAACAGTATGAAGTTTCCTCAAAAAGTTAAAAAAAGAACTACCCTATGTTCCAGTGACCATGATGAAATTCTAGAATATAGGTGAGGTTCAGTGGGGTGGAGTCTAGAGCCAATGACCCAGAAAGAATTCTTGAGATATCTTTGGTGCAAAATAGTGGTTTATTAAAGCACGGGGACAGGACCCATGGGCAGAGAGAGCTGCTGCCCGGGGTGGGGGGGTTGTAAGAGGTGGCAGGTTATGTAGGATGGTAGTGGGGGAGGTAAGGAAAAAGGGAGGTTTCAATAGAACTTTCGAATGCTAAAGAGGACCTATAAGATACTGGATGGCTTGAGGCCTTGTCATTGTCAAGGTTTTTCCCTCTAGCAAGATATTAATAAGAGATTCCTAAAGAATGTCACATATGTCCCACCCAGGAGTGGAGGTGGGGGAAGGTTGCAAGGTGTCAGCTTTTGCTTTGTCCTTAGCCAGCCTTCTGTTCCCTCATCAATCACATTATTAGATATTTACCCAAAGAATACAAAAATACTAATTCGAAGAGATACACACACCCCAATGTTTATAGCAGCATTATCTACAATAGCTGAATTATGTAAACAGCCCGTGTCCCTCGACTGATAAATTAATAAAGAGATGTATTTACTCCATGTACGTACAATGGAGTATTATTACTCAGCCATAAAAAGAATGAAATCTTGCCATTTGCAATGATGTGGATGGAGCTAGAGTATTATGCTAAGTGAAATAAGTCAGTCAGAGAAAGGCAAATACCATATCCTTTCACTTATATGTGGAATTTCACTTATATGTGTAATTTAAAAAAAGAAGGAACATGGGGGGAAAAAAGAAGAAAGAGGCAAACTCTAAAACAAACTCTTAACTATAGAGATCAAACTGATGGTTACCATGTAAGGGCCTATTCAGCCAGAGCAGCCCCACCCCAGTTGAACTGCCATTTGTTGTAAAATTTAAATTGACCTTGCCCCCCCCCCCCCCCGACCCCGCAAGGGGAACTTCTTTAAAAGCAAGTCCGGGAAACCAGTCCCAGGTAACTAAGTCCAAATACAAGGGTGGGTCAGGCCAGGTGGAAGTATTCAATCAGTGGGGGCGCATAGTGTCTCCTAGCTACCAAGGAGTATGGGCCCCGCCCTTTGGGCACCTTTTGGGCACCAATTCTGAGCTAGATGATAGGCTGGTTCAAATGTCTACTAGGGTAAATTGGAATTCAATTGGTCACCTAGCATAACTGTGGAGTTTCCTGTGTGTGTTACAATCTCTGGTCTGTTTGACGGTCGGTTTGATTCTTGATGCTTGGTGCGAAATAAAGCTTTGCTTGACTTTCGCTTTGTATCAGTCTCGCTCCTTTAATCACGGACCCATTATTCGGGTACCCATCTTTTGGGGGACCCAGCAACCAGAGGGGAGGTGGCTGGGCAGATGCCTAAACTAGGTGATGGGGACTAAGGGTTGCACTTGTCGTCATAAGCACTGGTATTGTATGTAAGTGGTGGGTCATTAAATCCTAGCCCTGAAACTAACATTGCCCTGTATGTTAACTAGCTGGAATTTAAATAACAACTTGGGAAAAATAAAAGAACAATAAGGGGATGGCTGGCTTTGGAAATAGGGGCTAGTAGATTGGATGTGCTCTGTAGAACTTTTGAGTAAGAAATTCTGTAATTCCAAATCTAAACCAATTCAGCTGGTATTATTGTAGTTGATAAGTGATGCTCGGAATTTCTGGTCCCCTCTCGGTTTTTCTCCTGCCTGACTGGAACCTGGTCAGAGATCAGGGGGTCACCATTCTGAGTCACTTCCAGGAAGTTCCAGGACAATGTGCCTAGCCATCAACAGTCTAATGACATGGTCCCTAGGTGAGCCCAATGGACCGCGTGTTAGCTTCAGTAATTTCATTCTTCTTTTCAGTCATGGATGACCTGTCAGGAAAACATCCATCAGTCCTTAGGCCCCTGACTCTAACCTTAGCTTGTCTTTTTTTTTTTTTTTTTTTTTTTTGCGGTGGAGGGGAGGTAGAGAGGGAGAGGGAGAAAGAGAATCTCAAAGATACTCCCTACTGATCACAGAGCCCAACACAGGGCTCGATCTCACAGCCCTGAGATCAGGACCTGACCTGAAATCAAGAATCAGATGCTTAACCCAGTGAGCCACGCAGGTGCCCCTAGCTTATCTTTTCTTCTTGATTAATATCCACCATGCTTATTGCTTACTGTATGCCATATTAACTACATTATTTTCTTTATTCTTTGTATATCTATTGCCTTGTGTCTCAAAGAGCATCCTTTTATCCTGCGAATTGGCAGCCCCTTCCAGCCTAAGAAGCAATGGTCTGAAAGCTCCTTCTGCATTCTCCCTTATTAGATGTTATAAATGTAGATGTACCAAACCGTGCATGGTGTAATAGACTTGGATTTGAGCAGTTCCTTATCCTCGGGCTTTAAGTTTGGATAAATTACTTAACCGGAAGCATCAGTGTTGTTCTCTGTAAAATGGAGAAGACCCACCTTTCAGAGACATCATGGGCTTTAGAGAAAATGTCAATAAAATGAAGCACCGAGCCAGCCCATACTGAGTGTGGGCGTTCGCAAAATAGCTGACACGATAATGCCCAGCTCTGGAAAGAGGAAAAAAAGCCTTACATTAGAAGACCAAAATAAACCAAGGTTGAGAAAATATTTGCCACTCATTGTCAAATAATAATATCATTAATGTCTGAAAAAAATCTTCACAAATTAATGAGAAAATAGCTAAGTCCTTAAGTTTAAAAAAAAATGGACAAAGGTCCTAAACAAATAGCTAATACATCTATGAAAAAATATTTAGCTTTACAAGTAATGGATAAAATATGCGTTTAAACGCTAGTATATACTTTTTCTGAAGATATTTTTCATATATTTTTTAAAATTATGATGACAAGGGTGTTAGATTCCAAAACATCGGGCCTCTTTCTCTCTGCCCAGACGATGCCACTGTGGGACACATGGAGAAATCTGCATTCCCTCTCTCCCCCTGTCCTGCCGTCCTGTGACACTAGTCTGGATCTGCCCCAGTCTTCTGTGAATCCACTGCTTCTGCCCTGGCTTCATGCAGAGAATGGAAACGTTGATGTTGGCTACTTTGTTGGAGCTTCTTTGGGAGAGTAGTTTTCTACTCTGGGTGCTCAAATCTCTTAGAGGTGTTTTGTCATGCTCCCTTCCCTTCCTCTTTCTCCCCAGCCCTTTCTTGGGGTCCTGTCCATGTCTTTCTCCAGATGCCCCAGTATCAAAGCTTTCTTCCTTCTCCTTCTGATTCTTCATCCTCCCCCCCTCCCTCGGTTTAGAGCTTCTGAGTCTAGTGTGGAAAGAGGGTGGTCTGATTCTTGGTCTCATCCTCCAAACCTGTCACCTACTCCTTGAGTCCTTTTCCTGTGGTTCACTTGCATCCTGTTAACAATGACCAGTGAATGCCCCATGATCTACTTCCATGAGACAGAAACCAAAGAGTTAAATGAAATACTAGGAATGAAAAACATACTATTTCCTGTATTCAAATTCGATTTTAAGGGTCCCTGGGTGGTTTAGTAGGTTAAGTGACCGGTTCTTGATTTCAGCTCAGGTCATGATCTCAGGATTGTGACATGGAACCCTGTGTCAGGCTCTGTGCTCGGTGGGGGGCCTGACTGAGAGTCTCTCTTTCCCTCTCCCTTGGCCTCTCCCCTTGTTCACTCTCTTTCTCTCAATAAATAAATAAGGGGCACCTGGGTGGCTCAGTGGATTAAAGCCTCTGCCTTCGGCTCGGGTCATGATCCCAGGGTCCTGGGATCGAGCCCCACATTGGGCTCCCTGCTTATCGGGGAGCCTGCTTCCTCCTCTCTTTTCTGCCTGCCTCTCTGCCTACTTGTGATCTCTGTCAAATAAATAAATAAAATCTTTTTAATAAATAAATAAATAAAATCTTCTTAAAAAATAATAAAATTCTATTATATACTCTATCTCATACTTCTTCTGTATGTACTAGAGGATAAAGATCATGTGGGGCAGTTCTTGCCTTCCTTTGGCTCGAGCTATAATGCCATAGATTAAAATGTATTCAGAGAGCAGCAAGGAGAGATGGGTTTCCTGTGGTCAAGTTAGGCGGACTGGTCAACCTGGGCTAATACATTTTAGAATCTACAGAAGGAAGGGATGAAACAATGACTGTCGAGGACAGTCTTGACTCCAAAGATCAGTTATAAATATCTATTAACTGAAGAAGAGCATGAGTAAAGGGATAGCCGAGAAGAGGGAAGAGATTTATTTAACTCAGCACCTGCTTCTGGCTGGGGCTATGATGGGGATTTCACATGGGATCCTCTCAAGGACGCTAGGCTGGAGATCCATTTTTCTCCTTCCCATTTTGCAGCTAAAGGAACAGAAGCTTGTGAAGGTTTCCTGACTTCTTACACTGAGGTTAAATGTCTGAGCCACAGTCTAAACAGAACTTTAAAGCAGAAAAAACCGAAACAGAAAGGAGACACGTCCAGCATTGTAATTTTGTGGTTTTGCTCACCAAACTTCATGGACACAACCTTTCCATGTAAGCAGGGAGCAGTCTCCCTGTGGATATGAAAGGGCAGCAGCATTGTTGCTTTCTCTCCTGAGTTGTTCATTTAGGAAGACAGCTAGAGCAAAAATGAAAACTAGAAAAATGAATGAATGAATGAATGAATGAATAAAGGGCATTTTGCATCAGAAATAAGAATCTCTAGATCTAAGACAGTTGAGTTTACGTTTCTTTAAATATTTATTCTAATGGATTTTTTACAATCTCCTTCACATCTTTGCCCTATATTATACTTTGTAATAATAAAAATGAAAAAGTGAAAAAGAATCACTTTGAACTTGAGCTCCAAATGACAATGAAACGTGCGGTTCTTGACTACAAAAAGTTTGGTCATTAACCATCTTTCATTGTACTTGGAAGCCTCATTGGATTTCTAACTGTTGTTTCCTGAAAGCTCACTGGATATGATGACAGTCCAAATAAACCAAACAGAATTAATTCAAGAATAAAAATTCATTTCTCTTCGTGTGTCTCAATCTGATATTTGCCATATGGGAAGCTCAGCATCATTCACGCAGCGGGCTAATTTATGGCAAACACACATCCACATTCAGTGAATATGGGAAAACATAGCCTCTCTCTCCTTTATTTTTATAAGATCGACTGTGGACTTTTTTCTTTGCTTTGCCTGCACTGATTTAAATTTAATTAAATGCAGATTTCCTGGCAATAGGGGTGGGAAGCAGGTTGCTGCTGATGGGTACAGAAGGAATATCAACAACATCCAGTCACATCTAAAGAGATGGAGAGAATCCCAGAGTTTTATCATGGCCTACTTCTTAGATGTGAGAATCCGGACATCAGAGGTGACTAATGAGATGTTCTGATGTTTCGTGGGTTGAAAATTCCCCATTGCCATCTAGGGGTCATTGCAGCTATAAGCTCTGCAATGTTCTACAGTTGAATTATCACTAGTTAATCTTTCAGTTAATTCATAATTTCTTTTTAGCCAAGAAGTAATCCCATCTACGTTGACTTTGCTTTTTGACCCTTGTTCATGGTTGCCACATACACATTATGTCCTGTGAACACGGGGTTGCACATTCATCCGTGGGCTTCATTACCTCATCCTTGGAACCAGAGAGTTGAGTTCCTCCCAGCAGGACCCCTGACCAACCTCGTGCAGCAGTAGATGCCACAGAGATGTGAGCGGACAGGAAAGAGCAGAGGCCCAGACAACAGAATGTCATTCAATGATAAAACAGGAAAGCCTCCTCACTGGCCAGGACTAAGGTCTCACGGCCATGAGCATGTGGGAAAACCTTGTGGAGATGCTTGCTGGTATCCAGCTGAAGGTAGGCTCCCAAGTAGACTTCAGGTGGTGAGCCTTCTAAGGGAGGCTGCTTATTCAAGTAGTCTTTTTTGTTGTGAATGTTGCTGCTGATTCACTAAGGTCCATTTGAAAATGGATGCTTCCACATGGGAGCCCCCTAGAGTAAAAACTTTAACTCGAAGAGAACATGATTCCCTGATACTGTGGGAAGCCCACTGGATGAGAAGCTTGACGTCTGAGGATTGAGTCTTGGTCCCAGCACTTACTACTGCTGTGAACTTCAGCCTTCTGAACCCAGACTTCTTTGAGTCACTTTTGTTCTCCTGTAATATGGGAATGATAGTGATTGCTTTGGCTCCATCAAAGAGTTGTGAGGTCTGATGGGACAATGGATGGAACAAAACACCACTGTCTTAGTCCAGGCTGCTATAACAGAATTCCGTAGACTGGCTGGCTTATAAACAAACAATAGAAATTTATTTCTCACAGTTTTAATGGGTAGGAAGTCCAAGTTCAAGGCTCTGGCAGATTTGGTGTCTGATGAAAGCCTGCTTTTTTTTTTTCTCCCCCCACTTTTTAAAATTTTAAGGTAAACTCTACACTCAGTTGTGGGGCTCAAACTCATGCCCCAGGATTAAGAATTACATGCTTTACTGACTGAGCCAGCCAGGCACCCCAAGGGGGTCTGCTTTTTAGTTCTTGTTATGTCCCCACATGGCAGAAGGGGCAAGGGAGCTCTCTGGGTTTCTTTCATAAAGACACTAAGGTGGTTCATAGGGCTCCCCGCTCATGACCTAATTACCTCCAAAAGGCCCCACCTCCTCATACCATCACACTGGGGGTTAGTTTGCAGCACATGAACTGGGGTAGGGCAGGGGTGGACACACAGACATTCAGTCTGTAGCCACCACTAAAGTGGAAGGGATTATTTGAAAGTGAAGTTTCCAGATGTTTATATATGCTCAAGGTGGCAATGGACTTGTAAGGGACTTGTCTTGAAGTTGCGCATTCAAAACGTTTTCCGCAGAAGTATAAACATACTGACTGTCCATCTGAAAATGTGGGGATGTAGCCTGAAGGCAATTATGAAGAAGCCTCAAGCTTCCACTTGACCCTTCCTTGGGTCTTCCCCTGGGAGCGATCGACTCTCAGAAGTTTGTACTTCTCTTCCCAGCGAGGCCCAGTCAGGACAACTGTCTTAACTCCATCATGAAGCTTATGTACGCATCTTTTTTTGAGAGTTAGAACAGCAAAACAGAGACTTTGATTTGGGTCCTGGTTCAGTGAATAAGATGAACGAAACCTATTCAAGTGTGGACTATGTGCCAGGAACTTACGAGTTCCTCTGTCCCCGCTAATTTGACCTTGTTCTCCTCTTACTATCGGATGTGTAATCCCTGTAATCTCCAGTTGCCAGGTAGAGGCCCACTCAGGCTGTTATCATCATCAAGTCGGAATAGTCAAAATGACTAACCCATCATGAGGGCTTAAATTGTGTCCAGAATTGCTCTAAGTACTTGCTGTGTATTTGCTTAAGACACTACAACTGTCATCAACATCCCCATATTACAGATGAGGAAGACTGGGTTTTACCTAAAGACTACGACTAGTACGTAGAGGAACTTTGCAACCCAGGAAGTCTGACCCTATAATCCATGGTGTCAGCACTTGGCCTCAGGAAGCTTTGCAAAAAGGAAATGAGTGGTTTGTGAGTTTAAGGTCCAGCATAATAATTATCAACCAGGTTCACAAGGTGTTTGTAATATTTTAAAAAATAATGTCTTTACCAAAAAATAAAAAATAAAAAAAATAAAATAATGTCTTTACCTGTGCTGACTCTACGTGGGCTAACAGAGCTAAGAGCCATGTCTCTTTACGGGAATGGATCTGGTTAGCTAGTTAACATCGGTTGCTGCATGCCGTTTGACTCACACTTCTTCAGTAAAAGTAAGGAAATGAGGACTTAGGAAATGCCATGTCTTTAGGAGACAAAAGTCTTTCAAAGAAAGGGGTGCTGTGAGTTCTGAGGCTATCCCAGGCGATTGCACAAACATTATAAAATCGGGTGAGGGCATAGGGAACTTCAGCTGCTGGTGATGGCTTCGGAAGCCAGTGACTCTTGAGAAGAGTCTTGAAGGATGAAGAAGAGCCGAGTGCGAGAAGGGACAGAAGACATCCTAGATGAAGAGTGTTGTGAGGCCCCTGTGAAAAGAAAGTGTGGTGACTGGAGATGACGAGGAGCCAGTGTGGCTGAGGATGGAAGAGTGGAAGGTTGTCGTCTGAGCTGAACAGATGAGGAGAATGGCTGTGAATGGCCTCGGGCACCACCTGACAAGACCTGATTTTCTCCTGAGCCCTGGAAGCCTGGACTGCTGAGGGGAGTCTGTGGAGGTGGTGGTGGAGGGAGCGGAAAGGTGCTCAGGATGGCGCCATCAGCGGGCCAAGTGGAAGCTGCTGAAGGTCTGAACCAAATCAGTGCCTGTGGCTGTGGGGAGAAAGGCATGAGAGTGTGAACTGTGCGGGCTTTTCTACCCCAAAAAAGAAACGAACAGGGGCCTCTGGGTGGAGCCATTGGTTAGGCTTCCGACTGTTGGGTTTTGGCTCAGGTTGTGCTCTCAGGGTTGGTGGATCAAGCCCTACCTCCAGCTCTGTGCTTAGTCTGCTTGAGACACTCTCTCCCTCTGCCCTTCTCACTCATGCTCTCTCTCTCTCTCTCAAATAAATAAATAAGTCTTAAAAAAATAATGAACAGAAATTAGCAAGAGGAAAACCTGAAATATATACCAAAAAGATAGTAATAAACATGGCAAGTGATCAAATTTTATGAAGTCACCAATAAGGATAATTGTATAAACCACATTGAATATACTGATACTTAAGAGGATAAGATAACAGTAGATAAGTAATAAAGCAACGCAATCTAATAATAAAATAAAAAGAATAAAAAGCATTTTGGTGATGTGAGATGAAGAGTAGCTGTAACAAAGAATCAAAGTGATGTAGTATGTAAAAAAATACTATAAAACATAGTACGCCAGAATTATTTAAGAGGGGTGCCTGGGTGGCTCAGTGGTTTAAAGCCTGTGCCTTTGGCTCAGATCATGATCCCAGGGTCCTGGGATCTAGCCCCGCATGGGGCTTCTGCTCAGCAGGGAGCCTGCTTCCTCCTCTCTCTCTCTCTCTCTCTCTCTCTGCCTGCCTCTCTGTCTACTTGTGATCTCTGTCAAATAAAATAAATAAAATCCTTAAAAAAAAAGAATTATGTAAGAAAGAGTAATTTGGAAGGAGAATTTTGGAAGAAGAAATTTTCAGCGAGTTTAAAAAATTAATAGGACAAATAAAAAGTGTGAATTCCTAACTGGAATTCTCAGATGTAGCACATTCTGTGACTCCTTGGTAGAAAAGGGAGGTACAGAGGTGCCCAGGGGATGGTGAGCATCTCAGGTCTTTCCTGGAGGACTTTGAAGGTCCAGGAGCAACCCCTTCCATCCAAAAGGTAATCCGTCATCCTTCTGGCTTCCTTGACTATCTCCCCTCAGCCCTTGCAAGCCTGTACTACAAAGAGCCCCTGGGTTTCTCATTTGCATGACTCCATTGAGGATCATGCTGTTCAGTGCAATCAATAATAAAGGCAGAGGAGCAAGTCTAGGAGGAAAAGGAAAGAGAAGATAATGAGTTTGATTTTAAATATTTTGAATTTTAAATACCTAAGATTAATCTAAGGCGATGGAGCTAATAGGCAGTATCTGTTGGAGATAATAAACACAGGTATAGGCACTCAGATTAGTAGTGGGGATGACCTGAGGGTCAGTGTTACTCTTGTGGAGAAGGTCAAAGCAGCAGAGAGAAGAGAGGGTTGCAAGTACTGTGTTGGGGGTAAAGACAAAGACAGGGAAGCAAAAGCAAAAGCTAATGTGTGTCAAGAAAGGAGGCAAAGATGGCCAGAAGCTAGTGCCAGGATTAGGAAAATTAAACTCCTGACCCTGGGCTCATTAGTGTAACTCTGACGGATGGAGATTCGTGACTTGAGCCCCACTGTTGACTGTGGCTCATGGAGGCAGGGACAACGATTTCCCCAAGTTCTTTGTATCCTTGTATCTTTTGACCAATGTGAGTTTAAATCTAATCTTTCATTAGTATCATTTAGGGTTCTTTTTTTCTTCCTTGTAAGCATCCATTTAAAGATAACCTCATTCTTCAGACCATCAATGAACAAAGAGGGACGGAACTTCAGAGAAATCTGTGGGAGCACCTGAGCTGCCTGGATACTCTCCAGACCTGGTAAATGATTCCTAAAAGATGAGAGAATTCAAATTCTGGCTTCCACTGAGAACAGAATATTTCCCCAACTGCCTGGTGCACAACCCCAGCTGAGACCTAATGCAAGTATTTTGCTTAAGAGAACTCGCAAATGCGAGGTGCTTCTAACAATATGTGTCAAGCAGTGTGTAGCCGATGGTAGGAGTTAGATTTATGCATATTGTGGTTGTCCATTTCCAGCTGCTTTTGTGAAGTCAAACTTTTTTTATGTGAACAGATCACATTATTATCACATTTAGCGGAGAATAATGAGATATGATGGTGATACATCATTGGCAGCTCGTAGCGTCATTTGAAAACATGCTTGTTTTTAAATCTGCAATAATGGGTCAAAGAGAGAGAGGCACACTCTGGTATGCACACAGCCACAAGCACGGTTCTTAACAGCTAGTCCTGAGGAGCTCTCTGGAAATGCTTTATTGCCGGAGTGAACCTCAACAGTGGCTCGCAAGAGTGCCCTATTTCTCCCAATTAACGCAGGGGGGAAAGGCGTCTCAGAGTTGTTGAGATAAGTGACCAGCGATTGCCATTCTGTAGTTGCCATTCTGAATTGTCAAAGTGTTCTCTACAGCCGGTAGTCTAGTCTCTGTTTCTCTGTGTTTTTCCTTTATCTTCCTTCCTCCTTCTCTGGTTTACTCTTGGAGGAGTATGGATGGAAGGAGAAATGAAGTGTGTCATGTAGGATATTAGAAGGTTCTCTGTGTCTTTGCCCCATGACCCAAGCCCTGAACATATTTCCCATATGGCTCTTGCAACCCATGAATTTTTCTAAGCCTTTTGTAATCAGGTTGTACTTTTAGTGTGTTCTGTTTTGTGTGACAGTGAATTCCGTAAATGTCCCAATTTGGCATGAGGTCAGATATTCTATTTATTAAAAACTTTACATCAGTCAAGATTTAGGAGATGGAGAAGAGCCTCTTAGTCAGAGGGAATAATGTGTGACTGACATGTCTGGGGAATTAGGAGCTAGAGAGATTTTGCTAGTGCCCATTGAGGGCTTGTTGATGGTGATGACAATAAGGCTGAAGGCTGCAGTGGGGCGAGGTTCTGGAGAGCCTTAGTGCAATTTGAACTTTCCGCTGGAAGGAAACAAAGGGGAGGGATAAAGGACTCAATCATCTTCAGATTGTAAAATGCCAGTCGTGTCCCTCAGGAGTTTTCTGGTTCCAACAGTGATTATTTAAGACTAAAACCATTTGCATAAGGATGTGAAAGATAGAATGTGTAATTAAATTGCCACAACTGCATGTAATGTTGAGTTCTTCCAGGCTGGGGGAAAAAAAAAAGTTGATTGGATGGATAGTAAGTGGAATGATATTTTCAAGTCTTGAAAATGGGCATACAAGTGAAAAATGAATTTTAATGTGTACCAAGGCACTTGGGATGATAGCAGTTGGATCATTCACTCCATAATCATTACGCCATGTGCTATCAAATAGCCATAGGAAGGTCCTGAGACTCATTACTGGGTTCATCGATGCCTTTGGCCAGCATTTCAGGAGAAAGCCAAATATTGGGCAACAGGATGAACACATTTGATTGTTTTTCTTTTTTTTTTTTTTTTTAAGATTTTTTATTTATTTATTTGAGATAGAGAGAGAGAGATCACAAGTAGGCAGAGGCAGGCAGAGAGAGAGGAGGAAGCAGGCTCTTTGCCGAGCAGAGAGCATGATGTGGGGCTCGACCCCAGGACCCTGAGATCATGACCTGAGCCGAAGGCAGAGGCTTTAACCCACTGAGCCACCCAGGCGCCCCTTGATTGTTTTTCTTAAAGATTCTATATATTTATTTGAGAGAGAGAATGAGAGAGGGAGTGCATGCACATGCATGAGCAGAGAGAGACAGAGAGAGATGCAGACTCTCTGCTGAGCAGGGAGCCCACTGAGCAGGGCTCAATCCCAGGACCCTGAGATCTTGACCTGAGCTGAAGGCAGATGCTTAACTGACTGAGCCACCCAGGTGCCTCAGTGTTTGGTCTTTGAATTAAATGGAAAATGTTATTCTACCAATGTAGAGGGGCCACAGTGAAGAGCTAGAAGCTAAACATCAAAATGAATGTGGCTACATAAATGGAGAATGTTGGCACCAGAGAGCCAGAGAGACCAAATGTTATGATGTCTTTGTTTTGCAGGTTAGAAAGTGGAGGTTAGGACATATGAAAGGCTTAGTCATGGACACACAGTTCAGGTGGCAGGGCCAGGTAACCTGTAACCATGGTTCTTGCAGCCTCTGCTTACCCACCTCCTGGTCCAATAAGTGTTCAGTTAGATTTGTTGTACGTCTTATGAAACCATCAAGATTTTCTTGCCTCTTTCTCTTTCTCCTCGGTAATGCTTGCTTAGTGACTGCATTTCAAACCCTGAGTCATTGTTAAATAAATATCCACAATAGGATTGATTTTCCTGTTTACCCTTCAAGGAACACAACAGTTTATGTTCTACTGTCCTTCCCCAAGTCGAAGGGAAAGTAGGCACAGGGCAAGACTTGTTGATGTCCCAAGATGGCGGCACCATACCTCTTCCTAAGATGTGAGAGTGAAAGACAAATATAGGACAGGGACTGAGCCAAGGTAAGGATTTCAGACTCTGTGAGGATAAATCCAAGGTGACCAGACAGACCAGGAGATCTCAGAGAATGGGCAGTGAATTCTGGGAGGCCATGGACATGAGCCTCCCAGGAAGCATGGACATGAGCAAAGGAGGTCAAGGGCATTAAGAATTTCTGAGGAGGAAAGAGGTGCTCAGTGTCACTTTATAAAGTAATGATTTCTGTGCTTCCTTTTGTATTCATGTGAGGGGCAGTTAAAGGGACTAAAAAGTATACAAAAGTATATCATTCAGATGTTATATTTTCATCTTGCTGTTTCCAGGGACATCAGTCATCTCAAATGTACCAGATGTGTGGCCTCAGTTGGGATAGTCACCAGCCCCTATTATTTCCCTCCTGGAAATGTATGCCAGTACATTGAGGTGACAAATGACAGATGTCAGCCATACCCTGAGTCAGGAACTACCCATGATGTAGGCTTCTGGGTCTCACAAGCCCTTGCTCTGTTTCTTCCCTGAGCACATAGAATGTTAGCACTTATGTCAGTGGGCTGTTGGCAGGAACAAATGAGGTAAAGTTTGTAAAGCTATTCTTGCGGTGCCTGGCACATACTGGGCCCTCCACACATCGTTCTCGTGAGCTCCCTGAATAGACCCCTAAATAGGTCACAGGCATGCAGGTTAAGGAATGCAGAACCAGATACAACTGATGTTCATCAAGTGTCCACTTTATTCCTGGCTTTGGGCTTTTCTGTTGAATTGGTGCAATACCTACTATGTGTACTGGTTTGGGCATTTTAGAAGAAAGCAAAGAAATAGAAGACAGTTGGGGCACCTGGGTGGCTCAGTGGGTTAAAGCCTCTGCCTTCAGCTTAGGTCATGATCCCAGGGTCCTGGGATCGAGCCCCACATCAGGCTCTTTGCTCAGCTGGGAGCCTGCTTCCTCCTCCTTCTCTGCCTGCTTCTCTGCCTACTTGTGATCTCTTGTCTGTCAAATAAATTAATTTTTAAAAAAATAAAAGAAATAGAAAACATAATTTGGGGGACTAAGAGGAGTCTTAGCCGAGGTCACAAGCACCGTAATGGCAAGGCTACAGTTAAAAACCAGGACTTGTAGTTTCTTGTCTGATCCTCATTCTACCATGTAACCCATTTCAGCCATCAAGATGTCCATTAGTCCTTGGTGCATTGACTACCCACAGAACTAGTGTAAGCAATGTGTAGCTGATAGTAGGAGTCGATAGTAATGGCTGTTAACCTAAAACCACATCACTGCGAAGACTCAGAGTGGACTAGCTCTTTGATTATTGGTCTTGGTGCTTATTGAGACACTGAATATTTGTTGTAGTTAATTAGGATGAAAAACAAAGAACCCGAGGACATATCACCAAACCAAGTTATACTGCTCATAAATTCTAAGTTTTAGTTTTACCTAACATACGTCTGTAGACCTTAGCACTTGGCAAGTACTCTCGAGTGGGTCTTCTAACAATGAACTCATTCAATCCTGGTAACAACTCTGGGAAGAAGTACTATGGTTTTCTCCATTTTTCAAATAAAGAAGATGAAGCCCAGAGAGAATAAGAACTTTCCCCAAAACATAAACATGAAGAAGCAGAATCTGGCCCAGAATTCATGCTCTCAACCACCTCTCTTTATTGCCTCTCGAAAATTATCAAAAACATCAAATGCTTCTCCAATGAAGGGCGTTGTTTCACTCATTCTCTCCCTTTCAGGAGCTCTTCTATTTCACTTCTCTAAGGAACCGGAAGTCCATTCTGATTATCTTGCCTACCTGTATCCTGACCCCAACACCTCCACCCTGAGCCCAATATCTCCATTTTCTTTGCTGTCTTCCTTGGTTATGGGGAGTTAGAGTCCAGTAGAGTAAAAGGTAGAACACCAAGACATTTTCACTGACATCTTCGTCTGTACTATATGCTATATGCTAAGTGGTAGGGGTAGAAGGAGAGGAAATACACACAGTTCTTATCCTTGTGGAGCATTCAGTCTAGTGGGAGAGCCAGACATTAAATAATCATGCAAATAAACCTATATTTCAAGCTAATGTAAGTCCTGTGGAGATAAATACAGGGTGCTGCTCGGAAAAAGTAGAATGTAATTGTATATTCTATATAATAGAATGCAATTATGATAATCATATAAAATTATATGTTAATTAATAATTAATTTTTTAAAAGGTTTTATTTATTTATTTGACAGAGATCACAAATAGGCAGAGAGGCAGGCAGAGAGAGAGGAGGAAGCAGGCTCCCCACTGAGCAGAGAGCCCATTGTGGGGCTCAATCCCAGGACCCTGGGATCATGACCTGAGCCGAAGGCAGAGGCTTTAACCCACTGAGCCACCCAGGTTCCCCAATTAATAATTTTATTCTGTATTAATTTATTATTAATATTTACTTATTCATAATATTTGTTATATATTATCATATTATATATAACTTATATTATGTAAATAATATTATTAATGATTTTTAATTTACTTATAATTATATATAAATTATATAAAATCATATATAAATTACGTAAAATATACACTTATATATTTTTATATATTCATGTATTTATAATTATATATAATTGTCACTTATTCATAATACTTATTTATTAATTTTATCAATATATAATTATATGCTATAATGATTATATAACTATTAATTACTTAATATTTAAAATATATTATAAATATATGATATAATAATATTATATATAAAAGTATAGTAAATAAAATTATGATAAAATATAATAACATGGGGTGCCTGGGTAGCTCAGTTGGATAAGTGTTTACCCTCAGCTCAGGTCATGATCCCAGGGTCCTGAGATCGAGTTCCGCATCAGGCTTCTCGCTCAGCAAGGAGACTGCTTCTCCCTCTGCCTGCTGCTCCAGAGAGACTGCTTCTCCCTCTGCCTACCTGTGCTCACTCTCTCTCTCTGAAAAATAAATGAAATAAAACCTTTAAGAATATGTATATGTGTGTACATAATAACATAACTAATTTACATTAGATGGGGAAGTTGTGTAAAGCTTCCTTGAAAATGTAATTTTTAAGTTTATAAATCAAGGGTACGTTATAGTAGGAGAAGACTAGGGGTAAGTGTGTGGGCAAAGGACTAGCAGTGCAAAGCTCTGCAGGAGGAAATAGATCAGCACATTCAGGAAAGTGACAGAACTTCCATTAGGAACTGAATGGATCACAGTGAGTGTGGGGAGGGGAATGGCATGTGATGGCTGGAGAGGTGGTCGGGTCAGATCCCACAAGGCCTCCCAGGTGAGAGTCAACAATTTGGATTTTATTGTAATTACAGTTGAAGCCATCAGAGGACCTAAAGGTGGGCACATTGTGAAGAATCAATGGAAAGAAAGTAAGAACTCAGAGACCAGCGGGAGAAGAGACAATGACTTGAAATTGGAGGAGGGGGCAGTGGAGCCGTAGTAGAACAAAGGGAAGACATACTTTTGAGTTAGGTGGAGTAAGGTTTGTTGATGGACTGGCTATGGTGATTAGGGAGAAAACAGTGTCATGGGTAAATCTCCAGAGTGTAGTATAAAGATTTGGGGGTTGTACGAGATCCTTTGCTGAGATGGACAGCCTGGAGGTCGGGGTGGCAAGCACACCCCAGCCTTGCAGTGCGGTCTGCCTGGCTGACAAACCCACACACAGATGACCTCGGACCCCTCTAAGCTGACTCTGCTGTAGCTCTCGTGGTTATCTCCGTGCCAACAACTGTGCAGACCTACAAAAACCCATCTTTTTTTAGCTTCACCTTTTGCCTTGGTTTTAAATAAATCTTAGATACAGGTGGCCCAACGAAACAGTCTTGCAAATTTTCTTCCAGTTTAGGAGTTTTGTCTTTTGATAGATTTCACTTCTTTCTACAAACGTGTGTGATTCCGAATTCGTGGCGGTGGGGACTATTTAATGATTGATTTTTTGGCTCATAATCAGATAAAATAGAAAATGTAAATGGATCATGTAGTTATCACTAACTGGTTTGTTGTTTGTTTGTTTGTTTGCTTTTTAGTTTTCTTTCTTTTTTCTTTTTTTGGTGGGGGTGGATATTACAGAGGCCTGAAAGTTTAATCGCACCACTTTGGGAATGTCTTTTTACACATTTGTTGAATTAGAGGCTAACAACGGTAACTCCATTAACAATGGTAACTCCTTGAGAAATTGCCATCGTTTTTCCTAACAGTGAAATCAAGGCTCCTTGTCCAAAGATGAAGTAGTTATCAGAATCTACCTACTCTTACGGGTCAGTTTTTGTTATTTCCTGTAATAGACCTGCGTTTTCTCAGCGGCCCTCATGTGATTTCTTTGTGAAAAATATTTCTCTGTAGAGAAGAAAGTTTATCATTTGGAATGTTAAATGCAATTATATTGACATATGGTGATAATGGGATAAAGCATACGGGTTAAAGGTTGCGGGAACCATGGCTTGGCAATTAGCGATGTAAATGAAACATTCATTATCCATCATGCTGGGAAGTTGATGAACTGTACAGTAAATCTGAGCCCACAGTCAGGACTGAGATAAGTCATTTCAGACAATACAGTGGATTGTTTATGAGCACCCGGGACAATGTTGTAGATTCCTGTCATGGCGATTTCTTTACTTTGTAGTTTATCATGAATAAAAGACCTTACAGAGTCCAGACCACAAGTCTTTCCTTCCACAGGAATATTTATGAGATTCTATCACTTTCTACTAAAGTCAAACATTTTGAGAGCTATAGTGACTAAAGATGGACAACTGAAAAATTTCCCTGAAAGTCCGTTCCGTAACAAAGACGTACCATGGATTATCGGTCTTGAAGAAAGGCTCTGATGTCTTTCAAAATAGAACCTGGGTTCTGGAAGAAAACTACATTTAGAGACCTTAATCTTTCCCCAAAGAATCTCAGTCCTGCGGGTTAGATTATGTAGAAGTAATGGCTCTTTTTCAATTCTCTACCAAATAACCAAAAGAACATTGTGATGCTACCCAAAGGATTGTTTTCTAGGCTTTTTACTCTGCCTATCGCCCATTTAATTTTCTTGTTCATATTCTAACGTGTTTCCTGTCAGCATGAGACTCTTCTGTCCAGACAATGGGAGTCTACATTGATTTTATATTTTATTGACTCCCATTCTTCTCGAGCTTTTAAAAATTGTAACCATACAAAAGAGTGTCTTCAAAAGTGAGAAAGAATCGTTGAAGAAATATTAAAACTTTATTTATGGTAACTGTTGACTCAGCTGGAAAGCTCAAGAAGTCAACTAGAAAGGAAATGTAGGGTCATGGTGCTCCGCCTTTGTCCGGAACCAGAAATTCTTTTGTGAACAGCGCAGTTTGGTTGAGGCTCAAGTAAAGACAAATCAGGTCATGTCGAAGGAATGAAAGCCAATAATCATAATAACAAATGATGTTTCTTAAATTTGGCTTCATGACATTTCTTGATTCTCCACTATATATGCTAAGCCAGACATTGTTCTGAGCACACAGAATAAATAACTCATTCTTTTAATAACTGAACAAAGTAGGTCATTATTTTTTTTTTTTTAATTTTTGGAGAAGGGGGCAAGAGCAGAGGGAGAGAGAAAGAGAGAGAGCTTTAATCAGGTTCCACACCCAACTCGGAACCAGACACAGGGCTTGATCTTGCAACCCTGAGATCATGACCTGAGCCCGAATCAAGAGTCAGACATTTAATTGGCTGGGCCACTCAGGCACCCCCAAGTAGGTCATATTATTATCATATTATTTAAAACTCATATTATTGTTAAATAATATGTTAAATAATATAATAAATAAATATATCATATTATTAAACCTCAGGTCCAGCCCTGTGCCATCCCAAAGTCTTCATCAAACCACTTTGCTGTTGAGCTTGCTCCAAGCTGATCTCCCCCACCTCCAATTATCTCGTTGTTCCAGTTGTGCTCTAATCTGGAGACTTCTTTCTCTATATCAGTAGACATTCAGGGCCTGACAGTTTTGTTTTTTTTTTTAAGATTTTTTTTTTAATTTATTTGACAGACAGATCACAAGTAGGCAGAGAGTCAGGCAGAGAGAGAGAAGAGGAGGAGGCAGGCTCCCCGCTGAGCAGAGAGCCTGATGCGGGACTCAATTCCAGGACCCTGAGACCATGACCTGAGCCAAAGGCAAAGGCTTTAACCACTGAGCCACCCAGGCGCCCCAGGGCCTGACAGTTTTTAATTGTCTCCTCTACCAAGCCAGAGGCAATTAGTCTTTCTAGACTTCAGGAGAAAATCATCCATGCCAAGAGTTAATTTGTTGAATTTGTCGTCCTGTGTCTTTCTGTGGGGTGAAAAGCTGCATTTCTGCCCTAAAAGAATGCTGGCTGCTTCTGGAAAAGGTTTAACAGTCCTCTGTTCAAAAGTACCAGTGGCTTACAGCAGTGGTTCTCAGCCTTGACTCACTGAAGAAACTTAAAATCTTTGTATTCCCAAGCCTACCTCCAGAGAGACCCTTTCCTACTTCATAAGAGGTCCCCGAAATCTTTCCCTGATCCTTCGTCCCTGGCAGTCCCAGATGCCTGGGGTCTTTGTGTGTCTTCGTTTGTTCTCTGCCTGCTTCCCACTTATCTCCTCCCCACATGCTCATCTCTCAGCCGTTTGCAACCTCAGGGCCGTGGGGCTGTGAGGGAAGACAAGGGCCCTACAGCAGGCTGGCTGGCTGGCAGTGCAGGCACAGATGGGGAGCCCAGCCGGACACAAGAGGAATAGTCTACAAGTGCCAAGAATCTCAGCTGAGTGGGAGAAAGATCCAGGCCCCTTTTCAGTGTATGATGACAGTAAGAAAGGGAATTCAAGGAAAGGTTTGATCATTCTTAATCATACAAAATAACTTTATAGAGACAAGAAACAGAACTGGAGACAACAGTGTAGAAAGTCCTAGAATCACAGGTTTTGAGTCCATTTGTGGAAGTCCTTTTATACCATTAGAACTATCTAACAATAAAATGAATGACTCTGGTTCCTTTGTAAGAAAGTGAGGTCTCTGATTATGGGGACATTCAAAGAAAGGGTAGATGACCAGTTATGATGTGTGATAGAGTCCAGGATTCGCTGACAGTTAATCAGGGATGTCATTAAAGTCTTTCCATCTTTAGAATGCTGTTAATCATTGATTAACAAGATATAAGAAAATAAAATCAATGAACCATATGGAAATTTTAGGTATTTGTGAGTAGCAGCAGAAAAATGAAAATTTGATTCTCTGGTTAAAATCAGCATCCCTTTCTGGGACTTCTTTTTTTTTTTTTTTTTTTTTTAAAGATTTTATTTATTTATTTGACAGACAGAGATCACAAGTAGGTAGAGAGGCAGGCAGAGAGAGGAGGAAGCAGGCTCCCTGCGGAGCAGAGAGTCTGATGCGGAGCTCGATCCCAGGACCCTGAGATCATGACCTGAGCCAAAGGCAGAGGCTTTAACCCACTGAGCCACCCAGGAGCCCCCCTTTCTGGGACTTCTTAACATTTCTTCTAAACTCCTATATTCTAGTGTTAAATTTTTGTATGCCAGTAACTATATGTTGTATTTGATTACAAAGGGGAATTATATCATCATCATTTGTTGATTACTCAGGGGTCTTCAGTCCATCACTTAAAAAAGCCAGAGAGAACAATGAACTGAATAACAAAGATCCTGGTAATTTTGGCCATTAATCAGGACTAAGCTTCTGAAAGTCGGGAAAATAGGGTTTATGAATCCATTGTGATTGTTTACATCATTGTACTCCTTGTAAAACAGCTCTATGTATTCTACTGAATCAATGTTCCATTTGTATTTACTGAGTCATTAATTTATTTCTCTTGAATTGATTCCTCTGGGAAACCAGAAGTTGTTTTTCATAGTTGCAAAGAAGCAATGTTTAAAAGTGAAGTCAGCGTTCCAGCTCTTGTCTCCTCCAAACCTGGTACCTGGAAAACAGATTTGAATTTTTGGAAAGGAAGTAAGAGAGTATAGAGCTAGGAATGTTTCTTAGAAACGAACGTAATTGGATTGGGGTAGTGACGACAATCACTACAGGTGGAGTCGGACCTGGTATTGGGTGGAACCAAGAGCGAGACCATATCTCAGAAATGGGCTTGTGTCACTGGCCTGAAGACCAGGTGAACAATCCGTCTCTATTTCCAGAAGATATAAGACCTGGGAGGATTTGCCTGAAAGGGGATAATATAAAACCAAGTTTTATGCCTAAGAAAACTTCAGGAGTTCCAGGGCGAATGTAGAGATAGATAATGTCGTCCTTGCATACCTGAAATATGGGTAGAGGAAGAAAATGCTTTTTCAAATGACAAAGTATAAAATGGTCCTCTGATAGTAATGTTCCTCTTTGTCACTGCAAAGAGATGTATTCTAGCTGGATGCCTTCATCTATAGCTCCCCTATCTCAAGGCTTCTCTTCTTAGTCCTCCCGTCTTTCTCATGGGTGTTTAGTGAACAAGGCCATTTTTTCCCCATGTAAACCTGATTTTCTGTCTAATCTGTCATTTGGCAAGTGACAGAGAGGCTAGTTCTTCCTCTTTGGGACTGAAGTATTATTTTATAATTCACTGAGTGATCACAGTGCACCAAAAACCTGACATAAGTTATTTCTGTTTCTTGTAACCTCTCTGTAGAGCTGAAATTAGCATACCCATTTTACAGATAAAGAATTTGAGGCTCAAGGACAAAAAGTCACTCACATATGATAACAGACTTGAACGGATGTTCTTCTGTCCCTATAATCTGCAATCTCTTCACTCCCTACAGGCACTAGATCCCATCTGGTCCCTCCATTTTATTTTTTGTGTATTTATTTATTTAAAGATCCTATTTATTTGAAAGAGAGAGAGCATGAATCAGGGGTGGGGGGGAGGGCAGAGGGCAAAGCAGACTCCCTACTGAACAGGGAGCTTGATGTGAAGCTCGATCCCAGAACCATGAGATCATGACCTGTACTAAAGACAGTCACTTAACCAGCTGAGCCACCCAGGCACACTTTGGTCCCTCCATTTTTAACTTAAAAAAAAAAAAAAAAAAGACAAAAAACAAAAAACTTAATTTCTCTCTGATTTAGAGAAGTAAGCTTACCCCTTTTCCTCTTTCCTGCCCAATTTTTCAAGTAGATAATCTAGTTTATTATTCAAGACAATCCAATTAAGTTTAAAAATACTTGTCCTTTCCTAGCCCTGCAGACTTAAAATAGATCTCCTGTCTTCTAAATAGTCATTTCATTCAGTATACATTCCCCCCTTCTCTTCATAATTCCCTTTTCTGTCCTTGCTTTATCCCATCACTTCTTTTCCACCTTCTTTCTGTAGGGTAACTTGTACCAAAATTAATTAACACCTGGGGTCTCCTAGGTAAGTTTCCTTGTTAAATTCCCTTTATCAACCAGCTGTAGCATAGTAACAGGCAAGACAGGGTTCTGATGTTACTGTTGCATATAGTTATATAAGGTGTAATCATTTGTGTGTGGTGTGACCCACAGGGGGAATGTGTGGCAATTGGGAAGCCGGACAACATGGATCAAGAATTGATTGTCCCACACAGATCAACTTTTCTTCCAGTTTTTCATTCCGGTAACCTCCCACGGTTCACAAAGATTCATGTTCCTTCAGTGGGAAATGTTTGTGGGTACCGCGAGCTGTCTATTTCATTCTTTCTCCATTTGTATCTTTATTAATTCAGAATTTTTTTTCTTGAGCTTGATGAATTGCAGCAGTGACCATGGAAGACCACTTTGAGAAAGCAAAATTAGCTTGGGGGCGGGGCACCTCAGGGTTGTGAGTTTGAGCGCAGAGACTACTTAAAATAAATTAATTAATTAAAATAAAAGAGAACAGATCTTTAAAAAGAAAAGAAAGAAAAATTAACTGGAGAAAAAAGTATGTGCTTAAAGTAATAGAATGTCGGGGAAGGTGGTGGGATCTCAGGTAATAAATTCTGATTTAAGAAATTGTTTTGGTGATTTGATTTGATTATTGTTTCTTCACATGAATTATTCCTTTCCCCAGATGGGAAGGTTATGGAGAAAATACGAGCCTTTCCGGTTAATGGAAAAGAGTAAAGCATGACTAGCTTACGCTTCCCAACTTTGGTGAAAGCCACCTACTTTTGAAATCCCCATATGGCTGTCTATCAGTAACTTACATCATCAAAAGTGGCATTTGGCCTCCCCAGGAGAGAATTCTGCGAAGTCACAGGGGCTGTCTTTGGTTTGCCTTTAAGAATTCACTAGAGCTTGGGGCATCTGGGTGACTCAGTGGGTTAAAGCCTCTGCCTTTGGCTCAGGTCATGATCCCAGGGTCCTGGGATCGAGCCCCATGTCGGGCTCTCTGCTTAGCGGGGAGCCTGCTTCCTCCTCTCTCTCTCTGCCTACTTGTGATCTCTGTCAAATAAATAAATAAATATTTTAAAAAAAAAAAAAGAATTCACTTGAGCTTGGACACGAGTAGTTCCCGGGGTCTCAAGGCTACGTATGAACTCTAACAAGAGGTTCAGTGAGCTCAACCCCCATCTCGCTCTGGTTTCAGATTTATTCCAATGGTTTAACTATTTAAAACAAGTGAAATAAAGATTTTTGACAAGATGATCGTGAGTAATGAATTGAAGAATCCGTTCCTCAGAGGGCATCTCCGTGTCATGAGCTGAGAAGCCATGGAGACTCTAACTTCTGTCTGTAATGGACACTGGCGTCTACGCAGGGAAAAAGCATTCCCTTTGGGCCCCAGACTAGAGAGAAAATAACAAATGACAGACAAGAACGTCTTTTTCTTCAGCAGCCAGGGAGCAGAGGCAAGGCCTTTCCCAGCTGACCCCCAAGGTCTAAAGCCCGGAGTGGAGGTCAGGGATTCATGGGTTAAAAGCCTTTGCCCTCCACCAGGCTCTCTGTTCTCTGACTCCTTGTGTGCCAGATTTGCGGCAGTGTTGCTTTGTCTGGGGTGGCAGTGTACTGAAAGCTTCCAAACGAGCCCACCGAGTCTCATCTGTTTGTATTGTCCTTGTCACAAAGTGAGTGTTGGCGCTGCCTTGTCTTCAAGTCGGCTGGAGTGACCCTTCCTTCCTCACCCGGCATCAAGTCAGGAAACCACACCTGAGCGGGCTGTGGCCTTTGTGGGCAGGGCAAGGAGTGTGGGGGCTTCTCCCGTCCGGAAACAACTGGAAACAACACCAGAATACATTAGCAGACACTTGGGTCTGGGCCAGCCGGAATGACATTTAGGTTTGGTTTTCCTGTGTTCTGGCACTTGCTGAATCTTCTGAAAGTCAATTTGCTGAATGGACATTTCACAGATTTTAAAAATAATGCAATTTGCTGCAAACTGTTTTGATGTAGACATTTTGCGGCTGTTCAGGACTCTGCTCAGGGTTGCCTAGCCCCATCCTTGAACACTCTTGCTTAAAATGACCTCTCCCTGCAGTAATCCCTCACTCTGATCCCACCTTCGTTTTCTTCATCACCCTTCCCGCCGTGGGACCTTGCTACGGTCTGCGTCCATCTCCTGGCTGGCGTGTGCTTTACCTGGAGTAGGGCCTTGGTCCCCTTCTGTAGCTCTCGCTCCTGGGAGAGTGCCCAACACACAATAGGACTTCAATCAATCTTTACCAAATGCTTAAAGAAAAAATGCATTCTGAACAGCTTTGGAAGATTTGACTTGTGAAAACAAGCATGTGTTATTTCTGTCATTAAAATTTTTGACAAAGCAAAATGTTTTTGGTAGGAGGAATTGTCCAAAGTAAAGCTTTATGGGTTCTTTTTGCAAAGCATGAAATCCACGCAGCGTGTCATCCCACACAAATGTCCCTTGATTTATGATCAAATCAGAGGGAAATCCACACTTAGAGGATAAGAAATTCAGAAGAAGTGGTCAGGGCAGGGGGAGGTAAGTTACACATTTTTTTCTGCAGTGGGTCTTTCATGAGATGGCTGCAACTTCAGTTTCCTTTGCAAGCCGAAGGGAGGTAGAAGACCTGAGAGAAAATGAGAAGTGCTGGCTGGAGGTAGAGATCTGGGAGTCTGTTCACACCAAGATGCTAGTTCAAGTCTAGAGGGTGAGCAGTGTTCCCAGGGGGAGAATCGTGCCTGTGTGATCCTGCTCTGTGGGCAGCGGGGTTGGGTTGGCCGACAAGTCTTATAGAGCTGCAAGGAGGTGGGACCTCCTAGGACCTGCCCTGGGATGCGTGTGGCTGGACAGTGGTTCCCAAATCTTGCAAGAAATAATGCGGAAGGTCCAAGAAATGGGACTCTGTAACTCATCTTTACCTCCAGCTGCTCTTGCTCTTTCGGGAGCCTAAGCGAGGAACCGAGAGCACTGGAAGCCAGGGAAGAAGGGAGGAGTGGAGGGACTGAGGGGTAAATGGAAGAGTGTCTGAGAGAATACAGGAAACAGAGTCTACCTCCACTGGCTGGGTTTTTGGATCACTGCTAGAGCTGTGCTGGACAGGCTGGATTCACTTAAAGACTCATGAGGGACTGTGTAATACACACGGAGAAAGCTGATGAATAATTCACGTTCCCCATATTAGGAGAGGAGCAGCAAGAGAAGTCAGCAGAAGAAGCAGGAATTAGGAGACGATTAGGAGATCAGATGTCAGTGATCCCCAAATGTTCATCTGTGGCTGAGCTCAAAACCTGTATCTCTACCTTTGCCAGAGTTGACATCTCCACTGAGATGTCTAGTAGGTATCTTATATTTAAGATATAAGATACATCTTATTAAGATACATAATATTATGTCTTATTAAGATAAGATACATCTTATTAAGATATAAGATAACATCTTAAATAGAACTTTTGACTTTTTCCCTAACTCTCCCTTGCACGGTTCTTCTTGCTCTTGATAAATTCATTCAACAGCATTTAATTAGTGTCTTCTATATGCAAGTTCTAGTCTAGGTACTGGCAACCGAGTGGTGAATGAAACAAAATTCCCTATTATCAACTTCTATTCCATGAAGGATCTCGTGGAGGCCAAGCAATGGCTTGTCCAATCCCAAAAGGCCTGGGCCCCATCACCACCTATCCCCATGGCCAGTACAGTAACCTTACTGGTCTCCCTGCTTCTACCTGTCTGCCGCCCAGTCTCTACATAATGACCAGAGTAATTTGTATAAAACCCAAATTTAAACATAGATTTTAAATTCACCCCAACTTTAAACTTCTAGTAGCTTCCCATCGCTCTCTCAATAAAATCCAAGCTCATTCCTGTGACCCACAAAGCTCTGCGTAATGGAAACATACCTGCCACTGACATCTGCCCATACCTGTCTTGGTGGTTGCCACTCCAGCCATACCTCTGTTTTTCTAATCTGCAGGGTTGATCCCAAGCCCTTTGCATTTGCTGATTCTTCTTTCTGGAACTAACTGACCTCAGAATTGGAAGGAGCTAGCCATTTCTGATCATTCAAGAGTGTCACTCGTATGTCATCTTATCACCTGCCCGATATCCCCATTTAAACCTCCCTTTTACCCCATCCTGTTATTTCCCATCACACTATATGACATACTACTTGACATTTACCATTATTAGAAATTATCTTTTTGCTTGATTGATTTACTTCCTATATGTCTCTGTGTAGTAAAGTGTAAGTCCGTGAAAGCAGTGGCATGGTCTGTCTTGTTAGTTATCTTGTGATCAGTGCCTACAACAGTGCCTGGCACAGAGAAATTGTTCATAAATGTTTGCCCTGTAGACCAGCAAATAAATGATACTAATGAATGAGGACACTGACCCTACATTTGCCTAACACGTAGTCTTATAAACCGTATGAAGTTGATATCCACAGGTCCTTCTAGTGAAGCCTAGTCCAAACAAGAACTCTCGTCTTGGGTAGTATCTCTCAAATGAGGTAACATGCTCCAAGCATACAGCACGAGGCAAGAGGCCTTTCTTCTCTGACTCCTTGACTCATGGACACCGCTTACTTTGTAACCACAGAATAAATCTTCCTCTACCCTACATTGTCCCCTTCCCTGGTCCTGTCCCATCTTCCCATTCACCACTCTCTTTTTCCATTCTGGGACCCACAGCATATCCCATCACTGCTGTAACATGCAACACACCCTCCACCCCAACTGTTCTTCTCCAATGGCTACCAACATGGTATAT
Organism: Enhydra lutris kenyoni; assembly: GCF_002288905.1. Taxonomy (NCBI): domain Eukaryota; kingdom Metazoa; phylum Chordata; class Mammalia; order Carnivora; family Mustelidae; genus Enhydra; species Enhydra lutris. The sequence continues at coordinate 17,000,410 of NW_019154117.1, read as the reverse complement.
AGTCTTTCACTCTTTAGCGAGAGCAAGGGAGGCAGGAAAGCTAAGGAGATCACATCTAAATGCTGCATTGGGGATGGGGAATATGAAACCTCACAGGTTCATTATTTTTATTCCATGACTGTCCATTGTAGGAATTGGGCAAGTCAACTGTGAACTTCTGGTAGATGTTCTAAATGTTATGATTGGGTTTTCTCTGGGAGAGAGTAGTGAGGAACCGTATTTAAATTGGAACTTGGGGTGACCACTCCCAGGTAATGGCCAACACTTAAGTTACAGTGCATTTAGTTTCTTGAGCTTCCTACATAATTTATCAACACCTACATGGTTGACAGTACAACAGGCACATACTCTGTCCTTTTCAAGTAACTTGTTTAAACTTCACATAGCTCAGGGGTGCCTGAGTGGCTCAGTCTATTAAGCGTTTGCCTTCAGCTGAGGTCATGATCTGGGAGGGGATTGAGCCCCACATCATGCTCCCTGCTCAGTGGGGAGCCTGCTTCTCCCTCTCCCTCTGCCCCTCCCTCTGCTTGTGCACTCTATCTCGCTCTCAGATAAATAATTAAAATCTTTAAAAAAAAAAAACTTCACATAGCTCTAGGAAGCCAATATTCATATTATTGTCCTGTTTGATAAAGAAACTGAAATTATATAACTTGCTCAAGAACTCATAACCAATAAATGACTTAACTGGGCTTCAAACCCACGTAGCCTTAAACTCCAGTGCCTAAATGCTTTATCCTTACACTCTAATAGTGCCCTGGCAGAATTCAGTCTTCAAATCCCTTGAGATAAGCCTTGAAGGAAAAGTCATTTGTCAGGTGGAGAAGGAGGGGATCGTGGTGGACCAGTTGGAGGTGACAGAGGTATGTCACACAGGCTGTTATATCAAAAAAAAGTTGCAAATCAGAAAGTGAATGTCCAGTGTTTGCTACTCTCACTTGAAGATGGCTCCGTCTGGGCTTTATCTTTCATGTAACGAAAAGTGCCTGTGTGGTTTGCCTGGAACAAGATTTTCAAATTGCTGGAAAACCAGTCTACCCACGTAGGCTTCTCTCATGTCAGCAGTGGAGCTCATGGGTGCTCAGTCTGGTCTTGTCTCCAGCTGGTGTGTACCTACGACACGTACACCTACATACAGGAGTCAGGATGAAAGGATGCAAAATCACTCTAGACAGCCTGCATTTTGAACACGTCAAAGAAATGGGAAAAACTTGAATGACTTGGAAAAGAGGGGGTTGGGGGTGGGACTAAAATTACCATGAGCATCTCAAAGCCTCTTCCTGAATTTGTTAATAGATGAAACTAATATTCATGGAATCTGTAGATTGACCCAGGACAACTAGGTGTTGCACATGGGTTTTAAAAATGGGCCTCCTCCAGAAAGCTCGGGCCAAGTAGACAACACCTAGATTATTCCGGTGATAGTCACTCTTTTCCCACATTTCTCCACCTGCCACTCCCACTTTCTTTATTAATAGGTTACCTAGACATGACTTTGGATGACTTCTTCCTGCATTAACACACTTTTAAAAAAATTTATTTTAGAGAGATCGAGCACGTAAGCATGAGCAGGGGCAACAGAGGGGGAGGTAGAGAAAAGGGAAAGAATCTCGAGCCGAGTCAGCATTGAGCGGGAGCTGGACTTGGGGCTTAATTTCACGAATCTGAGATCGTAACCTCAGCCAAAACCAAGAATCGGATGCTCAACCAACTGTTCAGGTGCCCCTTAACACACTTTTTGATGAGATCATGGGAGTATTGGCCATTAAATATTTGGAAATGCATTATCCTTGTACAACTCAAATGCAGCTATTTTTTATGGATGAAGTAGAATTTAGGGCAATAAATCACTTTTTCCAACAACACCAGTATGGCAATTTCCAGATTGGCTTAAAGATCTTTGTTCCAACAGTTCTTTTTATTTACAGTTATCAACCTTAAAAATGATTTCAGAATTTGTTCCAGACCTTTCACAGGCTGTTAACGTATGGTTAGGAAAAATTTTAAAGCAGTTAAAATTATATGACAATAATTTGAAGTCTCCTTGCAAATGACATAGAATCAATTGTTTGACCACATGGGATATATAATATGTTATAGCTTCAAAGTAACATTACTTAAATAATAGTTCATGAGTCTTTTCAAATTGTACCTATAACCAATGCAATAGCTATAATTTCACATAAAGTTAAAATGATGTATTTCAAAAGCTAGTGAAGGTACATGGACAAATGGATATTGCTGTTTGGAGCTTTTGTGTTTCTTGGTGTGTGTGTGTGTGTGTGTGTGTGTGTGTGTGTGTGTGTGTGTGTTTTACCTTCATTGATGTTCTCAAGTCAACAATCGTTGAAAGAAGTATTTTTAAAGTATTTGGCGAGAATTGCTCATTTTTGTCAATGTTTTCTAGATTTTTATTTTCCAATGGAAATTCAGAGCCACCTAGTGACCAAAAACAAAATGTCTAAGATAAAAAACATGACAGCAAGAACAACAACAAAAAAACCCTTCTAGCCAAAGAGAAAACCAGTCATTTGACCCTGGTTTTCAATGCCTGAGGATAAAATTACACCCAGCTCAGTCCTACAAAATGAGAGTTCCCATAAATTCAGTAGACTAAGTCTTTGGTTCATTTGGGGGTGTAAGACTCCAAACATAGATTTGAGATGGTATGTATGATGAATTTTTGCAGTTTTAGTAAAAATACCACTTATGTGTGACTGACACAACCATAAGCTACTATTCCTCACAGACTCATATCCTCTTTCTTGATAATACCTTCTACTCTGGAGCAGTCTATGTATTTTAGCTCCTGGAGAAAGAAAAGGGGTTCCTACAGAAGATAGGGCTGATGGTGGAAGGAATGAGCAAGTTAATGACGATATGATATGAGCAAGTTAACACTGCCCCATTGAAGCTTCTGATTCATATTCAATTCTGAGCACAAGGATTCAGGCATTCTATTCAATGGGGTTTGATGAAATTCAGCAAACCTCTTCTGAGTCTTGTTATGAACAAGTTTCTTGCTAGGTAAGAATGTGTAAACCTAGGCTATGTTTGGGAAGCCAGAGTGTTCAGTTTGGTTAGGTAAAGTAAATCTGGAAGAACATAATAGGAGACAGAGGGCGGGAGAGGTAGGCTTCTGCCATGATGTGGATTGCTGGGGCACTTTCTGGGGAATTATGACTAAAGTCCTGGTAAGATTTGAGAAGACTAAGCTGGTTGCACACTATAGAGATGGCAGGAAGAGTACTTAGGTTATTTCAATTGTTTTGGGCAGAACTCACAAGCATACAACCTAGAATTATTTGTCAGAAGGAAAACAGTGGTCACACAAGAGAAGAAAAATCTTGGTACTGATATGGGGGAGTGATGGAAGGTTTTATAGAGGTTAGTTCTAAAATTATAACAGTAATAGAAATAAGGACCCCAAGGAAGTAGCTGGCGTCTCATGGGAAGAGTATGAGTTGGTCCTGGATATCCATTCATTCATTCAGAAAAATGAATGGCAGGCCCACCATGAGCAGGTGCTGAGGCTGCAGTGACAGCAAGAGGCTCCATCCTGGGGGGACGAAGCCAGCTCCACTTCTCCACCAAGGGACCAGATTAGATCCAAGGGCCAAGCTCTTTGCCAAGTACATCGTCACATTTCAATGAATGTATTTAAAATCTATAACAACTCTGAAAAGTAATTATTATTATGTTCATTGGATCAAGGAGGGGCCTCAAAGTCAAAGGAGATGCAACCATAAGTTCACGGTCACACAAGAACTCTGTGATAGAGGCAGGCTTCCAAAGCACTATTTCCCTGACACCTCCTATGGTTTTCTCCAGGGAGTGAGACCCATTTGAAGAGGCAAGCATCAGGGCCTCTATAGCTAAGAGCTCTCCCTATGCCCCATCAGCTCAGTGGCCTCTAGCTCAAAGGGGTTTGTTCTTCCAATCTGGTCTGCTTCTCTGGTTTGGCCTTGCTCTGGAGCATAGTGGGACTTGCAGTTCTTGTCCACCTGCTCCTTCTGAACTTTCTGAGACCTCCCAGGCTTCATTGCCTGGACCGGACCCCCTCAAGGGTGGCCATGGCATAGAGAAGGGTCAGAGCCTTGGCTTTGAGTCCTCAGCCATTTGCTACCTGTGATTTTTTTTTTCTTTTTTTTTTTTTTTCCTGGACAGATCACAGAAAATCCTTGGGGCCTCAGCCTTCTCATCTGTAAAATGGAAAAAATACTACCTGAGCTTGAGGATAGCAAGGGTTAAATGAGATAATGTTGGTGAACGTGCTTTTGGTGGGGGTTTGTCAAGTTCTGTGGGATGTAAGATGCCTGCTTCCCTTCCAAATAACCCTGACTCAGCAGAGCCTTCCTTCCCTCTCCTGGTTGTTCCCACTCCATTCTTCTGCTACTCTGCAGCACTGATCCAGCGATCACCCCAGCTCCCGCCAGACTGTAAATGCATGTGTATTCCTCTGAAACCAAACCAGTAAAGGCTGGACAGGACAGAGGGCTCAGTCCTACTTAGTTTCATCAAACCTGCTTCTAAGGAAGTTCTATACAGTTCACGCCAAAAGCCGTGGGGCGGTTGTACACATGAATGGTGTCAGAAACATCTTCTCTATAAACTTAAACATAGACGTGCATTTGGAAATACAATTATTTTCCTTTCTTTTACACTTAGATGGTTTTGTTAAGTGTTGAGTAATCTTGAAGATTAGATTTTCTTTTAATCTCCTGATTGGAGTTTGCAAACGTAACTGGAAGAAGAAAAAAACTGCAATTAAAAAAATTTTTTTCAGATTTGCAGAATTAAGTAAGTGTAAAAGGAATAAACTAAACTTCCAAGTCATGTTTTATGTACTTTTAAAAACATGTACTTCTGAGGTCATTAAAGCCCAAAGGCGCGTTAAGACTTTGGGGGAAAATTAGACTTTATAACCTGATGCTGTTTTTTCTTGGCTTTTCTCAAAGTGTGGTCTGCAGATGACCAGCATCAGAATCCCCTGGAGGGCTTGTTAAAATGTGAATTCCTGGGCCCTGCCTCAAACCTCTGGGGCAGAAGCCAGGAATTTACATTTTAAACGCATTCCTTCCATGATTCTTTGTGAACCCATGAGCTAATACTTATTTTCAGTGCTATCATCTCTCGATCATTCCACAAGAAACAAAGCTTGAAGTTTCACAGATACATTCTCCCTCTCCTCGATTCTTATCGCAATTATTCCTGCCAATCAAGGGCTTCCCTCTGGCTGTGACTTAGTGGTATTCTCAAATATTAGTAGTCTCCAGCAGAAAAATTCAGGATGGTTTAATGCGTCCCATAGTTTCAAAAATTTCCGTCTTGATTCCAATGTGGGCCCATTCCTCACTTAGGGATGAGTACAAGGCAGTTGGCAACAACTAGCATCATTCAGAATATAACCAAGCAATCAACAAAAATCTTCCCGGGGCGCCTGGGTGGCTCAGTGGGTTAAAGCCTCTGCCTTCAGCTCAGGTCATGATCTCAGAGTCCTGGGATCGAGCCCCGCATCGGGCTCTCTGCTCGGCGGGGAGCCTGCTTCCCTCTCTCTCTCTGCCTGCCTCTCTGCCTTCTTGTGATCTCTGTCTGTCAAATAAATAAATAAAATCTTAAAAAAAAAAATCTTCCCTTTGAGTTCACCAGTTGACAGTATTTATTCTGGCAATAGTGCATCTAAATATTAACTAATTACTCTGTAATATTCGCTGCTGGTTGTGCTGAATGAGGTGGGAGTGGGTCAAATCGACAGACCATTCACGGTCTCCAAATGCAAATAAAGTAGCATTTGTTTGTAGGTGGAACCAAATGATTATAAATGAATGGCGGGCCATCTCCTGGGATTGGACATAAAGGTCCTGTAAACGGAGAATTGTATCAACAAACAGCTGTTGGGAAAATACTATTATGCTGTAATAGCTGCTATTAAAATCCATTAGCAATCTTGATGGCCTGTTTGAATTTGATGCATCATTTGCTCTGAATAGCGTTTCTTCCTAAAGTTTTGTGGTAGAATTTATGCAGATTGATGGGCGGTAGCAGTGACATTCTAAGAGATTAATACCGATTACACACTTTGCCTGCGCGGGCTAATCCAGCCCTGAGAAACGCTGCAAACAGTACAGATTAAGTATCACTGGGGGGGACCTAGACAGCGTCAGGACACCCCCCTGCCCCTCCAGGGTCTTCTCACAGCTGTTTTGTAAGCGGGTCCCCTGTTTCCCACTTTTTAACAACCTGGGTTTCCCCTCATCCTAGTACCTTTGCCAGACTCTGAGGAGTCCCCCAGGGCCCTCGGGACAGAAACTCGGCCGAAAATGTTAGCTGTCTAATGAGATTTTGAAAAAACGTCTGTATTGTCAAAGAGAATGCAGCTGTTGCGAGGGTGGAGGCCGCGCTCCAACGCAGGGGTGAAGTTGGAGGAGCCGGAGGCGCAGGGAAGAATGGGGCAGCAGCGCCATCTGGCGGGCGAGCGAAGCACAGGTTTCCAGGGGCTTTGTTCATCATTTGTTTTGGCGCGGGTTGATGCTAAGCCTGGAGTTCCTGGGCCTGGGTGCTTCTGTGATCAAGGATCACACGCAGATCACAAGAGAAATCAGGGCAGACCTATGAGTCCAGTGAGTGAAATCACAATGTCATTTTGTGTCTGAAAAAAGCAATTTCTTTTGACACATGCACTTACTAGACCATTCGTCAACTGGGGGCTTTTTGAGATTTTCACTGAAAAGACCCTGAAAAGAGCTGTACTGTAGGAAGACCGTGGGTGTTTGAACACCCGTTCAAGTTGAAGAGGCAGGCTTGAGAGGATGAGAGTTATCTGTCCCCTTAGTGAAGGTGCCAAAGTCTTCAAACCTTAGTGGATTTTTTTTTCACTTTTTTCTTTAGATTAACTCTCATATAACTCTCACTAAAATGATATTTATCAATATTTTATGTGGATGTAGGAAAGCATTGGCTTATTTTATTTATTTTACTCTATTTTTAAGGTAAAATTTGTTTTATTTATTTGAGAGAGAGAGCGCACAAGCAGGAGGCAGGTAGAGGGAGAGAGAGAAGCAGACTCTCCCCTGAGCAAGGAGACCATCCCCAGGACCCTGGATCATGGATGCGGGGCTCGATCCCAGGACCCTGGGATCATGACCTGAGTGGAAGACACACGCTTAACCGACTGGGCAACCCAGGTGCCACAAAGCATGTATTTTAAATATGGATTTACTTAAAACTACGCATGATCAATTTCTTAAAGTACTTTTTAGCAAGATCTTATGTGTGCCCCTTAAGCAAGTTCTCTCCCAAATTTAGGAGTCTGGGACTTCAAGCCTTAGAATTCAGATTTCTTTGTCAAGGTAAAGTGCCCTATTTATTATAATATTTGCTAACCAGTTAACATGTGCACAAGTGTGCTACCATTTTTATTGGGTTCCTCTCTTTTTTAAAATGTGTCACTGATAAAGTTGAGGGCTGTGCCCCATCCCGGCTTTTCCAATAAATTCCAGTTTTTACTGTGCGGTTTCGTATTGGGATTTTTAAAGGAATCTTGTGCCACGTTCTAGCAGAACTAACGAGTGGCTTGCTAGTGCTTCATATAGATTAATTCATTTATTCCTTACAATGACTCAGTGAAGTTATTACTTTTTTATCCTCCTTTCACAGATGAGGGAACTGAGGACAGGTCTATCAGGGAACTGAGGGAAGGAAACTATCAGTTTCCTTCAGTTCCTCAGGGAACTGAGGAAGGAAACCACCCCAGGTCATTAATATATAAATGAATCAAAATGACCCTCTATATTAGCCAGCCATGACTCATGAGGTCTGTTCTTGAAATTGAAAATCTGGTTTTGGCCAAAGTGGATGTTTTTCTCATCACAAAATAGATGAAGTCACTGGGCTTCAATCTGTCAATGAACTCTGGAATATTCTGAAATCTCCACGTCTGTCTATTCCTCACTACTCAAGAGTCCTGCCCTTTGCTCTCTGTCTTCCCATTGTTAATGTCAGGCCTAGCTTGGACACCAGGCAGATTCTTCTCCTCCTTTCTCATCTCTGGTATTAGCTTTGTGAGGGAGTTTTCCCTGACTTCTCCAGGCAGGCTCCTAGATTCTTTCCCCTCTGTTCCCACTGTTCAACACACTTTCTATATCATGAGACTCTAGCATGGGTATTCACTCATCCATCTATCCATCCATCCCTCCCTCTCACCCTCCATCCCTCTATCCCTCCCTCCCTCCCTCCATCCATCTATCCATCTATCTGTCCGTCCATCCATCCATCCATCCATCCATCCATCTATCCGTCCGTCCATCCATCCATCCGTCCGTCCATCCATCCATCCCTCCCTCCCTCCGCACGTCCATCCATCCATCCATCCATCCCTCCATCCATCTATCCGTCCATCCATCCATTCATCCCTCCCTCCCTCCTTCCATCCATCCATCCATCCATCTTCTCACTTCTCACATCCATCCACTTTCTCATCCATTCACTCACTCACTCACTCATTCACTCATTTGTTAATTCCTTCAGCAAATATCTGTTGAACGTCTTCCATGGGCCCCCAGTATTTTGGGTATCAGGGACACAGCATAAACACAACAAAGTTCCCTCTCCTCATGGGCTTAGCATTCTGTTGGGGGCATGGGAAGATGGACAACAAAGTGAATAATCAGATATACAATATGAATTCAGGCTTTAAAAAGTGCATTGAGGAAAAATAAATCCAGGTCAGGAAATACAGAAGGCCTTCAATGAATATCTGTCTACTAAATAGCTGAATGAATAAAACAAGGTAAAAACAAGTAAGGATGGCAATTCACAGATCTGTACCCCTGGGGCTAATAATAATACATTATATGTTTATAAAAAAATTAAAAAATTTTAAAAACAAACAAAAAAACCCCTAAGGAGTTAAAAAAAAAAAAAAAGAATGAGAAGGAAAGCTATAAATCTTTAACAGGAATTTTAGAACCAAAATAATCAATTTATGAAATGTCCTCTAAAACTGATGAAATTAGAGGTAAGTACATGGCCTGCCAGGAGAGCTCTGCTACTTAAGAGTACTTTAAAAAAAAAAAAAAAAAAGGATGCTCATGTTTGCCCATATAGAAAGAAAAGTCCATGATTCATTGGGATATGCTAGAGTGTTTCTGTGGAAATGGTAAGGTAGGAATGTCCTGGGATATTTTAATTCATGAGTAGAAGAGTGAAAGCTGACAGGAGTGGTGGTAATGTGTCTGGAGCTGGCCTGTTCATCTGTTTCTTTCTCTTCGCCAGATCAACAGGTCCTGGGTGGTCCCCACTTGGATGGGTCCTGAAGCTAGCTTCTCTGTTATTCACTCACACATGCATCTTTCCCACTACAAAGGGCTATTGTTGTTGTTGTTTTCTTAAGGACCTAGGTGTTAGGGAGAGGTGCTGGCAATAGTGCAAGTTGGGAACAATTCCAGATTGTTGAGTTGCGACCCCCGAGTCCCAATCCTATCTTTTGCCTGTTATGGCCACATGACCTTTTATAGGTTTGCAGCCTGAAACACGACTAGTCACTGATCCATGGTTCTCAACCCGGATGTCACAGTGGAACCATTTAGGCAGCTTTAAAACACTACTGGTGCTTGGGTCTACCCCTCGCCATTTGGATCAGAACCTCAGGGGAGAGGTGGGCATGGACAGTCATGGTGGTCATTATTCAGAAAGGGCCCTCAGGAGTTCTAACCTTCATCCAGAAGGGAGGACTCTTGGATCAGCTGTTCTGTAAGTTTCCTTATTAACTCATGACAGAGAGTAAGAGTGCTATTGTTTTGTTGCCCAAACATAGGTTTATATAAGCAGACTGCTCTCAGTTCTAATGTAATCTCATAGGTCTGCCTTAATGGTATCCTCTAGTAAGAAATATACATAAAAACATAGCTTTTAAAAAGTAATACTTTCTTTAGAGTTAATAGATCATTTAGGGTACCTGGGTGGCTCAGTGGGTTAAGACTTTGCCTTCGGGTCAGGTCATGATCTCAGGGTCCTGGGATCGAGTCCCACATTGGGCTCTCTGCTCAGTGGGGAGTCTGCTTCTTCCTCTCTCTCTCTCTGTCTGCCTCTCTGCCTACTTGTGATCTCTTTCTCTCTCTCAAATAAATAATAAAAATCTCATTAGCAGATGATGTTAAAAGCTACAGTTGTCTTTTTTTTTTTTTTTAACTAGAATTTTCAGGGGAAGCCCAATGGCTCTCTTCAAACATTCTCCAAGATTTAGTCACCCAAACTTTTGGTTATTAAAGTATAGAACTTGGACTCTGCAGTCAGTATGCCTGACTCCAAATCCTGGATCTATCATTTTTAAAGCATGTGGTCTTGGGAAAGTTATTTAACCCTTCTGGGCCTCAGTCTTCTCCCTCTGTAGATTGGGAATGATATTAATATCGATATTAACCTATCCCAAGGATGATTTTGAGTAATAAATTAATCCATGTTATATGCTCAAAGCAGTGCCTCCCTGTTATAAACACTCCAATATTCATTGTTGTTACCAGCATTCTGTTTGGAGACCCAAGCCACAAAGAAAATGTTTAAGGAGACAATTTGCCTCTGTATATGAGGACAACTGTCCAATAGCCCTATCCAGAGGTGGACTGAGTCAGCTCAGGAGGTCATGACTTTCCCATCTGGACAGGTGTTCATAAGCACTTGGCAGAATGAGGCAGAAGAAATTTAATAATTGGGTGGGTGATTAAACTAAATGGACTCTAGGGCCCATCACAAACCTATCATTTAATTTTGCTCTCCATTTAATTCTAAAATTATGTGATTCTAGGAAGAATCCAACCAATCTACCTTCCCTGAGGAGAAGAAATTTCATTGATTCTCCCAAATAGTATCATGGTTTTGTTTCTTTTTTTTTTTAAAGGTCGATATTCAGTAGTTCTCTACATTTCAATAGTGGGAGAAAAGTCCACTGTTTTGAAAACCACCACCAGTTTTTTGATGTATAGCGTTTCATAAAGAATATGATCTGGATATTCATATCTTCTTTCCATCCTAACAACTATCTAATGAAACGTTTTTGGTTATTCATTTGGGCTGGAGTTTGGAAGGATCGGTAAGAATGTCTAGCAATACTTTTTATGAGAGACTTTTCCAAACAGTATGATTTAAACAAACAAACATTTTGCACTTTCCATCATGGATTTCTCAGGTCTGATCCCCAAGAAGACACAGATCTAAAGTTCTTCTAGTTTCTGTGACAAGAGCAGAGGGGAATCTAAGGTATATGGAACCATCACTTACTGAGCTAGTGACAAATTATCTCTTACTCTTTAAAAGGGAAATATAAAATGGAAAAAAAGCATTTTTGTTCACAGCAACTTTCCAAAATAAAACCTGCTGGCATCAAGCCCGGAAAAAACACAAGCTTAGGTTTTCAGTTCCAGGCCTTTCTGACTCAAAATTTTAATAACTCCATTGATGAATATCAGTGTTATTGACCTTACTAAAGTTTCTGTGTGTGTGTGCACGTGCGTGTGTGTGTGTGTGTGTGTGTGTGTGTGTGTGTACACACCCTAGGGAATTGCTGCCATCTGTCAGTGAAGAATTTCTAGCATTCTTGCAAAGAACAGCTGTTTGTATCCATCCAGACTGCTTAGCAGAGTGCATGGAAGAGGCTATTAGGGAGGCAGGAGGAAAGTTCGACTTCTCTTGCATTACGTGTGTGTTATGGGTTTAGATTTAGGTGGGCTCATGTGTGTGGAGCCAATAAGCTTGGCAGATTGATCCAGGAGGGACCTTCTGTTGGACATTAATCATTTCTTTCTGGAACTTTCTACTTGCCTTCTAGTACAGCTCCGTAAGTAACAATGAAGTTCCGTGCCTTTTGCACCTTACGGCAGAGATGCAATCTCAGTCCACATTCCACGGACGATCCTTTGGGTGTGCAGGAGCAACTTCCAGATTATATTTTCAGACCCAGCCTTTAGTTAATTTCCAGTCACATAAAGATGTCTTTTGACGGGTATCTTGCACATAAGCACCTCAGACCCCATGAGGCCAATGTGAACTTGTCCCCTTCTCTCTAATCTCATTGCCACTGCCTTCGTTCAGCATCTTGTCTTGTCTTTTCCAGAATTATAGCAACTGGGACTGCAAGGAGCCCATGGGCACCATTGTGCAAATTAGGGTAAGGCCCTTTCCTTCCGTCCTTAGTCCCACCCCACAAAATGACTTTGTGAGGGGGTCGTGGGCTGGATTTCAGTGCCATTCACTCCTGGTGAGCTTTGGCCACAGCAAGCTTTGGCCCTGGGAGGGGAACTCTTGTGAACCATCGGCAGGTAACTTCTGATCTTGAAAAACAAATCGTCTCTGTGCCCTTCCCATTAAAATGCAAATCGAACTGTACCCTGCTTCCTTGTTAAAATCCTTTCAGTGGCTTTCCATTATTTTTCCAGTTAAGGTAGGAATGCCTTGTGGGGCAGACAGGGGCACCTAACTTATGATCCTGGTACCAACTTGTACTTCCTCAGATATCCGGATTCCTTCTCATTCTCTTAGGGGATGAAGGCCTTCCTGGTGATAGGAAAAGTCTGGCTGTTGACCAGAATTCCTAGCACCAGCCAGGTGAACAGTGTGGAGAAAGAAGGGTAGGAATTAAGGAAGATGAAAGATTCTTCAGTGTCCCCCCTGCCCCCCGCCGACTCCAAGGGATTTATTGCCATTGTAAAGCAGTATTGCTGAAGGAATTCTTTCAAGATTCCATTTCGTAAGAGGACTGATTGATTTTCTTCCCTTAGAGAAGTTTCTTCCCACATCCAGGAACTAACCTTGTATGAAAACCCAGGTGGTGAAGCAGAGGGCAGAGAAAGCAGAGGGCAGAGACTTGGGAGCCCAGTAGGACCAAGTGTGAAGGGAGGCTCCACTGATTCCCTGTGTGACATTAGGCAAGTTACTAGTCCCTGCTGAGCCTCTCCGTCTCCTCACCTACAAAATGGGAAAGATAATGGGATTATTGTGGAAGAGAAATTAAAACGAGACAATGTGTTTAAAGACTCCAGTACAATTCCTGGCACATTGAAGATTCCATAGATACTAACTTTTGCAATTATTAGGATTCCGGTTTTAAAGACAGAAAACCAATATGACTCTAGTTAAGCAAAATAAATTTTAAAATAATTTAAATAAATAAATAAAATGTTTACATGGAAAGACATTGGCTGTTGCTTGTAGGGGCACATGCCTCTTCCTTTTATGTTTCACCAGGGGTACTGAGAGCAGGCTATTACGATGAGTCTGGTTTGGATCCCCTGCCCATTCCTGTGGCCAGAGGGGTCTGCTAACAAAAGGAGAGAAAAGATGCAGGGCAGACGAAGAGCAACAGGTACCTACTACTATTTTCTGTCCTCTTTGCTAGGAGGTAGAACTATAAGCCAAAATCAGGACTCACCAAAGCATGGCTGCCCTGTCTTAGTAAGAGAACTTAGTGGAGAGAGTCGGGCTTGACTTGAGAGCTTCCCCTAGAAAACAGTGCCCTCTAGGTGAAGCCCGCCCAACTGCGAGGGACCAACTAAAGAAGTTCATGGAGAATGGTGGGCAGCATCCTTTGATCTGCTCTCTGCAAACAAGGTCCAGGGCAGAGTGGTTCGGAGCCCTGGCAGATGGGTGGGGCATAGTGATGGTGAATGGGTGTGCAAACTGTCAAGAGTCAGAGTGTCTGTCCCAAGCAGGATGAACAAACAGAGGTTCATGGTAGGTGTCGGAGTGACATACAGGGAAAGGAAGGAAGAGATTATCCGCCATGCAGGGAACATCGTGGGAACTTGGGTGACAATGCTAGAGTATGCCTTTGTAAACTGCGTTAACAGTTTCAGCGAGCTGAAATTTAATTCCATACCTTTATTTAGAGCAGGATGGGTATTGGAGCTGCTTAGTCTTAACATTGAGTGTACAAGAGGAGTGATTTGGGAGAGCTGTGCAGAGGCATGGAATGTCGCCAGAGGAGACCACCCCATCCATGGGGTAGACAAAACGCCCAACTAGTCACGAGACCCCAAGTCATGAGACCTTTGCTCTCCAGCCCATCGCCAGTGAGGCATCTCCCCACTAATGGAAGTCTTCTGTGGTACATTCTTTATTCCAAAAGGAATTTTCCTAATCACTCATTCAGTGCTTTTAACTTCAACCTCCTTTATTGCTTTGACCTTGGAACGTTTGGTTTTCTAGTTTAAATCTTACAGATATTTGCCAACTAAATAAACGACTATAACAACACAGCCTCTGAACTTGGCATAGGAGACACATCTGCAGAGTTTTTTTTCTTGTTTGGGTAGATAATGAGTTGTATTTCGTTCAGAAGGAACTGACTGTTTAACAAATGAGTTGCTAAAGGCAGCTCAGTTAACTCTCCTAACTACAAGTGCTCATTGGTGCACTTAGACAAACTTGGGCATGTTATCCAGACTCTACCCTAGAAGCAAAGACAATCTCATAGTTCTTTCTGTTATTCTCTTATTGTCCCTTTATCTAGTTTTTAAATTGCAAAAATATATATGCTTATTTTATTAAGAATAATGGTATGAAATATATAAAGAAACACACACTCCTACACCCTCAATTACCTTCCCCCATTATGATTAAAATCAACAAATTCTATGTTACACAATCACATACAGACACATATATGGAAGTATATATATATAGAAGTATCCAATATGTGCTTCTCTCAATGTATATGATAGGATTATACCATATACATTATTCCACAATTTTCTTTCTTTTTTTTTTGTCTCTTAACAGTATGTCACATAAAGCTCTATATCTAACTCAGTCTTTTAATATCAAGCAATATTCCTTTCTGTGGTTGGATGGGGCATGACCGTCCTATTAGGGGGAGATACTGTCCCCTTAGAGAGTCAGACTATTTCTAACTTTTTGCCACTATAAAACAATGCTGTGTTAACAATCCTTGTACAATATGTCTCAAACTATATATAGTTTGAGTATATATATATTTTTTATATATAGTATACATATACTATATATGTATTTCAACTATATATTATATATACTATATGTATGGTATATATATAGTTGACTCATAGCTATGTTTCTTTTTTTTTTTTTTTTAAGATTTTATTTATTTATTTGACAGACAGAGACCACAGGTAGGCAGAGAGGCAGGCAGAGAAATTGGAAGAAGCAGAGAACCCAATGCGGGGCTCGATCCCAGGACCCTGGAATCATGACCCAAGCCTAAGGCAGAGGCTTTAACCCTCTGAGCCACCCAGGTGCCCCATTATGATTCTTTTTAATAACAATGTCAGATTATTTTCCAAAATGTTGTTGTAATCTACACTTTTACCAGTTTTATTTGAGGGAACTGTTTTCCTGTATCCTTAGCAGCCCTAGATTTTCTTTCTCTTTAAAATTTTAGGCATCTGGGGGTGCATGGGTGGCTCAGTTGTTGAGTGGCTGCCTTCCGCTCAGGTCATGATTCCAGGGTCCTGGGATTGAGCTCTTATCAGGCTCTGTGCTCAGCGGGGAGCCTGCTTCTCCCTCTCCACCTTTCCCTGCTCATGTTCCCTCTCTTGCTGTCTCTCTCTCTCTGTCGAATAAATAAATAAAATCTTCAAAACAATAAAATAAAATTTTAGACATCTGATATTAAAACTGGTATCTCATTTTTGCTTAACTTGATTTTTTCCTTTATTACTTGTAAGATTGAACCTTTTTTCCTATATTCATTAATCATTTACTTTTTTTTCTCTTCAATTGCAAGTTTATTTCCTTTGGCCATTTTTCAATGGGGTTATTTGCCTTTTTTCTTAGTGATTCCTTTGAAGGTTATGTATGTTAGAGATTAATATTTGCTTGTCACAAGTACTACAGGTAATTTTCCCAGTTCATTATTTATCTTTTAGCCTTATGACAGTTTTTAAATAAATTTTATGTAGTCAAATATGCCTCCTTTGCTTCTGGTCTTGGAATATTTAGTATTTCTTTAATGTTTCTTTCTTTTTTAAAGATTTTTTAAAATTTATTATCTGAAGAGAGAGACACAGCAAGAGAGGGAACACAATCAGGGGGAGTGGGAGAGGGAGAAGCAGGCTTCCCACCGAGCAGGGAGCCCAATATGGGGCTCAATCCCCGGAATCTGCGATCATGACCTGAGCCGAAGGCAGACACTTAATGACTGAGCCACCCAGGCACCCCGGAATATTTAGTATTTAAAATAAACTCTGTTGAATACCGTAATATAAAAATAATCTCCTTTGATTTTCTTCAAGTAGTTTTTTATCCAGTGTTTTTACATATGGCTCTTTAATCCATCTGGAATTTAATTTTAGCATTCTTTCTTTGAAGGGTATCAATTATGTTGACACCATTTATTAGTCAAAATGTTCATTTCCCACTGAGTTTGCAACACCACCCTTGTCGCGTATGAGGCGCCTGTACATGCTTTCCAGATTTGGGATTCTGGTCGGGAATCTACTAGCTGGCATTTATTCCCAGACACTGTTTTTGTGATCACACTAAGCACAGTTGAGCAACGTCAGGAGAGAGCACTACTATAGCCTTGTGATTTCTGAGAACTAACACTTTTTTAAAAATTCCATATTTATTTATCTTCATTTTTGCAAGAGGACGAAATGGTACAACAAAGCTCATTCAACTCAAAACCCACCTCACAAAATTAGACTTATGTTTGCTTTTATTTATTTAGAGCAAGAAACATATTAAACACTACAAATGATATAGTTTTAACCTCTTTATGTTTATGATAACAATCTACCAGAATCATGGCAGATCCGCTTATGTTCTCCAATTTCTCTATCTCTAGCATAAATCAAATACCTCCTTTAGCTTTCAAAATTACCACAGACATCTCTGTGTGCAATACATGCATTAGACGACTAAAAGAAAAATGTTGTCATGTCTTTTAAATATAAAAATAATCCCACGGGAAATAATTGGTGTTGGTTTCATGACAGACTAAGGGTCTCAACAGGTGTGGAAGAGGCGGAGGAAAATGACAGATGGAAGAACAAATCAAAGCAAAATTGCAATAGCAGAGATTTATCATGAAGCATGATTTCCTTCATCTCTGGGTCTTTGATTGGAACCCTTTCGCTACCTGGTCCATTTTCCACCCTCATTCCCTTTATCTGGCAAACACCTCAGGACCTGAGAACTAATACAATTAGCATAATTGATCTAAAACCTCAATTGATGGAAATGTGATGACTGCCTGTAGCTACAGTTTACCTGTAGGCCGTATTTGTATGTGTTTAACAAATGTAACATGCTGAATGGAATACTCTGAGTTGCTCACATAAAGAAATTGCTTCAAAAATTGTTATGAGGGATGCTTGGGTGGCTCAGTGGGTTAAGCTACTGACTTCGGCTCAGGTCATGATCTCAGGGTCCTGGGATCAAGCCCCGCATCGGGCTCTCTGCTCAGGAGGGAGCCTGCTTCCCCTTCTCTCTCTGCCTGCCTCGCTGCCTGCTTGTGATCTCTCTCTGTCAAATAAATAAATAAAATCTTTAAAAAAAAATCTTATGAGTATAACCTGAGTCATTAAGGCTTGACCAGAAATCCACAGCCCCAGCTCCAGGAAAAGAATTTATCTGATATGAAGTTCAAACCTCACTAATTTAGATAAATGCAGAAAAAAACAACAAGAGAGAGATGTGAATTAGAGATTATTTTTTCAATAAAAATAAACATTCTAACTTTCAGAAACAGAAAGCTTGAATCAGCCAACAGATAACCTGATAATGAGAGGCTATTGGGACATCTACCTGGGTCACTAGCTAAGAGAGATTTCTAATTAAATGCAAAATTTTAATTTTAATTCATAGCAAAAATATTTAATTATATATAATTTTTTTTTAAAAAACTTTTTAAATACAACATTTCTCTTGCAGCATTTGGGAACCACTAAATGTTTTCACTGAGAAAGCAAATGTAAATTCTGAGCTGTCCATCATTTGAATTAATTAGTAGAGTTTATATTAACGAGATTTTACATTAATGCCTTTTGGCTCTCTCCTTTGAATTGACTCAGGTTGATGGTCAACTAGATGACCTTTTAAAGTTTAATTCTAAATTTAGCTCAGCATGTAATTGGAAGCGATCTCTGCTCTTTTCACTGAACAATGGATATTCAATATTTAACATTTTATTGAGAAATAGTCCAGGTCTATGATCCCTCATCTGCAATTCTGAAACCCAGAAAGCTCTGAAAAACCCTAGGGTTTTTTAAAATGTTTGACAGCAAACGCCAACCTGGTATTTATGGTCCTTATCCCACCATCTACATTTTGTTGCATAAATATTTGTGTGTCTTAGGGGGGCCGTCCTAGCATAGTATACATCGTAAGCATCATATTACCTTTCCCAAATAAAAAAAAAAATTGGACTTATAAAGTATATCCCCAGGGATTTCTGTTAAGAAATAATAGACTTATATTTGGGGAAGACTCAGTGGAATATTCTGTTGCCATTATTAATGATGGCATTAAAGAATATTAGTAGTATCACTTATTGAGTAGACACTGCTTTAAACCGAGAGCATGAGGCCATAACTCTCCACTTTGAGACACATAAAGACAGAGCTGTGTTGAATACCGCCAGTATCCCAACCAAAAATTCCAGCATTTACTCTACTCTCTTCTCTATATTTGCCCACGGGAGTTTCTCTTCACCTGCAAGTTGGTATTCTCTGCAGAAAATAGGATTATATGCAAAGTCACATCTTAGCTACAAACTCACAAATATCTTCTTAAAGGCAACGAAGTGGATGGCTTTGCTCTTGGTTTCTTGAGGCACTTCGATGCACACGTCTTTCCTGAGGATAATAATAACAGACTGTCCTAAGGAGTCCATTCGTAATGTCTTTTGGTCAAGGTCCTTGAATGCTCAGCTTCTTCCCTTCTCAGTTTCCTCCTTATAAAATGGGCTCAGAAGCAAGCTTTGCCCACTTCCCAGGGTGACTGTAAGGCTCTGCTGAGATCACATATGAAAGACTGTGAAAGGTAAAATGTGGTCTGTGACACATGACTTTGACTTCATCCCCCTACAAACACCTTCCCAAAGCAAACACCTTGACTTCTGAGATGGGACGGTCTACCATGTCCAATGTTCAGAGTTTTAAACAGAGGTTACGCAGAATTGAACCATCAGAGGAAGAAGGAGAACGATGAAAGCTGGGGTGACTCTGAGCGGGCCCCAAAACATATCCCTCAGCTCCCCCGGAATGTTTAGGCCTGAGTTGTCGCTTGGGAACCTGCCATCTTCAGAGAGTGTCGCTGAGCTTGCAGACCCGCAGTGGTTAAACCAACAGTTAATGATGTTCGTCATGTAATTTGAGCCTCTAGTTTGTTTATGCTAGACCAACTTTATCCATACTCCAAACAAATTATCTCTTATAATTACCAGCCCGAAGATAAATCTCTAAATGTTTTTCTGATGATAGTGCTGTGGTTGGCAGGTGTTAAAAGTGCCTCCCAGGGACAAAGATTGAAGATGAGCTCGTTCTCGCAAATCCTTCAGGCGAGGATGTGGAGCTTTCTATCCTGCCATGTGCAAAGGAGCCTTGTATGGTGCTCCATTAATGAAATCTAATAGGCAAAGGTCATATATCTTTACAAAGAAAAATGCAAAGCTTGTATGTGATAAATGGACTCCATGGGGCTCAGTGGACGAGGTTCGGTGAGAAAACCCGTGTTGAAACATCGGTTGGGTTTCTCTCTGATGTTTATGCCTTAAATATCTTCTTGTAGTGATTCTCCTCACCTGGTAGAATGGTTAAAATAAATACAAAAGCAAGAAATGTATGTGTCTTTAGTGCTTTGAACCGAAGTGACTGGCCGTCAATGTTAACAGTAAACATTACCAGAACCAACAGTCTGCGTTGCAGAAAAGCTGTAGATCTTTAAAGAAATCCTTTTTTTTTTTTTGAACTACCTAATAGCAATGTGCTTTTACAGTCTCCTAGAGGAAGAGGTCCTAGGATCTATATGCTTCGATAACTGCCATCAGAACACTAAACAGTGCTTGTAATTGTGCAAGGTTTTATCCAAAATTTGTATTGTTTAGAAATACAGTGAAAACCAATATGCGTAGGGCTCAAATGCAAGAATACGTGAAATGTGGAATTACAAAGAGTTAAAGAAATCGGATATTATTGAATTGAATCGCGGCTGGTTTTAGGAGAAGTTGCCAGTTCATTTGCTGTAGTTGTACTGCTGAGCTAAGAGACAGTTCAATAAATCAACTCAAGCTTGATGGATTCTTCAATTCATTGAAATGAGTGCGTGGAAGAGAAAAGAAATCTCTTAGTATTCCCTCCTTGACAAAAGGGTATGCAAAGAGCCTGAATGGATGAATGGTTGATTAATTTTGCCAGAAATTTTCTTGACAGCAGGAAATGTGTTTTTGCATTACTCTGTTTGCCTGGGATTTATTTGGTAGAATATGAATTATTGCATGTAAATTTGTACCTGAGGCTATGTTGCTGAAGTAGATAGCTCCTGGTGAGGTTTCTGACTATGGGATCTGTAATATCTTTGTATGGTCTTGTACTCTACAACCTTACGGGTTGCCTGATAGCAGTTGATATAAATGTCTGCTCTCACGGATATTAGTAGTAAAGTCAAGCGCTGTCAGTGATTCAATATTGAGCTTGGTTTGAGTGATCATCTGTGCCCCTTTCAAGAAAGGATGGGGCTGGAGGCAACCAAACGCCAAAGGCTTGATAATTCCTAGACTCATCACCTTTCAGTTTACTTACAGACTCTTACCTTTAAATAAGGAAGAGAAGGCACAAGGTATCCCCTTGTGTTTCTGTTTATAGAAAACCTACAAATAAGCATGTTTCTTAGTTTTATCTCATCAAGAAGGGTTATGGCTACACAGAAAAGTCCTAGGCTCATCTCGATGACAGCTGAACTTTGTGAGACTAGAAGTAGGGATGGGGCTCTCTCTTCCACTTCACACCTTTCCCATAAAGTACGATGCTCTGCCACACATGGTGACCTTTTCTGGGTCATCGTGGAGGGTAGGACGGCGTACGGTCCTCAGAACCTCTGGGCAGTTGGGCACTTCCATGTAGACCTCTTCTGCTGCCATTTTCAGACACTGGGAAGCTGAAGGCTGAAGCCAGTCATAAACTACGTAGCAACTTCCTGTTCATTTTGTCCTTCTAGGAGTTAGCACCATGACTCCCTCTTTCTTTTAGAGACCAGACCGGAGATGATCTATGGCGTAAGGCACATCGTACAACATTTTTCCTAACTGTGCAGTATGGGGAAGTTTTGTTCACACACCAACACCAAGTCTCCTGAGTGCTTACCACCACACTGCTTATACTGTTTGCAAAAATAAATGTATAAAGTCTCTGAAAAGTTCTCTCTCTCTCTCTCTCTCTCTCTCTCTCACACACACACACACACACATTCTACTAAGCCATGAGGCTGCAAAATCATTTCATCAACATCGAAATTTGGCTTCTGATATTTCTCCTTAGATTATAATAAGAGAATGAGAAGTGATTAAAAGAAAGATGATGTTGGGGCACCTGGGTGGCTCAGTGGGTTGAGCCTCTGCCTTCAACTCAGGTCATGATTCCAGGGTCCTGGGATTGAGCCCCGCATCAGGGTCTCTGCTCAGCAGGGAGCCTGCTTCCCCCTCTCTCTCTGCCTGCCTCTCTGCCTACTTGTTATCTGTCTGTCAAATAAATAAAATAAATAAATAAATAAAATCTTTAAAAAAATAAAAATAAAAATGATAAAGCGAGCAGGATTGGAAAATTGTTAGAAAAGGTAGGCTCAGGGGCACCTGGGTGGCTCAGTGGGTTAAAGCCTCTGCCTTCGGCTCAGGTCATGATCTCAGGATCCTGGGATCGAGCCCCACATCAGTCTCTCTGCTCATCGGGGAGCCTGCTTCCCCCGCTCCCCCTAGCCGGCTGCCTCTGTCTGCCTCTCTGCCTACTTGTGATCTCTCTCTCTGTCAAATAAATAAATAAAATCTTTTTTTTTCTAAGGCGAAAAAAGATTTAAAGAAAGGGGGCACCTGGATGGCATAGTCAATTAAGCATTCAGCCCTTGGTTTTGGGTCAGGTCATGATCTCAGGGTTGTGAGAATCAAGCCCTGTGGGGTTCCACACTCAGCACAGAGTCTGCTGAGGATTCTCTCTCTCCCTTCCCCTCTGCCCCCTCACCAACACACACTCTCACATGCTCTCTCTCTCTCTGAAATACATAAGTCTTTTAAAAATTTTAAAGAAGGATCTGTGGCTTTATGAAGATTCCTGAGAAACTATATAATGAAGTAACAAATGAGAGGTTTCTAGTTTGGAGCAAGTTTGTTGGTCAGCAATATCATTTTAGTTCTTAAAGATGCTTGCTATCTGTTCTTCAGATGTTGAGGCGGTGCTATTGTATGTGTGCACTGGGATGGTACGGGAGGAGGTTGAGCCCGGCTACACAGGAGGCAAAAGGCTTGCTTCCCGTCCCCTCCCAAGGACCCCTACCTGTTGATATACTCAGTCAGGTAGAATAAGAGTAGCCTCTCTGAGCAGGTTGAGAAATGACCCTACTGTCATTTTCCCAGCTATCCAGCTGCCTAGCTACTTTCAGAAATTTTTAAAATATAAATGATTTGTATTTCTCTGATGATCAGTCATCTTGAGCATCTTTTCATGTGTCTGTTGGCCATCTCTAGGTCTTCTTCGGAGAAATGTCTGTTCATGTCTTCTGCCCATTTTTTAATTGGATTATTCCTTTTCTGGGTGTTGAGTTTTATAAGTTCTTTATGTATTTTGGATACTAACCCTTTTGCAGATGTGTCATTTGCATATGCCTTCTCCCATTCTGTAGGTTTCCTCTTAGTTTTGTTGACTGTGTCCTTGAATTTAAGAAACAAAACAAACGAGCAAGGGGGGAAAAGAGAGAGGGGGGAGCAAACCAGGAAACAGATTCTTAGCTATAGAGAACAAACTGGTGGTTACCAGCGGGGAGGGACGGGTAAACAGGCGATGGGGTTGGAGGAGGGCACTAGGGATGATCACGGGGGGTCATAGGGGAAGTGTTGAATCCCTATACTGTACAGCTGAAGCTATTATTACACTGTATGTTAACTAACTGGATTTTAAAATAAAACATTTTTAAAAATCAATATAATGACAGAGATGAAAAGAGAAGCAGTAGTCCCAATCTATCTTGAGAAGTATTTTTGAAGACCTCCTGTTTCCGCCTCAGCAGGTGGAGGGCCAGGCTTAGTGCAGAAAGCTACCCAAAAGCCTTATCTCAGTTCTTAATCGAAAGGATGAGTGTTCAAGTGTGAAAGTACCCATGGCCACTACCTCATACACTGTGTCAAACATCCGCCTTTGAGATTTTAAGCTGTTTTATCCAGACTTAAAGAAATGCTGGCAATTTTCATTGGACAATATATCCATTGAGCTACTTCTGACACCATCATAAGGAGATACTTCAGAGGGCACAGAAACCACCCAAGCGACGGTCCCTGTTCATCAACTAGTTTGACACACATGTATCCGTGGTCGCTGGAGATCTACTCCTCCCTCATTCAGTCCACCTCAGGAGGAGCTGTGTTCCAGAGACATGCCGGAAGCTGGAAGTAGGAGAGACCGAGGCTCTCTCTGAGCCTCATGAGTAGACACCTCAAGTCACAGGGAAAACTAGACACAGACAAACTACACAACCGAGCCGCTGCACATTCTTAACTGAGCTGGGCCTGCTGCCCAGAGACTATGGAGAGCTGGGTTCCTTATCTTTGCAGCTGTATCCAAAATAAGAAGGTGTTAGCAGTGTCCTGATTCTAAAGTAAAGGCAGATGAAAGGCAACAAAACAGGAAAATTCAAAAGTTGCGTCATGATCCTGGAGTCCCAAGATGGAACCCCATGTCAGGCTTCCTGTTTGGCAGGGAGTCTACTTCTCCCTCTCCCAGCTGCCCCCTAGCCCTGCTCGTGTTCTGTCTCACTCACTCTCTCTCAAAAAACAAAAACAAAAACAAAAACAAAACCAGGAAAAGAATAGTCAATATTTCTTTCCAATTCACTGTTAGCATCATCCTTTTTTGCTTTTCCTTTCAGGATGGACCCCTCCTCTTTTCTAGCTTCTAACCGCAGTGGTTAATATCATGCTATTCAAAGTGTGGCCCACAGACCAGCAGCCCAGATGTCACCTGGGATTTTGTAGAAATTTCGAATCTCAGTCCCCATCCCTGACCTACTAATTGAGAATCTGCATTTTAACAAGATTCCCAGGTGACTTGCATTCAAGTTTGAGAGGCTGTGGGTTTCTATATCTTAGGACTTGAAATCTGTATTTTTGAGCGATGAGGAGATAGGGCTGTACATCTTGCCTGTGATAGTGGAAGCTCTCTTGATCTTCCCTGAACTAATGTGCTGAACTAGACACATTCTCCATCATGCTCTGTGCTATGCACTGACTGATAACCTCAGCTGAATGCTTCACACCCACTGAAAATTCTGCAGAATGCACAGGGCTGTGCATCTTCTTTAACTGAATTCAGTGTTTACCTAGAATTGGCTGTGTTAGTTCCCAAACCTGTTTATACCAGTTGTACCAGTTAATAAAATCGCACACTTTAAATAAATTGAAACAGGAGGAGGAAAGATCATTTTTTCTAAGATAAATGCTTTAGAAAGGCTCAGTGAAATGAAACATATTGTCATTGAAAATTTGCTTTCAAATTAAGGCAGTACGGCTATCAGAAATTAGGAGGGGACCATAACAATGAAGAAGGAGTCTACATTTGGATCATCTCACATATGTCTGAGATTTTATTCTACTTTAGTGAAACTGAAATCAGAAATTGAACATTATACTTCATATGTATGACTTAGACAACAAAGAGGATGGGAGGCTCCTATAGACCTATGCTCAAATATTTTAAAAGATCTTGACCCAAATCAGAAAGATTAAAAATGAATACATAATCTTACATCCAAAATCAGTGAAATTGATCTTATTTCATTATAAAACATTTATTTCTAAATTTCCCTCTTTAAAACTGGACAGCAACATGCAAAAAAAACTAGACCACTTTACTACACTGTACACAAAAACAAATTCAAAATGGATTAAAGACAAAAGTATACAATCTGAAACTATAAAAATCCTAAAAGAGAACACAGGCAGTAACCTTTCTGACATCAGCCTTAGCAACTTTTTTCTATATATGTCTCATGAAGCAAGGGATACAAAAGCAAATATAAACTGATGGAATTACATCAAAATATAAAGATTCTGCACAGCAAAGGAAACAATCAACAAAATTAAAGGCAGCCTATGGAATGGGAGAAGATATTTGCAAATGACATATCCTATAAAGTGTTAGTATGCAAAATATGTAAAGAACTTATTAAAATTCAACACCCCGAAAACAAATAATCCAATTAAAACATGAGCAGAAGACATGAACAGACATTTCTCCGAAGAAGACATACAGATGGCCAACAGACATATGAAAAGATGTTCATCATCATTCACCGTTAGGGAAATGCAGATCAAAACTATCATGAGAGATCACCTCATACCTGTCAGAATGGCTAAAATCAACAATACAAGAAACAACAGGTGATAGCAAAGATAGGGAGAAAAAGGAACCTTCTTGCACTATTGGTGGGAATGCAAACTGGTGCAGCCACTCTGGAAAACAGTATAGAGATTCCTTTAAAAGTTAAAAATAGAAATACCCTGCAATCAGGAATCACACTAACTGGGTATTTACCCCAAAATCCAAAAACATGAATTCAAAGGGATACATGCACCCTATGTTTATTGCAGCATTATTTACAATAGCCAAACTATGGAAGCAGCACAAGTGTCGTGTCCGTCAATTGACAAATGGATAAAGAAGATGTGGTATGTATACACACACACACACACACACACACACACACACAATGGAATATTATTCAGACATAAAGAATGAAACCTTGCCCTTTGCAATGACGTGGTTGGAGCTAGAGAGTATGATGCTAAGTGAAATAAGTCAGTCAGAAAAAGACAAATACCGTGGGATTTCCCTGCTGTGGAATTTAAGAAACAAAACAAATGAGGGGGCACCTGGGTGGCTTAGTCGGTAAAGGATCCAACTCTTGATTCCGGCTCAGGTCATGATCTCCTGGTCATGAAATCGAGCCCACCATTGATTAAAAATGAATACATAAGATCAGTGGGAAGTCTGCTTGACATTCTCTCTCTCTCTCTCTGCCGCCCTCAACTCACATTCACTTCCACTTTCTCTCTCAAAATAAATAAGTAGAAATCTTTTAAAAAAAATGAACAAAGGGGAAACAAAAGAGAGAGAGACAAATCAGGAAGCAGACTTTTAATTAGAAAGAACAAACTGCAGATTACCAGAGGGGTGGGGGTGAGGGATGGGCGGAAGCGGTGATGGGGATTAAGGAGGGCGCTTGTTATAATGAGCACAGGGTGATGTGGAATTGTTGAATCACTGTATCATACCTCTGCAACTAATAGAACACTGGTAACTAAAATTGAGATTAAAAACTTTAAAAATTAAAAAAAAATCCCTCTTTAACCAAATTTTTAATCAATTAACTTTTCTTAATCCTACATAAAAACCTAAGTAGCGGGGTGCATGGCTGGCTCAGTCAGTTAAGTGTCTGCCTTCGGCTCAGGTCATGATCCCAAGGGCCTTGGATCCAGCCCCGTGTCAGGGTCCCCACTCAGCAGGGAATCTGCTTCTTCCTCTGCCCCCCACCCCCCACTCATGCTTGCTCCCTCTCTCATATAAGTAAATAAAATATTTTTTTAAAAGAAAGAGAAAAAAGAAAACACAAGTAGAAGTCTCCTGTTGCAGAGCTGTATGTTTAAAGAGTCAAGGAAAGTAGAAACAATGAGTTTTCTGACTTTAATAGACTCTTCCTTTTTCAGGGTAGGAGTTTGAGGTCCAGAAAGGGAAAATGTCTTGTTTTGGATCAAGGTGTGGCTCTCAAAATGTGGTCCCTATGCCGGCCATATCAACATCACCTGCGAGCTTGCTGGAAATGACAGTTCTCAACTGGCCCCAGATCTATGGTATCAGAAACTCTGGGAGGGGGGACCAAGATGTTTGTTCTCAGAAGCCCTCTGGGTGAATGTGACACAGCTCAAGTTTAAGACCCATCAATGTACTGTGACCACTCAGTAAAATCAGAACCTGGAGAAGAACCCGTTTCTTCATCAATCTGGACGATCATGCTATCTGGTGAATTGGTCAGGCACTTTCTCTAAACTTTACCTTTCTTTTCTTTTCGTTTCTTTCTTTTTTCTTTTTTTTACAATTTTTCTTTTTTATTTATTTGAGAGAGAGAAAGTGAGCAGGGGGAATGGGCAGAGGGAGAGGAAGAAGCAGACTCCTTGCTGAGTAGGGAGCCAGACATGGGGCTCTATCTCAGGACCCTGAGAATATGACCTGAGCCGAAGGCTGTGGCTTAACCGACTGAGCCACCCAGGTGCCCCACCCCATCCCCTTTTTCCAATCAGTAATTTGAGAGCTCACATAATGTAGACAATGGGCTACAACAAAAGAATCTTAGAACAGGACTCTTTCTAACTTACATAAGGTAAAGAGGTAATTTGTAAACTCTAACAAAAGATGGGTAATTTTCATTGACCTAATTGACAGATAAATTCGCCGTTAAATCATTGTAGCTGTCAGTCCTGCTGCTGCTGTCCTAGCACATCCGGAAGGTTGACTGTCAGAGATCCTGGACCAAGCATTGTAGAGATTAGCTCGTTTTGTAAAGTAGGTTTTCCCCTTATTTTCTGGGTGAAAAAATGGAAGCTTAGCCTGATCCAGTAACTTGCCCAAAGGCACAGAGATAACAGGGTGTGGAGCTAGGATTTGAATTCTGGGCTGTCAGATGTCAAAACCCATGCTTTAAGCATCACATTTCATATCCGCTCATTTGAGAGAGTTAGATCTACTTATTTTACAAATAAGATGGGAACATATATTTTTGGAATTTGGGTTTTCCCAGTGACTATGGAAGTTCACTCAATGGGTTGAGAATAGAAACAAGAACCACTGATTGAGAAACTATGTCTACGGGGCATGAATTGAAAATTGTTTCTTTATATCAGTATAGACTATCATTCTGCACCCGACTTGCACATTAGAATAAAGGCTGGAACTTTCTGGAATATATATGGGTTCCCAGCCCCCCTCCCTTAAACCAATTAAATTTAAATATCACTAGGAGGGGTCTGAGTATTTGTGTGTGTGTGTGTGTGTGTGTGTGTGTGTGTGTGTGACTCAGAAATGGATTTTGATGAATTTTTCCCTGTAGCCTATTATCAGACATGGATGCTGGCCATTCATGTACTACTCACAATGCCCGAGACATGTTGCATTGTCCTCAAGACCCACCCTATTTGGGGTATACCATAACTGAGTTAACAGATAAGTCTTTATATCATTTTCAGGCATCCCAAATATAAGTATGGTGTTTAAAAATGCCTTATTGGGCACCTGGGTGGCTCAGTGAGTTAAGCCTCTGCCTTCGGCTCAGGTCATGACCTCAAGGTCCTGGGATCAAGTCCTGAATCAGGCTCTCTGCTCGGCAGAGCGCCTGCTTCCCCCTCTCTCTCTGCCTACTTGTGATCAATCTCTGTCAAATAAATAAATAAAATCTTTTAATAAATAAATAAATAAAAATGCCTTACTTACCCATTACTGACCTGGGTTAATAGAATTTTTCTAGACTAAAAAAAAATCTCTGGAAAATACCCAGAGAAAAACTTTGTTTTTCTGGCACAGGAAATAGATGTTTCAGTAAAATCTGGCTTTTTTTTTTTTTTTTAAAGAAAATCATCCTACTTTTCCTTTGTTTGAGAGAATCAAAATGCTGTTTATTTTACAAGCATACTAATATAAACTAAAAGACAATTGATGGAAATTTTTAATTTTTGCCTACTTACAAAAAGGAAACATTTGGCTGATGAGTGCAATGTATTCATGTAGATGTCCTCATCCCTGAAATTTTTTTTCTCCTACCTAAGCCAGATGAAATTAATGATATGTCTTGCTTTTTGCAGTAATGTTTCTGGAAAAGTTGGGTGTGATTTGAGTTATTAAGCTTGCAAAACTCCCCCAATATTTTTCTCTGAAGTTATTCTTAATTAGGGCATTTTTTTGCCCCTTGGGGACAATTGACAATGTCTGGAGACATGTCTGTCACAACTCGGGGAGTAAGTTTGCTACTGGCATCTATTTGGGTAGAGGCCAGGATGCTGCTAAAAACTCTGAAATATACAGAACAGCTCCCACGACGAAGACTTTTCCAGCCATAATATCCACATTGCTGAATTTGAGAAACCCTGCTCTGAAGTTATTAATTTTTTACCTGTTATGAATTCAGATCCCCGCTCCCCCCCAGGATTTGGCCTGCTTAAAGCTCTTCTATAAATAACTCTTGTATAAAATGATAACATATTCACACAACTGTCCCCAAATATGCTTTGCCTTACAGGCGGGGGCTGTAGATCATTTCTCATTTGTATTTAAAGCATGTTGGTGTCTCACATGTATGGTGCAAATAGCAATGGAAATTTGACCATTATAAGGGAGATCAGAACATCTGAAGACCTCTGGGGCCAGAAAGGGGATTCCTCACATTGACCTGAAAGGATAAAGGTGAAGGAGGCTTGGCCTCTTTTTCCTGGGTTCAATAGATGGTACTATGTATTTTTGATTGATGAAGCATAACTTACATTTCATCAGCTTAACATGTTTATAGATTTGCTTTGTCACTCCTTTTTATAATACCCCTCTTAACTGGGGTCCAAACCACCATGTAATGAAACAGCTAAATCATTTGACTCAAGTTAACTTTCCAAGCATTGTATGTCTCTGTCTGTGACTGGGGCTTGGTTAGCTAGAAATAAAATGGGGATTTGGAAAATTATCTCATGTGTGTGAAAGAGAGAGAGAGAGAGAGTCCTTTGAGCTTGATAGCTAGGGTGCCTACCTGTGTGTTGACTTGATCAGCTTCCTCTTCCAGGAAATGACTCTTACCCATCTCTCTTGTCATGATGAGTGCCATATCAGTATTTGTGGTCTTTCCAATTTCTCTCAGTTGCTTGGTTCAGGATTAGGCACCCAACCCAAGTGGGAACAACCAGAATTCCTTCCCTGGGGTTTTCAAACTCAAAACGAAGAGGCAATGAACCTTGACTGAACTTGAAGGGTCTACACTGGGCTCATGTATCCCAGCACACAGAAGATGCTAGTTGGTCACAAAAGAGAAGGAAGCCAGAAGAGAACAAAGAAGCACATCCCTGGCAACCCCCCGCCTCCTCCCAACTTACTCCCAGTTCTTCATTTGCTTTTTTGAGAACACCCCCCAGATCCTTCTGACTTCCTTTCTCTGAAGTCAGTGTAAGTTACTGTGACTTGGGACCAAGAGAGTCATGACAATACAGTGTCCTTCCCTGAAAATGAATTCCTTGAGATCCCCACACACAGACGTCTCCAAATGGAAATAAAACCACACACCCCAGAGTGTATCTGTTTGCAGGAGGGGGTTTCTGGTAATTAGCTTAGATTGCAACAAATGGTACACACAGACTGTTGGCTCTGCATGTGTGCTCCAAGATTGGTGTTTACCCTATTAGATTCCAATTTAAGAATGTCATAAAGTTTATCAGTGAGCAAATGGAAACTAGCAAGAACACATACATAAGTGGGGAGAGGCGTGTGCCTGGATAACATAGATTTGTTTAGACTTCAAAACAATTACTTCCATTGGGGTGATAGCAAAGGGGACACAACCATATTCCTCCACTTAAACTTGGTGATGGTTGGGTATTTTTAGCAAATTAGTTGTCAGCAGAAAGGCTTCATTAGACCCATCAGGATATCTGCCCATGAAGAACGAATCCCAAACTGTACTGACAGTTTCCTTGAGCCAAAATGATGAAGCACTTCTGACAAGAGACATATTGTGCTCCCCATGTGAGGAGCGTGAGGAACAAAAGAGACAGTTTGATCTTCATTTGGTCAGGTTAATATTGACACAGCTTAGAAACATCGGAAGTGTGTGTAATGTACACGTACAGCTAGTGCTCTAGAGACTTGACTGGTGGTTTCCATAAATCAGAAAAGGGTACCCAGCGAGGAAGGAAGGTTTCCTGCTTTCTCGAAATATTGTTCAAACTAGATGATTTATTTTTACAAAGAAAAATAAATAAAGCTGTAAGTTTTCAAGCTCATGGCTCAAAACAAGCCAATAGGGATTTTTTTTTTAACATCTATACACATTGTGGAAATAATTCAGTATTATTATCTGGTGGCTGGAGTGTTGCCCAGGTTCCACCATTTCAAAAATAAAGCATGACTAATGAGTGGATTTTCCATTACGCATGGGTCCTGAGTTACTCATTCCCATATAGAAGTGCTTATAAACGCACATAAATTCTAACAAAGGGGCCCTTCGAGGGGAACAACAGTGTAGCCCTTTTCCAGCTGAGTCCTTCCATCCATATTGTATCAAAAAGTTTTGATGATTATGGGTCTGCCCTTAAAGGATGTGTAAATTAGGCTGACCTTGTTAATGAGATCATGATTTATTTATCTTTAATTGGTTGTGAACTTCCCCACATGCACTTATTCAATCTACTATTAACTAGTTTTAAGTGTCTGCCTTCATCTCCTCTATGGAATACAGTATATAAGCATCATTCTTCAGGGCAGCTCTCTGTGGTTCTAATATTGGTTCTCTTTATGATGGAGACAGTAAGGATGGGGCAAGACTTCAACTTGTTTAATTTCAGGTTGACATGAAACCACTCCATTTTAAGAGGTTCTTCATTTAAACCTGTGCTTCCAGTTGAGCTCTTTCCCCCTCCTCCTCCCCTTCCCTCACTCTCTCTCACGTGCTCTTTCTCTTCATTAATGATGTGGTTATAGGAGGTAATAACTGTTTGATGACATGAAAACAGTAATTTTCAATTTTCAACAAACATGTGCACCCTCCTTATCTTCTTGAATTCTTTGACCCAAATGACGACCTTACTAGGGTGATTGTTTAAAAGACTCTTGGTTTCTCCTTTAATACTTATGACGTGCTTGACCTACACTGAAGCATCTATTTGCAGATTGACAAATCATTTTGTCATGGATGGTTATGCCTTTATAGGCGGGCTTTGCTTGAAGAGATGGAGGTATCGTAAGTTCTTCTGTTAACCTTAAAAATTAAAAATGTCAGTTTTTTTACCAGCAAAAAAGGATTTATTCAGGAGTAGCAGAGAATTGCAATCCAGGTTAAGCAAGCTATGGAAAACCATAGGCAAGTCAGAGCCTTGAAGCAGAGGAACACTCTTTTATAGAGGAAGTGGGGAGCAGGAAGTGGGGAAACATAAAGCCCATTGGAGTAAACGGGAGTCTGAAGTATCGTGGCTTTTCATTGGCTGAATTGTGACAGTCTCTCATTGGCTGGGCTGTTACCAAGGCAGAAGGAAAGCCTTTCTTGCTCCTGCTGGATAGTAGTGTTTATTTGCACCGTCAGTCTCTTCCTGTTGGCTCTGCAATTGATAACAAGTAGTAAAAAGTGAGAGCTTCCCCTGCTGCCCTCCTGACATCATTCTAAATGAGGTTCCCTTTATTAATTTTTTTGTGCTTTTTCCCCTTTAATTAATTTTCACACTTCCTATTAAGATTCCCTTTCCCTCGTGGTTAAACATTACTTCTTTATTTTATACATTATATTATATTTTATATATTTTATGTATTTTATATATATTATTATATATATTATATATACACTGTATATGTATTATATATCATAAAAATTACCATCCTGTGAATCCTAATTCCTGGTTTCTTTGGGCTTTTGAGCAGAAGAAACAATGTTGGGAGCATCCCTAGATAACGTTTTTATATCCTGAATGTTAATTGAGATTCTTCCATCATGCGTGGAAGCTACCAAAGAAAGCAAAACTACATGGGGGCAACTCTGGGTAACCTGTGACCATGCCAGTTCTCCTGCTTTCTAGGTTTTCTGCATACACATGCATGCCCAACTTTTTAGAAGTACATATTGCTGTAAGAATGTCAAAACATTCTTTCTTCATAGCAGTTTCTTTGGGTGAGTTTTCAATTTTAGGCCTATACATACAGTTAATGGTCATCCCACACTTCTATTTCAGAGAGTAGATGAAAAACTGGAAATTGGTCATAAGGCTTGATAATATTGAATCACCAAAAAATGTAAACAGCTCATTATTATTAGCATTTGTTAAAATCAAGGGTGTGACTTGCTTGTGTATAATAATGAGGGTGAGTGGATACTACATAGTCACGGAGGAAGGGGCAAAAAAATGTTTTTTGTTAAATTAAAACCAGAATTCATTAGTAGTATCTTTGGTGGTGAAGAATTTCTCATTCAAGAAAAACATAGAGGTCAGAAAATGGGTTCTACTCCCATTTTTCACCTGGATCAGCCATGTGACATCAGTGTCTTTACCTCTCAGAGCCTCCTTTCTCCCAGTGTGAAACAGAAATGATGTTACCCACCTCATCAGGGTATCTTCAAGTTTAGATGAGATGATGCAAAGCATGTAACAGGGGGCTTAAGGTAGACACAGTGCTTGATTAAATCATGATAGGCAATTCACTACTGGTTTCGATGAAAATCACACTGTACATATGTTATATACTCATTTATATAATGTAGCATTTTTAATTTTCACAAAATCTTTTCACAATAGAGCTCTCTCTTTAGCTATGAAGAATATTATGTACTATCTGACTCTATTTTCAAAGTATGATGTATAATATAGTTTTAATAGACCCAGTGAAGTTTTTACTACTTAAATGCCTTGGTGAGCTTATAAAAATAAGAACAATAGAGCTTTTTTTTTTTTTTAAATGACATCTGGTAAAAACACGAGAAATATCTTTGCTTACCAATTAAAGAGTGGCTGAAAAAACAGAATAAATGAAATCTCTTAATTTATGCATTTTGTGTTCTCATAAATCATTTTCCTGTCAAAATTATCAGACTTTATTATTGCTGAATATTTTAAACATCATAATGGAATTTTGGTAGCATAAATCATAAAGCTTTCAGTTAGAACATTTGTGTACACACCTCAGCATTTTTCTTATATCTTGATGAAAAAAAAATAGTCCTCAGTCTAGAAATAAATCCATGTAGAGTATAAATGTCAAACTATACTCTTAAATTTCAGTAACTCAGCAATCCATGCCGGTCACTGTGCTTGCTAGGTGGTTATGGACTGTCAAGCTATGTTTCTAAGCCTTGCTGTTCCCCCAAAATGAAGCTCGACATGCTTCTGTTTTCATCTTGGGCAGGATTTTTATCCTACCCCCCCCCCAAAAAAATACCTGCTCACTTGATTTTTCTATTTCCTATAAGATGAAAAGAATCTCAAATGTAATAAATCCTGGCATAGCTTGTTCTTGACATTAGAAAATAATTTATTGCATTTACTAAAAACCTTATGCAATGTATTTCATTTATAATTTGTAAGAGAGACAACTGTTTTTGGATTAGGTGTGTAGTCCAGAATGCTGGACCTACACAGAAAGTGTTAGCACAAGGAGTAACGTCTACAGAAGGGCAGGTGGCCCTTGGAGGAGAAACGTGGTAAGGAAGGAGCAGGCTCTATCCTTGGTGACTTAGCAGAAGGAGAAATCACCATGCAATCTTTTGATCCTTTAAAAGCTGTTATTTGTGTATAGAGAAACAGAAGCTCATTCACTGAGTGTAAGTTGGAATTAAATATTCAGCCAGTTAAGCATCTGCCTTTGGCTTAGTTCAGGATCTCAGGGTCTTGGGATCGAGCCCCACATCGTGTTCCCTGCCCAGTGGGGAGCCTGTTTCTCCCTCTCCCTCTGCTGCTCCCCCTGCTTGTGCTTTCTCTCTCTTTCTCTCAGTCAAATAAATAAATAAAATATTTTTTAAAAATAAGGATTTCAGGGGCACCTGAGTGGCTCAGTGGATTAAGCCTCTGCCTTCGGCTCAGGTCATGATCTCAGGATCCTGGGATCGAGTCCCGCATCGGGCTCCCTGCTCAGCAGGGAGCCTGTTTCCCCCTCTCCCTCTGCTGCCCCCCCAACTTGTGCTCTCTTTCCTTCTCTCACTCTCTGTCAAATAAATAAATTCTTTTAAAAAAAATAAGGATTTCAGTAACGAGATAAACACTCTTTACCCATTTCTTAAATCTTGTATCATTTTTAAATGACTTTACTTCACATTTAACTCTGTGTAAATTCCTCAATCCCATCACCTTTAAAAATTTTATATGTGAGTCACTTAAGTGACTTAAAAATGTGTGTGACTATCACTTGAAAGTTCATATATATTATAAAGGATATAAGGCAAGAAATTTTAATAGGAATAACTAGTTCCTATACCAAAATTTGTAAAAGAACAGCGTTCTGTTCTTTTGTGTGACTCTTTCATAATTCATGTAACCATTTCTCTATTATTGGACATTTAGACCGTTTCTAAGTTTTAGTTATTAAAGCAACAACCCAGTGAATAGCTTTGTCCATAAACCTTTTGTGTGAGTATCTGATTATTTCTTTAGAATGTATTTCTAACAGTGTATGAGAATGCCTCTTAGGAGGTATTTGCCAATAATAGGAAAAGATAAGGTGAAATATTTTAGTATCAAAGGATTTCTACGATTATGAGTGAGCTATTTATTGGCATTTGTATTCCAATTGTAAATGTCATATGGTCAACTGTTTTTCTATTGCTATGCTTACTTTTTTCCATTAATTTATAAGAACTTGATTTTGAGGACATTAAGACTTCCTCCTCCCAGTTAAAAAATAAATAAAATGATAGTAATAACAGTTGCCCTGAAAACTTTTTTTTTTTAAAGATTTTATTTATTTATTTGTCAGAGAGAGAGAGGGAGAGAGAGCGAACACAGGCAGACAGAATGGCAGGCAGAGGCAGAGGGAGAAGCAGGCTCCCTGACGAGCAAGGAGCCCGATGTGGGACTCGATCCCAGGACGCTGGGGTCATGACCTGAGCCGAAGGCAGCTGCTTAACCAACTGAGCCACC
Organism: Enhydra lutris kenyoni; assembly: GCF_002288905.1. Lineage (NCBI taxonomy): Eukaryota > Metazoa > Chordata > Mammalia > Carnivora > Mustelidae > Enhydra > Enhydra lutris. The sequence goes on along the minus strand of NW_019154117.1, from coordinate 16,964,331 downwards.
CAGGCGTCCCAACCCCTGAAAACTTTTGAGTAGCTGTAAGCAAAGTGTCATGATTCTGCTTACATTTTTATTTTTTTTAAGATTTTATTTATTTATTTGACAGAGATCACAAGTAGGCAGAGAGACAGGCAGAGAGAGAGGAGGAAGCAGGCTCCCCGCTGAGCAGAGAGCCCAATGCAGGGCTCAATCCCAGGACCCTGGATCATGACCTGAGCCGAAGGCAGAGACTTGAACCGACTGAGCCACCCCGATGCCCCTCTGCTTACATTTTTAAAATTTCCCTTTTGGTGCAGCAGGAAGAACTGATCATAAAACACAAGAGCAGCTTGAGGGAGACCAGTCAGAAGCCTGTTGCCACTATTCAAGTAAGAGATGATGCTGACTGTGGCTGGGACAGTAATAGAGATGGAGAGAAGTGTTTGGACTCGAACCATGTTTCAGAAGTAAAAATCACAGGATTTGTTGATGAGGAATGAGAAAAGAAAAGAATCAGTGATATCCAGATGTTTGGCTGAGTTAACTGGGTGCCTGATGGTGTCATTTAATGATATGGGGCAAACTGAGGTGGAGGTTGGTGTTTGTTTGTTTGTTTGTTGAGATGTTTATTAGACATTTACGTGGAAATATCATGTGGATAGACAAGGGTAGAGTTCAGGTGGATGTAGCTTGGTTGTCCCAGGTAGACAGACTGTTTGAAAGCTAGCGCACTGGATGAGATCCCCAAAGAGAATGTGTACATAGAGAAGAAAAAGACGTGTGAGAACACAGTCTGAGGCTTGAACACTTAGAGTTTCAAAAGGAAAAGGAAGCAGCAGAGAGGACCTAGTTGTAGCCTGGGAGCTGAGAGAAAAACAAGGGTAATGTGATAGCAGCAAAGTGAAGGAAGGACACGTTTCAAGGGAAGGAGAGGGTCGACCTCGCAGAATTCTTGGGAGAAGTCAAATAGAGTAGAAGCAGGAAAGTGACTTTTGGGTATTGCCACCTGGAAGCAATTGGTCCTTTTTTTTTCCCCCTTTTTTAAAAAGATTTTATTTATTTGTTTGACACAGAGAGAGAGATAGTACACAAGTAAGTGGAGTGGCAAGCAGAGGCAGAGGGAGAAACAGGCTTCCCGCTACCGAAGGAGCCCAATGCTGGGGCTCGATCCCAGGACCCTGAGCCAAAGGCAGATGCTCAACTGACTGAGCCATCTGGGTGCCCTGTAATTGGTAGTTTTGAGAAGAGCAGTTTTGATGGAAGGATGGAGGCAGAAACTGGACAGAGGGCTTCAGAAGACAAGGGAGGATAGGACTATACCAGCCATGGAATAGAGTGGGTTTTCCTCTCTCAGGGAATAGCCACATTTCAGTACTCAAATGTTTACAAGACATCACTTTTATTTCATTTGATCCGCTACGACGATCAGCACATGGCACAAAGACTCAATTTTTCAGAGCAATGGAATAAGAACTAAAACAGGATTTTAGTTTGAGAGAATGTAATTTTCTACCACATTTGTCTGCAGACTTTCAACCACAAATGTAATGAATCTCCTGGACATTATCACTGTCACTGTCTCAGTTGTGATAGGAGTTAAAGTAGAGCCATCTCATTTCTGTTTCCCTGCTCTTGGTCATTGTGATCATCAAACTCACCTTAAATAATAAAGCCTTTTCTCGCCACACTTCCAGGCTCTTCCAACCCATTCCAACACTAGAAATTACTTGGACAAAAGTACTCATGACCTCTAAAAATGTTTAATGATTGAATCTTTGGACCCATGGATGACAAAGGACAGTGACAGGGGGCACTTCCCATTCTTCCCTGTTGAGGTACTGGAATAGGCTGGATTTTGTGCCAGCCAGTTAGTTCCCAGCTATAATGATGAGTAGGGTAACTTTGTAAATTCCTAGCAGCAGTCTCAGGATGGAGCCACGGGGTGGTAAGTTACGGTAGGAGCTCTTCATTTTCTAAACCTTTGGCAAATTGAGTGAGATACACAGACGTGTATGTATATAATTTTAACTGAAGGTGGAAGAGATATTTTGGAGACATTTGAGCAGATTAACAAATAGTATTTGTATACATGTAACTAAAACAGTAATTTATCAGGTGGAAGGCAGATGGGGGGAATAAAATGCCAACCTGTATCTACAGTTGGGTTGTGTTGATGATGAAGTGCTGTTTATTCAGGGCCAGCCTAGCTTGTCAGCAACATAAGAGCTGCGGTAGCACATGACTCCCTGCGTAGCTAGAAGACAATAATAAATTATCTCCTATGCAAATAGCACCGGCATAAAAGCAGAACAAACAGACTCTGCCTCCCAGATTCCTGAAGATTCTCACTCACTCCCTTGTTTGATGCTGTTTTCAACAAGATCCTACTGACACACTCCTAAAGCCATTAAGATCAACTCTGGTTTGGTCAGTTACATGAGGGTAGACAGGACATAGTTGTTGACGACTGCCATTTTGGAGGTAGAGTAACATGAAACGTGCCCAAGTGATTCACGCGAATCTTTGCTTTTTCAATACTTCATATGATCGTATGGGTTTGGGGGCCACCCAGAGGAGAACTGGGGATCACCCAAAGGAGCTTGATTCGAAGAATCACTTGATTTTCACATAATGAAGATACAGAATCTTGGACCCAATCCTTGACCCAATAAATGAGATATTCTAGCAAAGTGGCTCAGAAACACACACCAGCCCTGGGGTGATTTTTTTGATGAAGGTGGTGTGAGGAACCAGACACTGAAGTGTGAGTTAATAAAAGTCCCAGGAAAATGATAGCATTGAAAGAACCCAAAGAAAGGGGCAGAAGGAAATATGTCAAAAAAATATATGCCTCCCTTTTTGAAAGGGCTTTTCAATTTCCAATGTGCTTTCAAATCACCTGGGATTTTTGGAGAATGCACTTTCTGCTTCCGTAGGTCTGGAGCATGGCCTGAGACAGCATCCCTAACAAGATGTTTGGTGTTGCCAAAGCCTCTGGACTTGAGTCCCGAAAGATCCTAGAGCTGCCATTTATACACGGAAAAATCCAAACAGATTGGAGTTCAGCCAACAGTTTGGAATAGCAAATGTTCCACAACTATGGCTTTGAATAATGCTGAATCTACTGCATCCTATTCTTGGGCTCAGCTACCAGTAAAACCTGCCTTCTTTTGTTCAAGTGACCTAGCTGGGAGTCTCGTAATAATTGTTGTGAAAAATCTCTTCGAAGTGTTGTATCTTCTTTCAAGGGTTTATAACCATATGCGGGGGATTTTCTGTACATACCGAAAAAAATTTTGAAAGGGAAATTGCTAAGCTTTTTGGCCAACACCGTTAGTCTGGAAGATGTAGGAGATAAGACGTAGGTAGCTGCTGTCCATTCTTGTTTTCCTTCAGGACCATAGCTGCTTTTATAATTCATGACGGCTCATGATAAGCTCAGCACTGAGGTCCTCTTGAGGGACAAGATCAATGATGATTTGAGATAATTTCGTTTTTTGAATGTGCATTGTGTATAATGTGAGGTCCAATTTAAAAACATATATCATTTTAAATATCTACTTCTATTGTGGGTGAATTTATTTTTTAAGTGTCTAGAGATTGCTACTATGACACATGGGCAATAAATAAAAAGCATGAAAACTGACAGTATGTTTTCCGAGACACATGTTGCAAAAGCTGTTGTGTTTGAACATCCTAAATTTCACTACGTCAGTACAATAGATCCTTGGTATTCACCAACAATGTATCCTGAGAGCTTTGTCAACTCCCCGGTGCAATTCCGTGTACCCAAAAAGGGCAGTGTTCTCCAGAGACGGCTAGTGAGAGCGTCTGCTGCAAAAGTAGGCAACAACCACTCCTTGAGGTGTGGAAGCTGATGATGGGCTGGGCTCCCACACCTGTCAGGTGTCTCGTGTGGCCTCTCGGGGCCTCAGAGACTTTGACATTCAACTCAGCAGAATTACAGAGTACATGTGTTATGGATATTTTAAGCAGCCAGTAAATAATCTGAGCCACAAATATGAAATCCACAAGTTTCAAAGAACAGCCACATACAAACATAAAGCTGGGCACGGGAAATGCCCTCATCTCTTTGCACTGAACTGTCTGGCTCCTGGTCACAGTTATCTGGGGAGGGTGTACGTCGCACCTCCACTTCCTGTGGTACTTATTTCCGTGTTACTTTAATACTTTACCAGTGGTTGGGGCACCTGGGTGGCTCAGTGGGTTGAGCCTCTGCCTTCGGCTCGGGTCATGATCTCAGGGTCCGGGGATCAAGCCCCGCATCGGGCTCTCTGCTCATTGGGGAGCCTGCTTCCTCCTCTCTCTCTCTGCCTGCCCCTCTGGCTACTTGTGATCTTTCACTCTCTGTCAAATAAATAAATAAAATATTTTAAAAAAATACTTTACCAGTGGCACACACAGTTCTGATGCTTTTTATATCAGAACAAAAATGAATAGAATTCTGGGGCACCTGGGTGGCTTAGTGGGTTAAGCCTCTGCCTTCGGCTCAGGTCATGATCTCAGGGTCCTGGGATCAAGCCCCGCATCAGGCTCGCTGCTGAGCAGGGAGCCTGTTTCCTCCTCCCTCTCTCTCTGCCTGCCTCTCTGCCTGCTTGTGATTTCTCTGTGTGTGTCAAATAAATAAAATCTTTAAAAAAAAATGAATAGAATTCTTTGTCTCTCTTGAGTGCACATTGTGGTGATTTCAACTGAGTGGTGCAGTCAACTGTCGATTGTCTGTGACATATATATGGATATATATCATATATCAGATATGTGATATATATGATATATACATATCATATATATTTATATGTAATTACAGCATATATGTGTGTGTGTGTGTATATATATACGTATATATATATGTGTGTATATATATATATATATATATATATATATATATATATATATATGCACTGTGATAGAGGGTTATGTAGCAAAGGCTGATTTTGTGTGTCTGTCTCTCCAGTCATTCAAAAACATTTTTTTTTTGAGGGGCATCTGGGTGGCTCAGTCATTAAGTGTCTGCCTTTGGCTCGGGTCCTGATCCCGGGGTCCTGGGATCAAGCACCATATTGGGCTCCCTGCTTCCCCCCGGAAGTCTGCTTCCCCCTCTCCCTCTGCTCCCCGCTGTCCCACTGCTCCTCCCCGTCCCACTGCTCATGCTCACTTTCGCTTGTTCTCTCTCTCTCTCTAAAGTAAATAAATAAAATCTTTAAAACAAAGACAAAAACATTTTTTTGAGCAACTAGTATATTCCAAGCATTATGTTAGGGGCTAATGTCTGGTCTTCAGTTCCTTCCTTTAAGAAAGAGAAACAACTATGTCAACAAAGTGGTTCTCATTGCCATTGATAAAACTGAAAAAGGCCAGCACATATTTGGAGATGATGTGAGCCGTAGGTTTGTGGTCATGGGCTCCTTTTCCACAATGATTCATTCCTTTTTAGCTACCACATAGAGCAAGAAGATCTGATATCATAGCCCTTCCATCAATCTCCAGACTCCTACACTGGAATAAAAAGCATACAGTTAACTTAGCTAGAGTCATCTTATGGATTCTTCTTGGCATCATAATTATCATTGGATAACAGTTATTTTAAAAACAACAATAGGGGCGCCTGGGTGGCTCAGTGGGTTAAGCCGCTGCCTTCGGCTCAGGTCATGATCTCAGGGTCCTGGGATCGAGTCCTGCGTCGGGCTCTCTGCTCAGCGGGGAGCCTGCTTCCCTCTCTCTCTCTCTCTCTCTCTGCCTGCCTCTCCATCTACTTGTGATCTCTCTCTGTCAAATAAATAAATAAAATCTTAAAAACAACAATAAAAAAATAAAAATGAAATAAAAAACAACAATAACCTCCTATTTTTCTGGCAATTGGTTGTAGCAATACTCAGCAGCTATTCCTAATCCTGTGAACAATAAAAGGAAAAGTATTTTTTACAAAGCCGATGTTCAAATAAATATTTTAGGAAAAAACTCTTAAGACATTTGTTACTTGTCTGAATTATCAGAATAATGGCCAAGATGCCTGGGGCGCGTAGTTGACTCAGTGAGATGAGATGGAGCCCCAGGGGGTTCTGTCCGTTTCGGGGAGTCTGCTTGGGATTCTCTCCCCACCTCTCTCCCTCTGTACCTCCTCCCCTGCTCCTCCCCCACCCCCGCCCAGCTCATGCACACCCACTCCCATTCTCTCTCTCAAAAAAATAAAAAAAAATACTGGCCAAGACTCCTTCCTTCCTTGGACTAGGAAAACAAACAAGCAAAGGATATTTAAGCCATAGCATGAAAGTTTGCCAACTTGTGTGTCTGATAGGAAATACCTGTCACAACACATCACAACATGGGACCAATTTGTGGCACAAATGCTGAGGCGAGGCCGTCTGACATTAATATCAATGGCTCTATTGTTGTTTCAGAACTGTATGTTTCACAGCAATATCAGCAATGACTTGAAAGCATTTGCAGACAAGTTCGGCTTTGATGTCCTCATCCTCCTGGCCAGCTACCTGTCGGAGGAAGAACAGCCCAGACAGCAGATCGCTGTGTATTCCCAGAACCTCGAGCTGTGCAGTCAGGTAAGGACCTCCTTCACTCCCGCCCATTTGCTTCCTAACCTGTTGGCTGTCACAACATACGGCGGGACTTGGGAACCTATGGGCAGCTCAAGGAAATGCACCTAAGATATCAGGTCCTCGAGAAATGTTGGGGGTATTTTGCACCTTGGACCATTTAGGTATGTAGATACGTATGTAATGTATTTCTATTTCAAATTTTTCAGAGTTTTTGTTTTCAGTTTTGAGGCTATGTCACCCAAAAATCACCTAATCAGAATTGGCAGTGAGATAAATACTGGCCCTTTTTTAAAAATCGAGGTGTAATTGACATATAACGTTATATTAGCTTCCAGGATACAACATAACGATTTGATATCTGTGCATATTGTGAAGGGATCACACCCCAGGAAGTCTAGTTAACATCCATCACCAGGCGTAGTTACAAGGAATGTTTTTGTGGGATGAGGACCTTTACGGCCCGCTCTCTTAGCGACTTTCAAATAAATAATACGGTATTACCAACTGTAGTCCCCATGCTGTACATTACATCCTCAGGACTTACGTTTTGTAACGGGAAGCTTGTACCTTTTGGCCTCCTTCACCGCACCCCCCCATACCAGACCTTTTAATTTTATTTTATTTTTAAATGTATTTTGTAGTGAAGTACAGTTGACGCTCAGTGTTACATTAGTTTCACGTGTAGAACATAGTCATTCAGTAACTCTGTATATTGTGTTGTGCCATGAGTGTAGCTACCACCTGTCATCACACAACACCAGTATCATTGACTTATCCCCCATGACCACATGGGCCTTTTAAAAGATCCCCGTATCTGTTTGTCTTCTAGACAGAATCCATAGAGAGAAAGAATATATCTGTTTCACCCAAAGAGAGGCAAGTCCTCCTGGGGGTGATATTTTCTTTGAGGGCTGCTACTTGGTTATACCTAAAAAAAAAAAAAAAAAAAAAATTAAGTCCCCGTCTGAATACCTATTTGGGGCCCAGTGTTTAGTAACTGATCTAATGCTTTGATCAAAATTGGCTTGTCTCTAAGTACTAAAATTCTAACTGGGTAATTAGCTCCTCTTGGTTGATCACTGAATTTTTTAACCCAATGTTTCGGAAATAATGTAAGTAGACAACATGGATCAAAATAGGGCACTGGCTATACCAAACCAGGTGTATTTAACAACCAGTAGGAGAAACTACGTGATTCATTATAACATGGACATGAACATACAACAGTTTCGTCACTGTCTTCCCTCACTCACGGATTGACACCTGTCCGTCCGCCCGGGGCTGTGGGCAAAGTCTCGCGAGACTCCTTTCTCTCGCGAGACTTCTTTCTCCTGCGTCCTCACTTGCCATCCCCCAAGAGGTCCGTCTTGGCTGTATTGCATGTGACTGTAGATGCTCACGAACTCCTCTGTGCATTCCCAACTGCAAGTGTGAAAGAGGAAGGAGCCCCTCTCTGCTCTGGCCGGATGTGTTTTTCAGCCCCCCGCTTCTGACCCTCACACACCTGCGCATTGTATAATCAGCCTGTGGCTTTTTCAAAGCTTTGACTCTACACTGGGTTTCCACGCTGAATTCTGTGTCTGGTCACTGGTTTCCTAGGGACCGACTTACACCTCCTAAGCCTCCAAAACAGTGGTTTTCAGATCGCTTTAGTAGCGATTTGAAATCGCTTTAGTGGTTTAAAAATTGGTTAATCTTAAACAGACAAAAGTGGACGAGCTGGTGAAGGGATTAGAAGCTCCGGAGCCGGCTGGGCGTGCCTCTCCTCTTCCCCATGCCAGCCCCCGGCCACCTGAGAGAGAGCTCTTGAGCCGACACAAGGTCAAGACTACCCTAGAGGAAACCTTCTGGGTCCATGGGACCACAGTTGGTTAAGGGTCAGCCTCTGCAGAATTCACAACATGGCTCCATCACATGTCACCTGCATGGCATTGGTCAAGGTATCTGACCTTGCTACGTCTCTGTGTTCATCACTGGCAAAACGGGGGTAAAAATCCCTACCTTGTATAGAATAATTGTGAGGATGAAAGGAGATAGTGCACATAAAACCCTTAGAACTGCGCCTGGAGTATGGAAACAATAAATGTGAGTAATTATCACTATCTATGTGATCTCCCTAGTTATTTTCAGGGTTGTTGCTCTCACCTCCGCTATTTCTGTGGGGCCATTTCAAAAGCCCAGTGGGCAAAATATCCCTGACATTTCCTAAAAATCATAGAGCTGCAGCCCGGTTCCAGCCTCTCACCACCTTCTCTTGGCCTCCAAGGGCAGCTTTGTCTGTTCTGGGCTCCAGGCCGATGCTTCTGGGGGGCAGGAAGAGATAGTTGGGGTTCATATGCTGTTGGAAAGCTCCACCCCTGGTAGCTTTCTCTTTCCTATTTTCTCCTTTGTCTTATGAGGCAAAGGCTTTCGGAGGTAAAAGAGGGTCCTGGGTTCCTCCTCCTGCTCCATTTCCCTTCATGCCCATACTCATCCCACCCCCACTTCTTCTCAGCAACCAGCATTATCTCGGCTTTTTGCGAGCTTGAGCTTCACTCCTGTTGGAAGATGATATTGTGCTACACCAAGGAAAGGATTTAAATGGTTTAAATCTCGTAACCTGTAACTCTCAGAAGCAAACAACACTGAGCAGCGGGATTTTGAGTTAAAAGAAAAGCCGGTTTGATGGGATCGTAGAAAGAGGTGGCGGTATTTTAAGTGGGATTTTCCGTGTCTTACATTATGTGGTCTTCAGTTGTTTGAGATCTTCTTTGTAGAATGATGCACGTAGATTAATCTTATATTAAGAAAAACTAAGAGAGACAAATTGCAAAGAGCAGATTGCCTAACTGTTCACACAAACCCCTGTGCCTCCCTGACAGATTTGCTGTGAGCTGGAGGAATGCCAGAACCCTTGCCTAGAGCTGGAGCCCTTTGAATGTGGCTGCGATGAGATCCTGGTGTACCAGCAGGAGAACCCTTTGGTGACCTGTGATCAGGTGGTTCTTCTTGTCAAGGAAGTCATCAACAGGAGGTGTCCAGAGATGGCTTCCAACAGCAGGACGTCCTCGACCGAAGCTGTGGCAGGAAGTGCCCCACTGTCCCAGGGATCTTCCGGGATTATGGAATTGTATGGCTCTGACATAGAGCCACAACCCAGCTCTGTGAATTTCATAGAAAACCCTCCAGATCTGAGCGATTCTAACCAGGCTCAGGTAGATGGGAACTTAGACCTCGTCAGCCCCGATAGTGGCTTGGCCACCATTAGGAGCAGCCGTTCATCCAAGGAGAGCTCAGTTTTCCTCAGTGATGACAGTCCAGTGGGAGAAGGTGCAGGGCCTCACCACAGCCTTCTCCCAGGGTTTGACTCCTATAGTCCCATCCCCGAAGGAGCAGTCGCTGAAGAACATGCCCGGTCCGGAGAACACAGTGAATCTTTTGATCTCTTCAACTTTGATCAAGCGCCCATGGCTTCTGGGCAGTCCCAGCCATCTTCCCATTCTGCAGACTACTCTCCCGCAGATGACTTCTTCCCCAATAGTGATTCATCAGAAGGACAACCACACACCGGACCTAAAGAAATCAGTGGGATAGGGATGGACATGTCTAATTATTCATCCAGTTCACTTTTGTCAGGGGCTGGCAAAGATAACCTTGTGGAATTTGATGAGGAGTTTGGTCAGAGACAAGATAGTCCCCGGGATCACTCTGAAAGAAATTTGAGCCTGACAGGTTTTGTGCAAGATAAAACTCCTTCACCAGAAAGGCTAAAAAATATTGGAAAGAGGGTCCCACCAACACCTATGAATAGCTTTGTAGAAAGCTCACCATCTACCGAAGAACCAGCTCTACTCTATCCAGATAATGTGACCCAAAAAACAATAAACACAGGTCACATCGGGCCACCTCAGACCCGTGCGAGGTGCAGCAGCTGGTGGGGTGGTTTGGAAATCGACTCTAAAAATATTGGAGATGCTTGGAGTTCCAGTGAGCAGGAGTTTGTCTTCCAGAGCCCCGAGTCATGGAAAGATCATAAGCCAAACCCAGCAGATAGGAGAGCCTCAGATTCTTTATTTCAACCAAAGAGTCTCGAATTCCCAAAGTCAAGTCCCTGGGAGTCTGAGTTTGGTCAGCCTGGGCTTCGCAGCAATAATATTCAAGACCGAAATGAGGACAATTTGCAGTTTCAGAACGTGCCCCCGGAGAAATTGAATTTGCCAAATGCTTCTCCTCAGGGAACAAATCACCTGATAGAAGACTTTGCCGCCTTGTGGCGTTCTGATCGCTCTCCCACAGCGATGCCAGAGCCGTGGGGTAATCCCACAGAAGATGGCGCCCCTGCCGCTGCGGTGTCGTTACCAGCCTGGAGGGCCTTTGGTAAAGAAGATGGCGCCAAAGCTCTGACAAGTACCTGGCACCTGCACCCAACCAGTGGTGAGACGCCATCTGTGAGGGACCCGAGCCAGTGGGCCATGGCAAAAAGTGGGTTTTCTTTTCCTTCAGAAGACAATTCACCCAGCGAGGCAAAGAATGAAGAAATCTGGGGCCAGAAGAACCACAACCCCAGGGACGATATCCTTATATCTGGGAATCCCAGCTCCGATCTGGATCACGCGTGGAATAGTTCTAATCCAACACAGGAGGATCAAAATGGTTTAGTGGATGCAAAAATTAGGGGGAAGGTATATGAAAAGGTTGATTCCTGGAATCTTTTTGAGGAGGGTATCAAAAAAGGCGGGTCGGATGCCATGGCACCATGGGAAGATTCCTTCTTATATAAATGTTCTGATTACAGCGCATCCAACATGGGGGAAGATTCCGTGCCTTCCCCCTTGGACACCAACTACTCCACGTCTGACTCTTACACATCACCAACATTTGCTGGAGATGAAAAAGAAACAGAAAACAAGCCATTTGCCAAAGAAGGAGACTTGGAGTCAAAAGATGCGAACTCCGCCGTGGGGGAGATTGAAATCCCTCCTCAGTCCCCAGAGCAGCCACCTAGGAATCGAATTAGCTCAGGTCCCGGAAACCTGGAAATGTGGGGTTCCCCTGATGCAGATAATAGTTGTTCAATAGATGTCACTCATAACTCCGATAAAGATTTACTCGAGACAGAGCCCACCGATGATAAGAACATCTCCCTGGATGATGACATTGGGGAAAGCAGCCTATCCAGTTACGATGACCCCAGCATGATGCAGCTGTACAACGAGACCAACCGTCAGCTCACGCTTCTACACAGCAACACCAACTCCCGCCAGGCGGTCCCCGACAGCCTCGACTTGTGGAACAGGGTGATTCTGGAGGACACGCAGTCCACCGCGACCATCTCCGATATGGATAACGATTTGGACTGGGATGACTGCAGTGCTGGCGTGGCGATCTCCAGCGAAGGTCAAGCACAGGGATACACGGCTGAAGGTCCCGAACCTGAGACCCGATTTTCCGTGAGACAGCTGGAACCGTGGGGTGTGGAGTATCAGGAAGCAAATCAGGCGGACTGGGAGCTCCCTGCCTCTTCTGAGCACGGCGAGAACCCTCCTGCCAAGGAATATGACACCCTGAGTGAAAAAAGTGGGCAGCTCATCGCAAATAATATTTGGGATTCCGTCATGAGAGATAATGACATGTCTTCGTTAATGATACCAGGCCCACCGTATGTTACAGATTCTGAACTACACAAGTCACCTTCTGAAACTCCCAACTCATCAGAAAAAATTAAGGACAGTTATATCCCAGAGGTGCTAGAAGCCTCTGGAGCCAATGAGTCAGGAACACTTGATCCTGATAAGCAGGGCGCGGGCAGAGGAACCCTGCCAAGGGATGCGACATCCTGGGCAGCCACCCTTGAGAATCCGGGACATGTGGCACACTCAGATCCGTGGAAAGGTCCTCACTATGGACAAAGCGAAGGTGAGGAGGAAGCCCGTGGAGCTGTTGCTAGGGAACGCCTCAGTGAGGAGGAGATGCTAGATAGAACCTCAGAGATTTCTGGAAAAGGGCCAAGCGACCAGGAATGCTCTTCCCCAGCGGCATCTCAACATCAAGAAGTCTGCGATGAATCGGGCAAAAGCAGCTCTCATTCAGTCACTTCCAGTCCTCAGAATGAGGAACCCCAGGAGGTTTTAGAGTACGACAGTGGGTCCTACAATCCGGATCCCTGTGATGGTTACACAGACCTGCAGGTCCAAGAGACCTGCGACAGGCACCTCATGGATTACAGAAATTCAGGGGAAACCACAGAAATTTCAGGTGGGCTGAAATTAACAAAAACTGTGTCTTTACCTGAAATGGATCTTGAGAAAACTGGAAAATGTAACGTTCTGGAACCAGAGAGAGTGAACCAAGAGCCACCCCATGAATGTCCCCAAAGCCTTGACATTTGGGAGGCCTCTATAGACAGTAACACGCAGGTCAGTTTACCAAGTTCTGAGATAACTAAGAATCCTGAAGTCGAGAGTACTGAAGACAGCCCTCCAGGAGCTGACCCATCAGGAAATTATCGCAGAGATAGTATTTCTAGTGAGTACACACATTCCAGCGCATCCAGTCCTGGCCTCAACGATTCTTCAGCCGCATTGCTTTCCTGGGACCAGGGACCCAATACAAGGCATCAGAAGCAGCAACAAGATGATTGGAACCAACAGAATCACCAAGAATCTGCGCTAATTATTACTGACAGTCAAGTAGAAGTAATTACTGAAATGCAGGACCTGGAGAAAACCAGAATGGACAGGTTGGAAAAGAGCTTAGATCACAAGGTTCCTAAATTTTTAGAGATTTGGAATGACTCCTTAGATGGCGATTCCTTTTCCTCTTTATCCAGCCCTGAAACAGGCAAATATTCAGAATATTCCACTGCCTGTCGAGAAGGAAACCTAGTGTTTAGCCGTCAGGAGAAAAACGAGCATGACGTTTCCAAAACTCTGCAGCCAGAGGAGGCCGGGTTCATGGCAACAAGCTCAGGTTCTGATGACGACAGCGTAGGGGATGAAGAGTCAGGGGAGAAAGAGAGGCATCTGGGCACTTGTCAAGCTGCTAAGAGTGAACCCAGGGCTTGGGATTCACTGAATGACCCTAATAAGTTCTCGGCCACAGCTGATCCCAGTGATGAATTTTCTGCCTATGGAGGCAGTTCAGAACCAACAAAGTCAACTCCGTTCTGTGACAGTCAACCAAACAGCCCCGATCACTGGAGTTTCTCGCCACTAAAGGAGACTGAACTGCAGATCACAGCAGTGGAAAAGGAGATGAGATCTCCGGAAACAGTGAGGACAGGAGATACCCTGTGGCAAATCTCCCCCCAAAGTGAATCGAAGAATGAGAGTTATTCTAAATTGGAAATGCTTGGCTTCTCAGCAGAGAGCACTGAGTGGTGGAATGCCTCTCCACAAGGAGGACAACCAATTGAGAGTACATCGGAAAGGGAATTACCTAGCTCAAGTAGCGTGTTAGAGATGAGCTCTTCAGTGTACCAAAACTTGAGACCCTGGGGAGAACCCATGCAGGGTGACACGGAACCCATGGAAATGCAATGTACCAATCCTTTCAGTGAGGAACGTCAGTCACCTTTCCTGGATAGCAATGAGGAGAACTCCCATGAGCAACTTTGGAATATTCAGCCAAGGCAGCCGGAACCAGAAGCTGATCAGCTTAGCCAGCTGGTAATCCTGGACCAAATTAAAGAGAAGGATTCCAGAGAGCAAAGCTCCGTGTCTTCTGCCGGTCAGGAACCCACTTCAGAAACACCTACCCAAGATCAGCAGTGTCAGAGCGCAGTGCTGTCCGTCTGGGGTCAGCCCGACCCAACATTTACTCACACAGATGAGAACGGACGTGTGATGTCTAATGTTTCGATGGTTGAGTGTCAAGAAACAAATTGGTGGGAAGAAAGAAAATCATATCCGGATGAAATAACGAATTCAACCATTGCCTCAGAAGATTTCCCCACTGTCAGTTCTTCCACCGAGTTGATAAAGAAGTCGGGTTCTGAATGGAATGTCTCTACCCCTAGTGAGGGCCCCCAAGGCACATTTGTTCCAGATATTTTACATGGCAACTTCCAAGAGGGTGGGCAAGTAGTCTCAGCTTCGCCTGACTTGTGGATGGATGCTAAGCAGCCCTTCAGCTTGAAAGCAGATGGTGAGAATCCAGATATACTGACTCACTGTGACCATGACAGCAATTCTCAGGCTTCCAACAGCCCTGATATATGTCATGATTACGAAGCAAAGCAAGAGACAGAGCGGCACATCCAGGCTGGAGTGGGACCCGGAGGGGTAGCTGGTGAGTTATATCTCCCTGAGCCAAAGACGGATGAAGAACCCAGTCCGGAGCCTGGGCAGGAATTTGTCCCAGGCAATCCAGAACGATCTTCTGAAGATGTGATTCCACTGCCCCCAATCAGTGGTCCGGTGGACACAAGGGGCTCGTCTCCACCTGCCTCTCAAAAAGCTTCCCCTGAACCTTCTGAAATCAGTGGTGGAAATAATACAGATGTCCAAGCATCTGAGACAGGAGTTGCCCCAGATCCAGCACCAAATCTGCAGCTTGCCAACAGGATCAGCCCAGTGATCGAAAACGTGGGAACGGGTATTTGTGTAACTCTCCACGAGCCGACTGTGGACAGCAACAGCTCGCCGATGTCAGAGGGCTTTTCCCCTGAAAGCCAGACAGATACAGGAGCCTTGCTGGACCATGAGCAGCCCTTTGCTACCGAGACTTCTGCTGCTGGTCCTGACGCCTTGCTGGCCTCAGACACTTGCCTGGATGTAAGCGAAGCCGCCTTTGACCACAGTTTCAGCGACGCCTCAGGTCTTAACACGTCCACGGGAACGATAGATGACATGAGTAAACTGACATTATCAGAGGGCAATCCCGACACGCCAGTTGACGGGGATGTGGGGAAGCAAGATATCTGCTCATCCGAAGCCTCATGGGGTGATTTTGAATATGATGTCATGGGCCAAAATATCGATGAGGATTTAATGAAAGAGCCCGAGCATTTTCTCTATGGTGGTGACCCTCCCTTGGAAGAAGACGCTCTGAAGCAATCGCTGGCACCTTACACACCGCCCTTCGATTTGTCCTACTTCACAGAACCGGCTCTTGGTGCCCCATCAACAGACTCATCCCCCAAGGATGAGTCTCTGGGCAGCGAAACAGCTGAGATACTGCTTTCTGCCCTTCCCAATCAAAGAAGCAAGGAAAAGCATGAAGAAACCCAAAACAGCCAGCCTGGACAGCTGGTTGTGCTGCATATTCATGAAGGTCCTGAGCCAGAGGGAGCCCACTCCAACCTTGAGTTGTCTCCATCGAACATCGACTGGGAAATAGAAACAGATAACTCGGATTCACCAGCAGGTGGAGACATAGGACCACCAAATGGTAAGAAACAGCGCGGTCCTCCACCCCCCCCCCCCCCCCACTCCTCCCAACCCCCACTCCCGGAACCTGCCCCTTTCGCTCAATTAATGTATTTGTAAACCAAGCTCTTCCTACCAAGGGGGTAAAAAGAGGAACTAACTGCATTTGCAGTGCATGCTTAACCAAATCCTCCATTAACAGCAGTAAATGCTGCTTTTATAATACCTCTCTTTGAGAGTGCCTGGGAAAATAAAACAGCTCTACCAAAAAAAAATTATATATATATATCTTAAATTATCTCTCCTTAGATGAATCATTTGCAAAGATCACACATCACATAATGTGTTAATTCTGCCTTGTTCGCCCCTTCTCGCCTTCATCTTCCACTTCTAGGAGCCAGCGAGGGAGTGTCAGAGTTGGAAAAAGAAAAAGTAATTCCTATCAAAGAGCCTGAGCGGATAACACCAGAATACAGGGAAGAAAGGTACACAGAGAAGAATGAAGATCGTCATGTGCTACACATGGACTACATACTTGTAAACCGTGAAGAAAATTCACCCCCAACACCCGAGGCCCGGGAAGCCAGAGAAAGCACATGTGAATCAGAAGAGTTTCCCACGGGTCCTGAAGAAACAGGGCTGCCAGGAACTCAGCTAGCAGGCCTCCCAGATTCCTGTCAGCCCTCCTCCTTCAGTGAAAGAGAAGATGGTTCTGTAGAGACAGTGTCTCCCAAAGGTGATAAGAGATCATCTCTTGAGAGCCCTGGGCAAGACCAGAGCTGGATGGTCTTGGGTCACAGTGAGGAGGGCGATCAGTCGTTAGAAGCTAGGAACTCGGGGCCTGGAGAGTCTGGCCAGGTGGTAGAGCTGACCTCCCCTTGTGGCTTAGGTGAGGGCCCCCACATACAGGTTTTAGGAGGAATGAAGCCTGTGGAATCTTTAACACTAGAAGAGGCCCCTGGTCTGGGCAGCCAATCCCAGAAGAGCAAGGGCCGAGGCAGGGCTGGCCCAGACGTGGTTCTGGGGCAGGCTGTCTGCCACGACAATGAATGGGAAATGCTTCCACCTCAGCCTTCTCGGAAAAACAGGATCCTTGAAACAGAAATGGAGAAGGAGACAGAGTTTCTGGAGCCCAGAACGAGGAAACTGAGACCAAAAGGGTAAGCTGAAAGCTAGATTTATTTTTTTTTACTGAAAAATATTGTATTAGAATCTGGGGAAATGGTGAGGGATTGTGGAATACGAAGAACAACTAGATGGTGGGAGCTTTGCTTCCAGGTGTGGCCAAGAACCATCCGTAAAAATAGCTGATAGATAAACATAAAGATAATGATGATTTGTGGCCATTTTCAGTCACAAAACAAAACAAAACAAAAACACTTCAGTTTCCATCCAGAGTCTGTACTAACCCTTCTGATACTTACCCTACTCTACCTACTCAATACCTATATTGCTCTTAAAAAAGCAGTTGGAACCAGAGAAAGCAGGGCACTAACATTTTTTTCATAGAGCACCAAACAGTTTGCTTATATTATCTCATTTAATACTTACAACAATCCTGATGTGGTCGGTATTATTACCTTTACTTTCCACACATCGGTGGGGGTCCCTTGAAGTAAGTAACCAGAGGGAACACTTGGATTTGAAGGTTTTTCACCTCTAGAACCAGTACTTTTCCAGCAGACACGCTGCCTATCTCACACAGAGGGCAAGTCTGGTTTTATGTCACAGCTAACTTATGAGGAGGGCTAACTAAGGAGATGCCACAGCAGGCTCAAAATCTTAGTGTGAAATATTCACTCCCCAGCTGGCTGAAAAATTGGCCAACAATCATCAGACTAGGGATTCATTCATTCATTCACCACATGGGGTCTGAGAATCTGCTCTGTATGGAGTTTCTGGGTAGCCAGTGGGTATAAGACAGAACGTCAGAGAACTGGATGTCATCTCTGCCCTCGAGCTTCCCAGGCCCTGTTGACACCATGAAAGGTTGTTCATTTCTCTTCATTTGTCCTGATGGAGCCCTCCTGCTCCCAGGGACGAAAGGCCAAACTGTGACAAGTTAAAAGGGAAGACCTTGTTTTCTCTAAAATGTAGCAGAAAAAAGATCTCTTTTTCCTACTCATTTCGGGAGCCTAAAGGACTATGCCTACCATGGACTCACTGTGAGTCCAAGAATCTGGATCCCAGCCTAGCTCTGCCGTGACTGGCCATGTATGTTGGGATCAACCCTAGGCTTAAATTTCTTCCTCCATGAAATTGGTGGCTTGGGCTGGAGGACCTCAGGCCTTCCTCAAGTTCCCATCTGCAGGAGCCTCATTTGCGTGTAAACAGAATGTGTCCTCAAGAGCTTTGGTCTTCACAAATTTCCTCTCTCTCCCCAAAGGAATAAGAAAAGAAGAAGGAAAGCAGGGGTAAATCAAGGGTTCTTAAAGGGCTGTAAAGAGTTAAAATCTCATATTCAAGGGCAGTTTCCTAAATCCAGACCTTTTCAGTTGGCCTAATCTTTCTTTTTCCTGTCAAGCTATTTCCTTCCAGAGAGCCCCCAGATCTGTTATAGAAAGAGGGTAGCAGATGGATCCCAGCAGCCCCGCTGGTGTTATGGATGGAGCTCAGAACTCGGGCAGCCTTGCTTTGGCTGAGCTATTGTTCGGTTTCTGGTTGGCATTTTCATGCCCCTGTGGTCCAACAGATGAGACTGCTCCCTGGTGCCACCAGCCCCCTCTCTTGCCAGCAGATTTCTTTGCTCATATTTTTCTGCTCAGCCCCTGCAGTAATGATAATTTTCTCACAACTGGGGAGGGGGCAGAGTTTCCCCGCCGGCATCTGTATTATTACCTTTTGCATAAATAATTTACTCTCCACTGTGTTTGAAAGGTCCCTCTGTGCTAGATTTTGAGAAGGCATGGAGCTGTGGCAAACAGTGATTCTCTAAGTGGGGTCCTACAACCAGCAGCCTTGGGACGCCCGGCTGACTGTCAGTAGAACATGGGACTCTTGATCTGGGGGTTGTGAGTTCAAGCCCCATGTTGGCGGTAGAGATTACTTAATTTTTTTTTTTTTTTTTTAATAAAAGCAGCAGCCTCAGAATCACCTGGGTGCTTGCTAGAAATGCAAATTCCTGACCCTACTCCTCACTCTTCCTGAATCAAGAACTCCAGTTGGGGTCCAGCAATCTGTGCTTTAACACGGGTGACTCTGGTGCACGCTCAAGTTGGAGAACCACTGGTCCCAGTCCTCTAGTTTAAGAAGAGAGTGAAACACAGGTGACGAGGTAGATACTAGTGTAACATGTAAATCAAAGTAGTTGATGACCAACGTATGTGTAAATATACATAGCTATTATGAGCGTTCGCCACGGCCGGCGTACTGAGCCCCATGTGTGCACTACCTCATTTTACCATGGCAGGAATTATACAAGGAAGAACACTGATGTTCAGAAAGGTTGAGGGGCTCCTGGGTGGCTCAGTCGGTTAAGCATCTGCTTTTGGCTCAGGTCATGATCCTGGGGTCCTGGGATCCAGTCCCGTATTGGGCTCCCTGCTCAGCAGGGAGTCTGCTTCTCCCTCTGCCTCTTCCTCTGCTTGTGCACTTGCTCTCTCTCTCTCTCTCTCTCTCAAATAAATATATAAAATCTTAAAAAAAAAAAAAAGAAAGAAAGAAAGGTTGAATCACTTGGTCTGGTTTCTAGTTAGAAATTGAAGAAGCTGGGATTAGAATTTCAGTCTTTCCATGTCCAGAGTGTGTGTTCCTGCTAGTAAGTTAAGAGGGGAGGCATCTGTGTTGGGCACCTTTATGGTGGAGGAACAAGAAATGGCTTATTATCTATCCACATCAGGAGGTAGGGTACCCAGGGCCCCTGATACTTTAAAGGGCCCACATGAAACTTTGAGCTTCTTTTAACATCTAAAGAAAAAAATTATTATACTTCTATGTGGATTATGTGTTTTTTCCTACCAATGCAGATGTAAAAGAAAGTTCTGGATCTTTTTTTAATGAAGGAAAGAGCCCGGGAAAGTAAGAGTGCCTAAGGCCCCACAAAGTCATAATGTGGCCCTAAGAGGTGTATTTCAAGATGGGCATTACAGGAAAGTCATAATGTAGAAAGGCAAAGAAGAGGGTAAGAGGTCAGCCAAGCTGTCTAGGAAGAGGGAGATGAAGGAAACCATGGACACAGCAAGATAGTCACAGAAGCAATATGAGATAGTCCTATTTTTCTGACTAAAAACCTGGAAACGTCTTCTGACATAGAATTTGGTCATAGGGCAAAACCAAGACTGTCCTGAAAAAAAAAAAAAAAAAAGTTTGGGCTTCAAAAAGAGGTAGTATATGCGGATAGTATACGAAATATGACATATGAGCTAGGAATTGACTTCTAGCCCTCCCCACCGCACCCCGTCACTCAAGTGCCCACCCTGGTTTGACAGCTGAAGGCCATATTTCCAAAATGCGAGGAAGCCTCAAAAGATGGCTTTTCTCCTTGTACTTCACCAGCTGCCTCTTGTTAACAGGACTGTGGAGTGTAGGGAGAGAAACATTCCCCCTTGGAATCTGCAGTGCTGTGTTCTGGCTCCTAGGATCCATCTTGCCTCTTCCCAGAGGCTCTGCCAACACCTTGGTCATCCTCCAGCTCTACACCCACCAGCCCAGGATCACCACCAACTCCCAAGACAGTGATGGATAGGCCTGATCTTTCTGGTGGGGTTACAGAGAACATCTGCACAGTAATCTGCCCCACACACTATCTTCTTAAAATGAAGAACCCTTTATAGGTTTCTTTTAAAGAAGGCATGGTTGCAAGAATGTCGTGTGAGAAAAGGGTCATTTGATTACGTACTAGTCAAGGTTCTCCAGAGAAACAGAACCAACAGGAGCAGTAGGAGATATACATCTATCTTTGATTTAGAGAGAGACATGATTTTAAGGAATTGGAATTGGCTTGCCCAGGTTTAGGGGCTGGCAAGCCTGTAATCTATAGGAGAGTCTAGTGGGCTAGAAACTCAAGCTAGAGTTGTTGCTGTCTTGAGTCTGAATTCTGCAGGACAGCAGGCTGGAAACTTAGCAGAGTGTCTGTGTTGTAGACTTGAGGAGAGTTTCTTTTTTTTTTTTTTTTTTTTTTTTTTTTAAAGATTTTATTTATTTATTTATTTGACAGACAGAGATCACAAGTAGGCAGAGAAGCAGACAGATAGAGAGAGGTGGAAGCAGGCTCCCTGCAGAGCACAGAGCCCGATGTGGGGCTCGATCCCAGGACACTAGGACCATGACCTGAGCCGAAGGCAGAGGCTTTAATCCACTGAGCCACCCAGGTGCCCCAAGGAGAGTTTCTTATTTTTTGAGAAATTTCAGACCTTACTCCCAAGGCCTTCCACTGACTAGACAAGGCCCACCCATGTTCTGGAGGATAACCTGCCTTACTCAAAGTCTGCTGATTTCAGTGTTAATCACATCTAAAAAAAAAATATCATCCCAGCAACATCTAGACTGGTGTTCGACCAAATAACTGGGCACCATAGCCTCGTCAAGTTGACAAATAATATTAATAATTCTAGGTTATATTCAAAAGCCTGAACTAGCTACATGCTAAGTGAATTGAAACGATTAACATTTGTAAACTCACCGCCCTCTAAATTATACAAAAGTGGGTTGATTGATATACAAATATATTGGCTTTCTCTGGGTGTGGGGTAAGGAAATAGCTGTGCAGGGTGATAAATGGAAATAATGTCCAAGAGGAGGAAGTAAACTGACTCTGCTTGTCTCAGTTCTTGTAGATACACACAAGGGTGAGGAGCAGGGCAATGGGAGGCAGAGGGGAGGCAGACGAGGGGGAGCTCTGGCACATGTGCTTTTGAAACAGTATTTAGAAATAACCTGATCCACCCAGGGGCACCTGGGTGGTTCAGTTGGTTAAGCATCTGCTTTTGGCTCAGGTCATGATCTCAGGGTCCTGAGATGGAGCCGCACAGTGAGCTTCCTGCTCAGTGGGGAGTCTGCTTCTTCCTCTCACTCTTCCTCTGTGCTCTCTTGCTCTCTCTCTCTCTCTCTCAAATAAATATAATCTAAGAAAGAAAGAAAGAAAGAAAGAAAGAAAGAAAGAAAGAAAGAGAATCCGATCCTTGTATCCATGGAGCTATAGCTTGTCTTCTAGCTCTGTGAGGTGAGTTATTTGGTTCTCCCTGAAACTAAAATGACCTCCAAACACAATAGGTGTCATATTCCTCACAACTTGCTTCTTATGGTCATCTCTGTGCATTCTTTCTTTTTAAATTAGTAATGTTGGCCTTTTTCTTCTGTCTGACAAGACTGCGGGAAATAACTCCCTTTTCTCCCTATGAGCGACCCCATTAAACCTTTATTCAATTTCACAAGACCCTCTAAAGCCAGTTTTCTGTCTGGGACTTAGGGTTGAGGAATTAGAACATTGGGTCTTAAACCCACGTAAATGCTGAAAATGAAAAACGGGTAAAGAAATAATCTGTCGACTCTTTCTCTCGGGGTTGGGTAACGTTATGTTTGGGCTCGCAGAAGAATCAGGCTCTTTGAGCACATGCCTCCCCCTCCCTGGGTCTTGCTGTTTGGATGGGCTGCATCCCAGTTCCAAACGTTCACCCTTTCTCCCAGGCCAGCCGAGACTCCATACATGACAGCCGTCCCTTGTTTATTCATGGTTATTTGGCTTTACCCTGAACCAAACCTGGAAGACCAAACTTGGCACTGACTCTGTGTTCATTTATTTTTGTAATTATATTTGATCACTTGGTGTGTTATGTTTGGCGGCTTGGTGGTGATAAATATATTCAAAGTTCTTTAAATCTGCAGTTTAACTCAGGCCTTAGTCTCCTTTTCAGAAAAAAAAAAAAAATGGTTTTTTTTTCCCATGTCTCCCCACTAGCCCCCTGCTATGTCTCCACTTCTGGCCAGCTCTACCCAGAACAGACTTCAGATAAGTCTGGTCCACCCAGTCACCCTCTGAGCCCAACAGGGTGAATTTTATTATCCCTACTTCATAGATCAACCAGCTCAGTAAATGAGCCATTAACGTCATCCAGAAATGAGACTGTGGTAACATAAGGACTTGAACTTCTTCTGTCTTCTCCCTTCCCTCCCATTGCTTGTCGATACGACACAGAGGCCAAAGCAATCATTTTTTACCACGTGTTCTATAAGTTGACGTATTTCTTCCTATCCTCCCGTTGTCCCACTAAGAAATACATCACGTTTAATAGCCAACATTCCCAGAGTTACTTGGAGAGCAACTGAGCAGACCTCGCCTCTGCCTCTTCCCTCTGTCATGTGACCCACTGAGGCCTTCCCGCGCCTGAAAGCACATTTCACGCCACAGCTCATTCGTGACGGTTACTGCCCTGTCCGTGGGCTGCCCCCATCTGTGGTTTGTGGGGCCAACTCGAGCAGCCAGAGGCGAGAGGGCGTGAGGGAATCAAAGCCCTTCACTGTACATCTACATTCCCCATATATTTATAGATGTGGTATTTTGTGGTAAAGGATTTTATAGCCAGAGAAGGCCATGAACACCAAGACGAGGTGGTACAAGTCAGCTGTCCCGTGGGAGGAACACCCACAGAGGAGCCCTTTGGTGTTGTGCTGGCTTCTAGTTTGAGGAAGAATCCAAGGTATTTCTCCAGCTGGAATGGTGAAATGTTAAAACTGATGTCAGGAATTAAAAAAAAAACAAAAAACAAAACAAAAAAACCTCCATGAAAATTGATGGCATGTGAGGAAGAGGAGAAGTCATGGCTTACAAAAGCAGGATACGTCAGTCTGTCAGAGAGCCAGCAGGAGAGAGAGGACACATTCAAATGAGGATAATTTGAGAAACATTTCATAAAGGGAGTATTTACAAAGATGGAGGGGACGCGTGAGGAGCTCACAAGGAACGGTATAGTAGCTCAGGCATGGAAATGGGACGGCTGTTCTCGTTCCTAGGCCTCAGGGGCAAGGAGAGGGTGCTTTCCAGAACTCAGAACAAGAATGTCAGTTTTCGTGAGAATAGCCATGGCCAAGAGTTGGGGGACATGGCCAGCAAGGGGCCTCCCACAAGGAAGTGCGGCTTCCTCCCTCAGAACTCCCACCAGGTTCCCCAAAGCCCAGCGGGATTCAGAGTGGGAGGGAGCCTCCTGGGGCCGAGAGCAAGAGGGAGAAAGTAAGCCAGTGAAGCCGAAGCACACAGATGTTATCCCGCACAGCTGGCTGGATTAGCCGTGGAACCGCAGCTTCGGAAAAGTGTGCTGAGATCTGTGAATGTGCAGCATTGTTGACTATTTCTCCAGTGCAACAGAAGACCTGTTTCCAAGGTCCAGGGGACAGCTCTCTTAGGACAAGTGCTGTCGAAGAGTCACCCCAAGACTGGGTCCAGCTTTGCAGAAACCCAGGTTGTGCCAACGGAAGAAATGAGGATGTTACTTCCCCCAACATGTTAACTTTTGGTTTAGGGCTGTGGCTCCTTTTAATTGTCAGCCTAAGAGAGTTTTGTTCTAGGTAACGGCCTGGCAGGAAAATTTTTAATTCACTCCCATAAACTATCTCAAAATGTTGATCAACTCCAAATCAAAAACTTATGGAAGATTGAGGCCAACACGCGCGCGTGCAAACACACACACACACACACACACACACATTTGCACGCACTACTCAACCTTACATGGCAGCCCCGCCCTGGTCGGCCCACTCCAATCCTATCTCCTCCTATCAGCCGGCTCCTACAATCCATACTCCACTCACTGGCTTGAGTGAAGCCTTTCAAATGTAAAGATCCTCCTTTCGCCACCCACTTTCTTTCTTTTTATTTTTTTTTTAATTTTTTTAAATTTTTATTTATTTATTTATTTTTAAAATTTCTTTTCAGCATAACAGAATTCATTATTTTTGCACCACACCCAGTGCTCCATGCAATATGTGCCCTCCTGGTTCCCCCAACCTCCCACCTCCCGCCCCTTCAAAACCCTCAGATTGTTTTTCAGAGTCCACAGTCTTTCATGGCTCAGCTCCCCTTCCAATTTCCCTCAACTCCCTTCTCCTCTCCATCTCCCCTTGTCCTCCATGCTATTTGTTAGGCTCCACAAATAAGTGAAACCATATGATACTTGACTCTCTCTGCTTGACTTATTTCACTCAGCATAATCTCTTCCAGTCCCGTCCATGTTGCTACAAAAGTTGGGTATTCATCCTTTCTGATGGAGGCATAATACTCCATAGTGTATATGGACCACATCTTCCTTATCCATTCGTCCGTTGAAGGGCATCTTGGTTCTTTCCACAGTTTGGCGACCGTGGCCATTGCTGCTCTAAACATTGGGGTACAGATGGCCCTTCTTTTCACCACATCTGTATCTTTTCATCACGCATTTTCTTAAAACCATCCAATGTCATTTTGGAACTCAATTCTGATTCTTAACTACCACCTGTAAGGCCCTGTGTGTCCTAGTTGCTGCTTACATTTCCGTTGGCCGAGTACTCTTTCCATCAGTCTCCGGGCTTGTCCACCAGACCCTTTCCAATTCAGTGAGTTGGTGCCAGTTGTACTCTCTGTCTAGACTTCTCTTGATAGGGCTTATTCTTATCATTCATGCCTCCCCAGAGAGCTCTTCCTTCTACACACACCATGTCACTCTGGGGCAGATGCTTCTGGCATCTCATGGGTAAAGGCCTCAGATGCTGCTACATGTCCTACAACACACAGGAGGGCCCTTCATGGCGAAGGATTATCTAGCCCTACGTGTCAGTATTGCCAGGGTTGAGAACCCTGCTCTCCCCACTGCCCTGATTTATTTTCTTCTGTTTATTTGTTGTAGTTTTTTTAAAAGATTTTATTTACTTGAGAGAGAGAGCATAAGCAGGGGGAGAGGCAGAGAGAGAAGCAGGCTCTCCCCTGAGCAGGCCCGATGTGGGGCTGGCTCCTTAGACCCTTGAGATCATGGCCTGAGCCAAAGGCCCACAACTAGCCATCTGAGCCACCCAGGCACCCCCTTCTGTTTATTTGCTTAGTGGATTCTGTTCTGTCTCCACATGTGAGAATGTGCTCTCCAGGAAAGCAGTTGCTGTTTATTAGGCGCCCCAGAAATACGGCCTGATTGAACGAATGGCAAAGAAAGCCAAGTTGTTCCCATATAATTTGCTTTTAATGAAACAGAGCATTTCTGGTGTTTGCTGCTTCCTTTTCCAAGGAACACGTGGTAACTTTAGTTTGGGCATGACTTAATTCAGGCTATAACCAATCCCCATCGACTGGGTGGTTTATAAACAAGAGAATTTTATTTCTCAGCTTTGGAGGCTAGAAATCTGAAATCAGGGTGGCGAGAAGGTCAAGTTCTGATGAGAATCCTCTCCTCTGTTGCAAACTGCCACCTTCTCATGGTATCCCCACAGCAGAATTTCCTCGGCGGAAAGAGTAAGAAAGCTCTCTGGGGTCCTTTCAGAAGGGCATTAATTCTACTCATGACGGGGGAGCCTCATCTAATCCTAATTATTTCCCCAAAGCCCCACCTCCTAATACCATCACATTGTTGGGGGGGGTAGGGTTTCAGCAGATGAACTTGGTCGGGGGGACGCACTCAGTTCATAACAGGGATATGCATCTTTTCAGATGTTGCAAAAATTCATCTTTCCTCTTCTTTTGGAATTGAGACCATAATTACCTATCTTGAGTGTCCTTGTTTCCCGGTATACAGCTCCTCCAAGATTCTCAAAGCCTTTCGGTTTCCTTAAGTGCTATTACCACTTCCCTCAGCCTCATGGAGAAAAGGAGGTGCACCTTGTCAACTGTGCCTACACCAGCTTGTCCAGAGGAGAAAAATACTTCTGCTTAGTCATCTGTCATACCATCAACTCACGTAGCAGTTGACAATATATATCTTCAAAGACCTTTTTTATTCTTATTTTTTTACCTTAATTTATTAAATAATGATTTGGATGTATTGGGCTCTCAAAGCATAACTGAAAATCCCCTGGAGAATTTGACATCTACCACCCCCTTTTCATTTATATAATGATCAGGATGCTACTTCATGCGTTTAAGCAGTAATTATTTTTCTTTTTTTTTTTTTAAATAATTGTAACTGCCGCAGCGTCGCAGTGAATAAAGCAATACATTTACTCAAGTGCCCAGCTGACTCTGACTTAGGGCTCTTTTGCTCCAGCACAGGCTGAGACAACATCCTACAAGACAAAAGGAAACATCATTGCTGAAAACAGATGTCCACATTTCCCTCATT
Organism: Enhydra lutris kenyoni; assembly: GCF_002288905.1. NCBI lineage: Eukaryota > Metazoa > Chordata > Mammalia > Carnivora > Mustelidae > Enhydra > Enhydra lutris. Next base: position 16,937,202 of record NW_019154117.1, on the reverse strand, counting down.
TAATGAAGTGCCTCTTAAATTTTTAAAGGTATCTGTGATTGAACAGATTCCATATCAGCTGCTGACTTTTAAAAACAGATTATAAAATAGATTGAATTACAGTGTCTGTTCCATAACACTTAACTCCTCTTTCTGTACCCTCCAGCGGCTTCTTTTTTTTTTTTTTTTTCCAGCTGATAAAGGGAAGTCCTTCTAATGAGCCAGCACTTCACAAAGATCAGAGCCCCATTTTTAGCCGTCAGCCCGGACACCCAGGGTAGGACCAGCTCTGAAGCTGTCTGTGCTTCCCTGACGGTTTTGGCTCATCTTGGCTTTGAGAAATGCACTGACACTCTTGCTGAACCTCTGCGGGTCAGTAACCCTGCCAAAGTCACACCTTCTTCGTGCCTGCCCCCTCTTTGGTCCTCCTCCAGGACTGAGAGGTAGACGGCACTTGAGAACTTATGTCATAACTGCTCATAAGCCTGAATAATTTTGTAGGCTTTTAGTTTATTTATTTTAGAGAAAGAGAGAGAGCATAAGCAGGGGTTGTGGGGGAAGGGAAGAGCAGAGGGAGAGGGAAAGCAGACTCTGTGCTGAGTACAGAGCCCCAAGTAGGGCTTGATCTCATGACCGCCTGAGATCATGACCTGAGCCGAAACCCAGAGTTTGGATGCTTAACCAATAGAGCCACCCAGGTGCCCCTGTAAGGCTTTCAGTTTAAATAAAGATATAAAAAAATTTGCTTCTTCCTCTTCTCCCTTTCCCATTGCTCTCCCACCACCCTCAGCATCCGTGGTAAGGAAAGAAATAGCCATCATTTTAAGTACTAAGAACAGGAGCTAACATTTCTTAAGTACTTACCGTGGCCGGGTACTCAGCTGAGTAATTCACTTTCCTATTTTGTTAATGGTTTCCTCTTTTGTTAGTACCTAAAATCGCCCTATCACCCCATCATAGCCTCCCACCCAGCCCTGCCCCCACCAAACAAACAAACAAACAAACAAAAAAACTAAAAGATTATGCAACATGGAACTCTGAGCAATCCAGTTCTGAGGACGGTACCTATAGTTACTTTTTGCTTTGACATTTTGCCTGATCATGATCAGAATTCTTTGGTTTGTCTGATCATGTTGTTTTGTTTTTTTTTTTTTTTTTTTAATGAAGAGCAAACAAGCAAACAAACGAATACACGCCTGGCATGAAACTTTTCCTTCCTATTTCACTGACTTTACCTGTCAGATATTTCCGTCAGCGTTTTGAGAATTAATGATTGTGTTAGTAACTAACATTTACTGTGAGTGGATTTTCACCTAGACTCTTTACGATTTCTAGATGCATCGTTCTTCAGAGTGCTGGTATTCTTATTATCCACCTGGGAGTCAGCGGTCTGAGTCACCAGGCACTGTAGTAACTGGTCGGAATTCGCTAATAAATAGTAGAAGTTAGATTCAAACTCTAGGACCTCTGACCACAGAGCCCACATGCATTATGGCCCCACGCCTCTGTCTGCCAACAGCCATGATTTTGTGCAAACATCATAACCGTCTCTGGAACCTTGATTGGCCTTATGTGTCTGACTATGCTTCCAAAGTCCGTTTATTACGATCTTACCCATTGTCTATGCAAAGGAAATAGTCGCGCTGCCATCTTACTGCGCGTGCTGTGAAGCGACAGGATTTTTTTTTTTTTTTTTAAGATGTTTCAGGGGAACTAGATTCCTTCCAACCTGTGCTTTGAGCCCACTCGCATCGAGCCTCACTCAGGAGCAGAGGTGGGAGCAGCTTTTGGGAGCAGACACGAATACCTAAGGGGCTTCTGTGACTCCACAGCCTGGATGAGAGACTGTTCTGTGTTCCCTGCCGCAGCTGGGCGCGGCCCCGGCTCCATCCCCCCGCGCGGGAGCGCCGGCGGCGGCCGGGTCACTGGGCGATCTGGGAGGCAGGTGATCATCCTTATTTAGATGTGGCAGGGATCACGTGACCAGAAAATGGAGGCGAATGTGTATTCCCAGTTAACCGCTCCGGAAGGGAGATGCTGAGCGGCTGCGACCGAGCATCCTTCTCGCCCTCCGGGTAGCCAGCCTCCCCGCGTCCTCAGGAGGTAGGTGGGTCCCGGGGCGGCTCTGGGAGGACCGGGTGTCCGCAGGACACATCGCAATGGAGAGTGTCGTTCTCGCGGACCTGTCTATTGCTGCTGGGAAGTTGGAGGGGAGAGAGGAGGAGGAGGAGGAGGAGGAGAGGATGCGAGGATGCGGGGCTCTCCCCAGCCCCTCACCAGTGCCAGCTGGCAGCTGCATTTCCTTCTGTATCAACTCCGACTGGGAAGGCTTGTGGTCTTCCAGGCTATCTCCTGCCCCTCCCTTGGCGAGCAGGTCATTAGGGAGCCCAGACTCGGTAACAGCTCTAAACAAAATTTTGCCTGCCTTCCTATGATGAAAATGGAGATAGAAAATCGAAGGAAGGGACAATTTGGAAACTGTTGAGGACTCTTGCCTAATGGGTATGATGCCTGTTTGACAGGCGGAGAGGCCCTGGTACAGGGGCGTATTTATTTCTTGTATTATTGTATTATTGCTTGTAGTTGCCAAAGCTGGTAACATACACTTCTCCTTTTTCCGAATGAATCTTGTAATCTTTAAATCTTACCTAAGTTCTAAGCTGCAGAAATAGGTCATCCTCCAAAATGGACTTGTATTGTTCTCTTCCACCTTTTCAAAATCTGGAGATAAAATACACTATGGACAGAATATTGCTATTTCACGGAGAAACTAAGTTATATGAGAAACTAAATCAAAACTACCACCTGGTCAATTTCAAACAAGAAATACATGGGTTATTAAATTCCTCTGTTGGAAGCCAAAAAAAAAAAAAAAAAAAAAAAACAACCCAAAACTAGACTCCCACCTAGGAGGGATTTAAATCAAGTATGATTCTTCCTGAGATCAGAGTACTGGTTGGTCTTGGTGATTCAAGGGAGAGGGACAGCATCTGTGTCAACCGCCCCCTTCTTTCACGTGAACTCCTGACGTGGTGTGCGTCTGCTGTGTGAGGGAGCCCAGCCTCCAGGCTTACTTCCTCCCGGATGACTGCCCCAAGCCATAGAGAGAAATGGGAGCTGCCACTGTCTGAATGTTTGAAATTTTCAATTTGACCACTTTGAAATGTTCAATTTGACGAAACTATTCTTAAATATTAATTGATCATATTTGCAGAAAGTAAAATCTGGAATCATTAGATTAAAACTCCTGGTGATAAAAAAAAAAAATGACCCATGAAATTTCTTCTTAATTGATAAGCGACTTCTTATCTGGGAGGAAAACCCTGTCTTTACTGGTAAATTACACATATTCAGGATAGTGAAAGTTTGTACTTTAAAATGGCTTGAGCCTTGCTTTGCAACTCAAAGACAGATAAAAGCGACCTGAGGCTGTTGTCCTTTGCAATTAGCGGTGTCTAAACGTCTTGGGAGATTTTACTTTGTAACGCAAAGTAACCTTTATGTCCTAAATATGGTGTAAAGCTTCAAAGGTACTTAAGGATAATAAGCCAGAGTCTCCTTCCTATTAATATGAAGCCAAATTAACTTTTTTTTTTTTTTTTCCGGGGCAAGGGCTCTCTTTGGTATATCCCAGTGAATTTTCTTTACACCCCATTTGGTTTTTCATTCTTGAATGGCTCTGTACTAGGGAAAAATTTAATCTCTTATTAAAGGATCATAATACTTCCTTGACCTTTAGACTTCATACTTCCTAGCTAGCGAGAACACAAGGTGTGGGGTTTGCCTGTAGGTTCAAATACTCAATAAAGTTTATGACAGGAAAACTTGAGTTCACCCACAGCACATAAAAGCTTTTCTTTTTTCTTTTTTTCTTTTTACCTAATCTGGAATTGCCTGCCCTTTCTCTGATGCCTCAAGATCTGGTAAATAAAGGCTTTTTGAAAAGCAACTTCCTGCTAGAGTAGTATTTGAATTTGGGATGGGTTCTCAGTTCTTTATCAATTCCAGTCAATCGTGCAGCTGGGGCGAAGGGGCAAGTGGAAGAAGGGGCAGAGGGAAAATCAGCGAAGGACAGATTCTGTCCCTGGTATCCTGTCTGCGTCAGAGCTGACAAAGAACACTGGGCTGCAGGTCCTTCCATATTAATAATGGCAGGAATCGTGGGGTTCTTGAGGGGATAGGTGTGCAAGAGGGGTGTAGGAAAAAAAGCAGGAGTGGATGCCCCCTGTCCAAGCACATTATCATTTGAGGGCTCCAGCAGGCCATTTGCCTACTATTTTCGATAGTTTCCTGAGTCTCTGTATTTACAACCCAAGTTTCAATTGGTAGGGTAAGAGAAACTGAAGTAAATCTTAGAATTTGTTTTCACTCACTTCTTCAGTTTACAGGCAAAGGAAAAAAAAAATGAGCCCTGGTTACAGTGAGGGATTGGCTCAAGGTCACCGTCAGTGGCTGGGCAGCTGGGATCCGGACCAAGAGGCCTAGCTCTTGATCTTGTGCTGTTTCCTCTCAGCCTTATCAGAAGCTTCTAGCAAAATCTAGTCCATGCATTCAAAGTTCTCAGGATTTAAAAGAAAAAAAAATCTAGCAGTCTTCTATTTTAAGGATAAGGTGGCAATTAGGAAATTTGCTTTCCAACCCTTAAAAATTTGGGGGAAAGGTGCAAAAAAGTCTGGGAGAAGTGTAACTGAACGGCACTCTCAGAGCTTGTGCGTTTCTTATGGACAAGATGCTACCCCTCAGGACTGAGTGTTGCAGAAGTAATCAAGATGCAACCTTCACTCTAGCGAGGAAGGGAGGAAACAAATGGCTTGCAAAGGGCAGAAGGAAGTCAATTCCGTAAGAGGTACAACTGTGGAGCTCTGGGCTCTCAAGGGTGGGAGGGCCTTGGTCTTTCTCCTTGGTTGTAAAGGGGCAAGTACAAGATTCATGGATAATGTAGGTTCAAGGCGCCTGGGTGGCTCAGGCATTAAGTGTCTGCCTCCAGCTCAGGTCATGATCCCAGGGTCCCTGCTTGGCGGGAAGTCTGCTTCTCCCTCTCCTGCTCCCCCTGCTTGTGTTCCCTCTTGCTGTGTCTCTCGCCGTCAAATAAATAAATAGGTAAATAAAGTGGGTTCAGTAATTGGGAGGAAGGTACCCTCCAGCAGAAGGGAATATAAAGCAAGCAAGCTGTAGAGGCAGGCAAGCTGTCAGCAAGACCTGGGGAGCTAGGAGCTCATTTTGCCTGCAAGGTAGAGCATTTGGAGACCCACGGCTGAATTGGTCTAAATGCTGTGGGTGAAACATAGAAGTTTGTGTTATGTGTCTTGGCAGTGGGAAGCCAGAGATTTCTGAGCTGGGTGTTGTGACTGGTAGTGGACAGCACTGGCGTGGGAGAGATGGGAGGCAAGGCGGGAGCTGGTTGTCCACCTGCGACATCAGAGAGGCTAGAACTCTGCCCCAGGCAGAAAGAAGGGAGGCGATCCCTGAAGGGCAGACGTGGAAGAGAGGTAGAGTGCTTGAAAATTGAGGGAGAGGTGCCTGGAGAAGAGTGGGCTCATCTGGGGATAGGTTACCATGTCATTCCCCATGACTGGGAGCCTGTATCCTTGCTGGGCTCCCTTCGGGTTAACGTAAGCAAGGTGAAGAAAGCGTGATGGCCCCCATCCGAGCAAGACAGAGCCGGCTTGGATGGAGGCACCTGCAGAAAGCTAAATCCACGTCTGATTAGTCAGCACGAGGTCATGGTCTCATGCTGGCCCGTGGTTTCTGCTAAGTGATGACACTTAGCCCAGGCGCCAAGCCTCTGCATCTACTGAGCTCTCCCTACTGAGCTGGGACGTGAAGGGGATGGTGATATTTTCCTCTAGTCGTCCTCTTTCCTGCGGGACTATGGCCGACTCTAATCTTACAAGGAGAAAAAGGAGAACTCCTAGTTTGAAGACAGGAATTAGGCCCATCGGTGCCCCTGACAAGCTCCAAGAAGATTCTGGTTCATAGAGAGGAAGAACAGAACAGATCCTGACTGGGTATGAGGGCTGAGGACAAAGGGCGGAGAAAGGAAACAGGAGCGCTCAGATGCAGTCAATCCCCCTCCCTCCCCAGCCCATCCACCAGGTCCCACCCAAACACTACCTCTTGTCTGGAGCTTCTAGGTTCCTGGACTCTGTGCCCTCGGTCAGAGGGGCTACTCTTGCCTCTCAAACTCCCGGTTATGTCTCGTGGCTTTGACTCCCCTTTGTGCTGTTTTGTGTGAACCTGAGTGTGTCTTTTCTTCTCTCCCCTCTTAGATTTTAAATTCTTTAAGGGCAAAATCTGTGTCTGAACCATTCTTTTTGTCATATACCCTCCCCAGACTAGTTTAATGCTTTCCATATGGTTCTAGGACACACATGTTTGTCGAACTCCTACCCAAAAGCGTAGCTCGATAAACAAACTGAATAAAAACTGAGTACCGTAGAAGCCACTTCCGTCAAAGCTTGTGGGAAGCTAGTTTGGAAACCTCAGGTGGATAGTCAGAATGTTTAGGTCTGGTTTTACCTGCAGACAGAGATCCTTCAAAGTCCCTTCCAGTGCAAAATTCAGAAAGGAGCACGGGCTTCCTGTAGCAGGATATAGTGTTGTCCAGTGTGGAAGCTGCATTTAGAAAGCCACCACTACCCATGAAGCAAGAGAACCTTTTATTCAAAGAGGGATAAAAACGTTACTTAGCTAATACTTTTTTCTACATCCGACTCCCAGAAAGACCCAGGAAGCGTTGATGAAGTCGTGAGTTCTGGAAATAGAGCTTCCTAAAATGAAACAGGTGTGAAGGCAACCTGGTGTGATCTCGAGAGAGCAGCTGTGCAAGAGGTGGGTTAGGAGGGCAGGTGACAGGGAGATGAGAGGACAGCTGGAGATTTTTGATCCATGGGAAGGCTAGTATTGATAAATGAAAAACAGAAAGCTTGGGATTCAGCCAAACCCCATTCGTGGGCTAGCCATGGGGAGATTTTCTCTGTGCCTTGGGCTAAGTTCAGGGGTGATCAAAGATCATGTCCTTGATACAAGGCCAGAGACAAGATTGGCATAAAAAGGCTGTCACCACGTTTTTCGTGTACTTACCAGTTTAGAAGCTCAAGGCTTGTTTCTAACTAGCTCGGTGGGTAGGTGAATGGTCTTAGGCTGCTCATTTTATCTCCCAGTACCTACTATTATTCACTAGCATGGAAACGAGGAAATGGGAAGTGATAGACGGAACAGAGTTCGGGAATCCCACATAATGCTGTAATTCTGTGAACAATTATTCAAAAGCATAAGCACATTTTTCTCCCTAAATAGCTGTGTACATTTCACAATAAAGACATACCAAGGTTAAAGAAATAAGTAAATGTATCAGAGCTCCCTGTGAAGTTGGCATAGCTGTGCAGATACCCGAAAACATCCCTCAGGAGAGTATGAAATTAATCAAATCCTGTCAGTTAGCTTCATGGAATGTAATTATACAATGCAGTGGGACATGTGTAAGTAAAGGTGATGGAATCGTTGTCTCAGTCTCGAGGGGCCTCGCTAGGGCTTCTCTCGTTCCGTCTAAATCTATCAGGCAGCAGTAGAAGGGCTTTCTAGGAGAAGGGATGAATGGAGGACCTGATACGCCCTTCCAGATCTAAGATTCTCCTTGAAACTAGGGGTGCAGGGGAAGGAGATCAGATACTATATGTATTTGCTTGAGCTGACGTCACAACGTAGCATAAACCAGGTGGCTTCAACGAGAAAATTTCATTTTTTCCCCAATTCTGGAAGCTAGAAGTCCAGATCAAGATATGAGTGCGGTTGGTTTCTTCCGAGACCCCTCTCCGTGGCTTGGAGGGGGCTGCTCTCTCCCTGTCTTCACATGCTCTACCTTCTGTGTGTGTCTGTGTCCTAATCTCCTCTCCTTATAAGGACACCAGGCGTACAATATAATGATTTAATATTCCTACATTACTCAGTGCTCATCCCAGTAAGGGCACCCTTCGTCACACATCGCCGCCCTCCCCACCCCGGCCCCTGGCAACTATACCCATTTGTTCTCTGTATTTAAGAGTCTGGTTTTTTTGCTGGTCTCTTTTTTTGTTTGTTTTGTTTTTTACATTTCGCATGTGAGTGAAATCATAGATACTTGTCTTTGTCTGACCAACTTATTTTGCTTACCTTCATACCCCCTGGGTCCATCCATGTCGTTGCAAAGGGCAAGATGTCATTCTTTTTTATGACTGAGTAATACTTCATTTGTATATACGAAGGTCCCACTTTTCAAAAGGTCAGAGCCAGGACTCAAAGGCAGGTTGTCTGCCTCAGCTGCTAGTGAGGAGGAATAACTTAACTGTGGCAGAGCTGTGCAGGCCATGTTTGCTAGGCTTTTGGTAGATGCTGTCCCAGATGTGTGGAGCAGCCTACTTCTCACGCTGGGTTGGGTCTCAGAGCTGTGCTGCTGAAATTTTGTTTTGCGTGAACATATTGAGAGAGAGAGAGTTAAAAAGAAAAGCAGAGGAAAGGAAGAGAACGGTTCCTTAGTTTACCTTTGTGAGGTACACAAAATCAAGCAGATTTATTTTCTGTAGGACAGCTCAGAATCTATGACAGATTCACGTGCCTTATAAAGTCTCAAGAGGAGGGTGTAATATATGGGTTTCCCAAACTTCCCTGGCACAAGGCCCTTTTCCATAGATTGTGGAATCTCTCCTATGGGCACAGGCTTCGGGAAGCAGTGGCTTACAAAGATGACAGGAAGCGGCCCCTCTATGTCTCTTTGGCCACTGGGCCCATTTGGAATGCTCAGGTCCTGTTCCTTCCCGTGTGTCCGTTTCAGCTTGTGTCCCTATCGGCCTCAGGCCTGAGCTCGTGGGAAGCTGATTGCAGGAGCGGATTCCAGAAATCTGCCCGTATCTTGCCACAACCTGCTTCCTGGGGTCACTGGGGTCTGAGAGGTGACTCCCTTGTCATTCACAGCCAGTGACTGGGTGGGAATGAAAAGATAAAGGAACTTTATGTTGGAGGAAAGCAAGGAAACATTGACCCATCAGGAAGGAAATCCAGAAAATAAAAATAGGTTAGTGTTACGAAAGGCACAGAACGGTGGAGTACCCATCAGGTTATTGATTCAACAAGGGCTCCCGGGTGCAGGCTGCCCGGTAGGGCTCCTGCCCCCTGGGTTTTTACAGGGAGCACAGTACCAACTGACACTTTAGGATCTGACGGCCCATCTAGAAGGAAATGACTCTGTTTTCTGCCTCAGTGTCTTCATTTGAGAACCAGAAACAACAATGACTTAGAGGGTTGCTACCCCAAACCAGTGTTAATGTCAAAAGCATAAAGACTTAGGTGCCTGGGTGGCTCAGGTCATGATCCCGGGGTCCTGGGATCGCGTCCCACATTGAGCTCCCTGCTCAGAAGGCTGTCTGCTTCTCCCTCTACCCTTCCCCCCTGCTCGTGATCACACTCTCAAATAAGTAAATCTTTTTAAAAAGAGAGAGAGAGAGAAAAAAAAAATCTAAAAAACAAACAAAAAACCCCGAAAAACCAGAAAACAAAACATCCACAGAAGTATCAAGACTTGTGAAGGCAGAGAGATGCAGTGTGGCATCAAGTTTTTTTTCTTTTTCATTAAGGAAAAGAACATAAATGAAATAGGGAAATTTTCAGATAGAAATAGAAATTTTAATTAATAGAAATTTAAATAAATAGAAAATTTCAGATAGAAATTTTAAACTAGAAAAAAAAATTTATTTTTTAAGGAAACAAAATGCAAGACTAAAACACAAAAAAGCAACAACACTAGGGAAACAGAGCAGCAGTCAAAGGAGCCAAAGTGAAAAGATGAGGGTAGAGGTCAGATACAGACTATAAAACAAGGGTGGAATTAAATAAATGAGAACAGACCTACAGCAAAAGATGACTCAGCAGGTCCCATGAAAGGTGGGCGGCGTGTCTGTGTCTTAGCTATTTTCATATCCCCACTGCTTACACAGACCAGACCTTTGGAAGTACTTGTGAGGATAAACGAATATGACAGACATGTGACCAGAGGGGGCGGTGGCAGCCCCATCACAGGAGGCTGCTGGGAGGCTGGTGTTCTCCGCCTTTCTTCCTCGATGCTGACAGTTCATGTTTTCGTTTATGCCTGCTGCCTCCTACACTTTATTTTGGAAAACATTAAGATCCTGGTAATATGGCAGTGGGATGTGACAGCAGAGTAGTGCTACTGATAAACAGCTCAATTACTCCTTACTGAGCACTTAATTTTTCTAATGTTAACTTGACTTTGCCCAAGAGAAGATTTCTAGAAACTAGTATAGCATCTAATTATATTTAAATTACCTCTTTATTTTAAAATGTGGCACATGCTTGTGTTTTAAAAATTGAAACAGCACAGAAGAGCTCCTTTCTCCCCGTACCTACTCCATATGGGTAGCTGCAATTAATAGTATATTTCTGTTCCTTTAGATATTATCTATCCCCCAAAATATGTATAAATGTTTATAACTTTATACGAATGCTGTCATTTCTAAACATACCATGTTGTGAGTTGATTTATTTATTAAATATATTTATTTATTAAATATATCTGAGGTGCCATTCCATGTCAGTAAGTTAGAAATTTTTTTTTTTAAGATTTTATTTATTTATTTGACAGAGAGATCACAAGTAGGCAGAGAGAGAGAGAGAGAGAGGAGGAAGCAGGCTCTCTGCGGAGCAGAGAGCCCGATGCGGGACTCGATCCCAGGACCCTGAGATCATGACCTGAGCCGAAGGCAGAGGCTTAACCCACTGAGCCACCCAGGCGCCCTAGAAATTTTTTTTATATTGATATACCATCATGAATTTCATGCTATATTCAATTATTCATCTATTAATGGGCATTTAGATTATCCCTCATATCATTTTAAAAAAATAAATTACTTAAGTAGAAATTTCCTTTAGTCAGCGAATGGACAACTTGGATCCAAAGCTTAGGGCACAGTGGTGCACAGTACTCCATTTCCCAAAGAAAGAGATGGTAGGGTGCTCTCAGCGGTTGGATTGAATGCTTCCCCCAAGGCCTCTTAAAAATTGACCCACTTTTGCCAAGCTCAGCCATCACCCCAGCCCATATGAGTGGAAGACTGGGGAGGAGAAGTGTGAGGGAATTTTCAAAAGTCATTGTTGGTTAGGAATAGTGGGGTGAGTCCCTTTCTGCCCCTCCAAAGCCAAGTGAGGATTACTGTAAGAGAGTCAGGGATAGAGATGCAAAAAACCTTCCACAAGGGAGACTGTCTTCTTACTCCCAGTTGGAGGTCTACATAGGCAGTGGACTTGGATGTGTGCCCTGACGAAGGTGTCAGAGGGTGACCTGCACTGTCACAGCAGGGTGGGGTAGGGTGATACAGGTGTCCTGTGTGCGGACAGACAGTAGTGGGCTTGAGTCATTTAGTAGCACCGCACCTGTTATGGGCTTAATTGCTGCCCACCCCCCCCCCCGATTCCTATTTTGAAGTCCTAATCCCTAGTATTTGGAGATGGGGGTCTTTAAAGAGGTAATTAAATTGAAGTGAGGTCATTAAGGATGGGACACTAATCTGATATGGTCTACGTCCTTATAAGAAGAGATCAGGGGTGCATGGGTGGCTTAGTCGGTTAAGCATCCAGCTCTTGATTTCAGCTCAGGTCATCATCTCGGTGTTGTGGGAGTGAGCCTCGAGGTGGGCTCAGCACAGAGTCAGCTTGTCCTTCTTCTGCCCCTCCCCCCTACACCTTCTCTCTCTCTCTCTCTCTCTCTCTCTCTCTCTCTCTCGTTCTCACTCTCTTAAATTAATTAATTAAAATCTTAAAAAAGAAGGGGAGGAGGAGATTATGACACAGACACACATAAAGGCGAAGACCATGTAAAGACACAGGGAGAAAATAGCCATCTCCAAGCCAAGGAGAGAGCCCTCAAAGAAACCAACTTGGCTGATCCCTTGCTCTTGGACTAATAGTTTCCAGAATTGTGAGAAATCTGCTGTGTTCTTTGTGATGGCAACCCCCCAGCGGATTAATATGCCACCCAAGGTGAAAAGTCCCCAGCGAAAGGCAGTGCCAGGAGCTGAGGACGGAATGAAGAAAATGAAGTCAAGCCAGGTCTCCGGTACCGAAGGAGAAGGCAGTGGGGAGAGCCCATGGCCCTCAAGGGAGCAGAGGCTGGGGCTTTAGAGAGAACCAAGCTGCCTCCCAACCCGGCTGGGGAGAGGAGTGGCAGTAGAAGTGCAGCCCAGGCTCTCCCAGTGCCCACTTCATGATCCCACCCCCCCCACCCCTTCTCTGGACCTAAGACATCTGAGGAAGATGAGGAGGAGAAGAAGGGGGGAGAGGGGAGGGAGGGAAGAGCCCTCCCTATCCCGACTTCCCTGACACTTAGCTTTGGAGAAAGATTTTAAAATGAGAAATGAGCAGTTCTAAACTGAATTGGATTTTAATAACCAAAAGTGACAAGATAACATAAAGTGGGGAAGGGAGATGAAAACAGTACAGTTGGGATAGCAGTAATTAGGGAGAATTTCAACTAGCTCGTGTTTATATCACCATCAAATTCATACTACTCAAAAAAACACATTTTTTATTACAGTAAACATCTTTTTACATATGTCATGGTGTACATCTGTGAATATTCTGCTCTGTGTATTCTTGCCATTGGAATAGCTGGTCAAAAGCTATCTGCATTTATCATTTTGATAAATAAAGCCCCAAACTACCTCAGCTTATACTCTTTATACTCACACATAATTTTGTGCCACTTGTACAAAACATTAAAACTTCACAATTATATATATATATTTTTTTTTTCTCCAACTTTGAGAAATGAAATTTTATTCAAGTTGTTTTCACAGGGCTCAGCAAATTGTCGCCTCCAGGTCCAGTCCAGTTGGGCCACCTATTTTGGTCCCTGAAGTTTCATTGGAACACAGCCACACCCCTTCATTTACATATTCCTTATGGCTGCCCACCTCACCCCCCAGACCCCTTCCCCCCTCCCCCCTCCTTCCTCCCTCCCCCGCCCCATGCTCTGACAGAGTTGAGTAGTTACCACAGAGACCGTATGGCCTGCAAAACCTAACACTTTTAGTGTCTGGCCCTTTAGAGAAAATCTCTGCTGAGCCCAGCTCTGGAGAAGTCAGACTTCACTCCTCTACTACACCCTGTGGATCAGCAAACACGATTACTTGAGCAGCAGTTGGAAGAGTATCTCTGTAGGCTCGCATTTGTATTCTCTGTGCCAGAGTCTACATGCTCCTGAACGTCTGAGGGGAAGGAAATAAAACTAAGTCAGTGCCCCCAGTGCATTGCTCTGTGGCAGGAGAGGAAGCCTTGTGAGCCTGTCTCCTTGGATAGGGGTTAGGGCAGGAGGCGCCCGCAGCCTCCTCTCCACAAAGGACGAATTCCAGATGGGGCTGAGCTGGTGAGGTAGGGGGTGGGCAAGGTCGGAGGGGCTGGTGCCCAGAATGCCATCATTTGGCCATCTGCTGAAGCCATTGCCCCACACACCCAAGACTGGCTTCAATTCTGAAGACCCACAGTTGTCCACTTCTCCCCACCCTCTACAAGAACCTGGTCCTCCTAATGTCAGGAGGTAGCTATGAAGCTGAGGTGGAGGACGCAGGAGGCCACCCGCTGAGCTCCTCCTGCTTGTGTTAGAGCAGTTCCTTCTTTGTCATATCATTTGTGTAAGAGACAGTAATATTCCAAAATTCTGTTTGGAAGAAAGCTGTACTTGTTAACAAAAGTGATTTGTCAGTAGAGCATTTTGATCATCAAGTTCCGATATGCGGTGAGACACTGAGAAGCACTTTCCAGAAGAGTGGGCATCTTCACGTCTAAATAAGACATTTATTCAATAGTTAGCTTTTCTGCTTTATAACCTGACCCAACTGTGTGGGTTGGGGGTGAGATCAGTGACCGTGATGTCCAAGCCGAGTTGTCAAAGACAAGCAAGATTAGCAAAGCCAAGCAGGGAGTGGACAAGAGGAGAGGAGGCCCTCGCTTGGCATGGGGGCGGGGGGCAGAGCAGGAAGACCTCATGACCCTTTCCTTCAGGCAGTGGGGATCCCTGAAGGGATTTAAACAAGAAGGTTAGATTGAGAAGGAGATTCAGTAAATGCTTTGGAGGGTGTGGGCAGTAAAAATCAGAAGGAGAAAAAGGGAAACAGGTTCCTACAAGGAAGGAACAGACGTGAGCATTTATGCATTCATGTAAGTGGCATTGGTGAGCCTGGACAGGAGATGTGAGGCAAATCTACAGGACGGGATGGTCACCTGGATGGAGGGGGAATGGTTTAAAAAGAAGGTCAAGTAAGAATGAATGCTAGTTTGGAGGTTCGGGTGCTCAGGTAATAGAGACATTCACTGGGATGTGAAACATGGTAACTAGCTGTTGCTGTATATTAAAATATCTCAGATTTCAGCAAGATAAAACAACAAACATTATTCTCTCACAGTTTGTCAGTCAGAAATCAAGAGTTTCTGAGTAGTTCTGAGTAGGGTCTCTTAGGAAGCAGCTTTCAAGACCCCGGCTAGGGCTGCTGTCATTCGAAGGCTCAATGGGGGCCGGAGGAGCTTTTTCCAAGGTGAGTCACTCACATGGGGGTGAGCAGGCCTCCTCCGTTCCTTCCTGGATTTGTCCTGGAAGCCTCAGTTCCCCACCACATGGAGCTCTCCACAGGGCTGCCTGAATGTCCTTACCACATGGCAGCTGACCTGTCCCAGCGGGTGACCCAAGAAAGCAAAGAGGAAGCCACACTGCTTTTTAGGACCCTACTCTTACAAGTCACACACTATCACTTCTACTTTATTCTGTTCTTTAGAAGCAGTTGCTAAACTCAACCCAATCTTAAGGGAAGGGGAACTGGGCTCCAACTTTTGCAAGGAGTGTCAAAGAATTTCTGGACATTTTTAAAAACCACCGCAGAGAATGTAGGATGTACGGGGTCTGTGTGGAGGAGATGCTGAATACAGTTTTGTGCATGTTGAGTTTGAGATGCCTGCTGTGTAAGTCCTGCTGTGGGCTATGAAATCACTTCATAAACAACTATGTTCCCATCCCCAGTGGGAGAATATGCCACTTAATATAATCTTCTCAGCAACACACGAATGACTGATATGTATTAAGGTCTAGAAAACACAGGAAGAGAGTATGGCATATACCCCTCAAGCAAGAGGTAGAACTCTCCATGCATCTCTATTCCCAGCCAGTGATTTCATTGTGATCTGAGTGGCAGATGGTTGAAATGGTATCATGGCCTCCTTCTCTTCCTGCTCAGTGTTCCTCAAACTTTAGTGTCCATAAGATTTATTGTAAATGATTTTATACACAAAGGATTTTAATCACATATATTACAATTTAGGGAACACCTCAAGAACTTATTCAAGGGTCATTTGCACTACAAGTAATCTTTGCTACCTGCAGAGTTTCAGAATCTGACCCTGGGGAAGGAGACTGCTTTGTGTCCCGCTCCTCTGAGAAGCTGAGAACAGAGGGTATGGTGTGTGGGTTTCTGCAATATGCCTAGAGAGGTCAGTCTCTGGGCAAATGCCCAGTGCTTCTCTGCCTTACTTTGTCATCTACTTTCCCTGTCATCACCCCTTTCCTATCTGCCCTGGCTGGCTGGCTTCTGGGGACCACAGCACTTATCTGTTCTAGGTCAAGGAAGCCTAGGTCATTGTTGCCCAGAGCCTCCTTTTATGGGCTCAAACCCAGTTTCCTGTGGACCTAAGTTCCCATCCTTTTCTTGGGATCAGCTTGATTAAGCAGAGCATGAAGCCCCAGGGCAGCCTCTGGCTTGCTTCCCGCATGAGTAATTTCGTAAGCGCCGAGGGTTCACAGAGTGGAAAATACTCTTACCCTAAATTGTGCAGCCTCCTTTATCAGACAAGAATCCTGAAATGGCAGTCCTCCAACTGTTGGGCTTTCAAGGGCTAATTTATGCGCTTCACAAAGGAAGGCAGGCACCTCATGAAAAGTTTCGTTTGGTTTTTCTTTCTTCTTTTTATCGCCATTTCTAGAGAAAGCAACTTTATCAGTCCAGTAGATCTTATGTGACTAGAAGGAAGCCAGGAGAATTTTAGGAACTCTAACATAAAGGAACTTTCTCTGTATATAATCATTTTTCCTGAATATATCCGATATTTTTCCAAAGAACAATCAATGAACACCTTAACCTGCTACCCTACCTCTTCAGAGCCACATTTCTTAGCAGTCCATCTTGTAAGAATGATTATTCTCCATTAGGGTTGCTGCCTATTGCTAGGCATATATATGCCTATTGGGAAACATTACTGTTTAGAAATGCTAGAGACGTGTGTACCAGAGTCTTGTTTTGCTACTCGTTTCATATGGAAAAGCCCCTGATGTCAGGCACGCCTAATCCTACAACACAAATTAAATCCTTCTAGATTCAGAAATACTGGAAGGATGTGAAATGTAGACTGTACTTACTTCTCTGTACCTAAGAGAGTCTAAGAAGGTGCATTTCATTTTGTCCAAGAGTTGTATGTCTGTGGTTCTCCAATAGGGGGTGTCTTGCCTGCCATGGTACTGAATGCTAACTTTTAGGAAGAAGCACAAGTACCAGAAACACAAAATCAGCAAATGCACATGGGACCCATGTTCAGATTGGAGAATCCATTTCTGTCACTGTTCCCCAACTTGGTGGTGTTCATGATCATGAGAGGTGGTACACAGATTTAATACAAACAGCATTGAATCCCATAAGAGCATGGTTATTTTTCCAACTTCCTTGGGTTGAGTTGAACTCAGCTAATTCAGTCCACTTCATTTTCTAAGATCTGAATTCAAAGCAGTTTATTTTCCCCTAGGATTTTCTTTAGCTGCCTTCACAAATTTTGATTCATAGAGCTTTGTGGTCACCTGCTTACAAATGTGTTTCTCAATTTCCAAATTGTCTTTTCATGATCAGTTTCTAGATGTATGTCCCTAAGGGCAGAGATTATGGTACGTGTGATACTGACTTCCGATGTTTTTATGAGACATTCTTTATAGTCAGTTTCTAGAAGTTTGAAAAATATGGTGTATTTTTATTCAGTGAAGCCCATTAGATCAAGTTATCCTATTACATTGTTCAGATGTATATCTTTATGCATTTTTTCAGATTGATTTATAAATTCTTGAGAAGTATATATAGATTTTCCCTCATGAAATCAATTTTTCCTTGTAATTTATATTCAACTTTTATTTTATTTTGGGGCTATGTTGTTGAAAGCATGTAGGCTCCAGATGATTACATCTTCTGAAGAGTTATTCGGGTTTTTTTGTTTTGTTTTGTTTAAAGATTTATTTATTTGGCAGAGAGAGAGACACAAGGAGAGAGGGAATACAAGCAGGGGGAGCAGGAGAGAGAGAAGCAAGCTTCCTGCTGAGCAGGGAGCCTGATGCAGGGCTCCATCCCAGGACCCTGGGATCATGACCTGAGCCGAAGGCAGACGCTTAACGACTGAGCCACCCAGGCGCCCCTGAAAACTAATTCGTTTTATCACAAAATAATAACTTTCTTCAGATTTAAGAATGCTTTTCTGCCTAAAATCTATCTCTTTTGATATTAATATCCTGTGGTTAATATTTTTCGGACTTTTTTAATGTCACTTTATTGTCAGCACTCATACCTTATTATTGTTAGATGTTCCTTTTAAAAGCAACATGGCTACTTGGGGTAAGTGACACTACCTGCTATGACAGACAACCCCGAATCTCAATGCTTTCACACAACAAAGGTTTAAAAGTTATTCTTTAGGGGCGCCTGGGTGGCTCAGTAGGTTAAAGCCTCTGCCTTGGCTCAGGTCATGATCCCAAAGTCCTGGGATCGAGCCCCGCATCAGGCTCTCTGCTCAGCAGGGAGCCTGCTTCCCCCATTCTCTCTCTATGCTTGCTTCTCTGCCTACTTGTGATCTCTGTCAGATAAATAAATAAAATCTTTTAAAAAAAAGTTATTCTTTAGTCATTAGAATCTCTTTCATTCTGTTCCTTTTGTGGGGTGGGGGGTGGGGGTGGTACTTGTATTGCTAATTCTTCTGTCTGCTGAATCTGATGGCAATCCCTCTTGGTGTTTTTTTCCCTAGTGTAGTTTATGGTTTGGATTTTTGGTGTGTTTTGTTTTGTTGTTGGTTTCTTTGGGGTTTTGTTTGTTTGTTTGTTTTGTTTTTTTGATGTGAGCTCATCTTTCCAAGGATTTTTTCTTTCTCCTAAGCGGATCTCCAAGGAATCCCAGATTGTAAAAATAACACTACCAAGAGACTTCACATTTGATTTTTCTGGAACCCCAGAGCTTTAGGCCTTCAGTGGTCCTAGATGAATTTTAATTTGAATCTCTTGACTTGGGTTCCCTACATCATTCAGGTGATGTCAGTCAAAACAGGCTTGGCATACAAGTAGTGTCTCTAATTCTCATAGATTCCTCTTCATAGTCCGCCCAAGATTCCAGGCAGACTTGTTTTCCAAGGCCAGAGACCAGAGTTTCTTCTCATCCTCTTTTCATTAAGGGGGCAGTTTTTTAAGTTCCTTTAAGTTCTTTAAGTTCCCTTAAGTTCTTTTAAGTCCTTTAAGTTCCTTAAAATAAGTGCCTTATTTAGAAGTTCTGGTCTAGGTCTTTCTTCCAGTACCTGGAGGTCACTTCTCCTGGGGAGCTCTCATGCCTGTGTCCAATCTAAAATCCTGTGAGCTACTTTTTCACCAGCTTTCTGGAGTAACACTGTTTCTGGCACCTGGGGATTTTGTTTCGTTTCTTTCAAGCTTGGAAATATATTAATTACTTTTCGGTGCTTTATCTTATATAGCATTTCTTTGTATTTATAATGATACACGGCATTATACTTTGCCACTTTCTAATTATTTTATTTTTACTTATTTTTTTTAGCAAAGAGAGAAAGTCTCAGAGTCAGAGCCCAGGTGTTTCTTCCTTGAATTTAATAACATTGTTTTATTGTCATTACATTTAATTTATGTGACTATTCTAGGTGAGTTATTTTAAGTTTCCATATATAGAAGTCATGTAAATGTTCCTTTCTCAATAAATTTACTTAACTAAATAAGTCAATTTAAAGAAAAACATTAAGTGAATTGAAGGTGCTAGATGGAAAAACCATAAAGATGATATATAAATACTCAAGCTTATAAAGCACTTGAAAGCATTTGATGTCCTTCTGAGCTTTTGTTCTCATTTTTAAAAATGTTCTTTCGTGCTTTAGTAACCCAGATGAGATAGGTACCATCAGCATGAGCCTAGGTTGAGAATAGGGGAAATGGGTTTCCCAAATTAGGGCAGAGTATGAGTCAGATAATCCCTTTAAAACCAGTAATAGAGGCCAGCTGTACTGGTCTGAATGGGCGGGATTAGGATATGGTGACAGACTCAACATCTTAGGGGCAAACCACGATAAAAATTCTTCTCTTCTTACATATTCAATGAGCTTTAAGTAGGGCCCTCTGCTTCTCATAGCCACGTGGCTGCGGCCTGACAGAGCACCAGCTCAGCCATCTAGACGGGGAGCAGCCCGGCACCCACACTCCTGCTCAGGCCTGATTCTTCCACCCTACACCTGCCACACCACACCTGCCACTTCCACTCTTGCTTCATCTGTCAAAGCAAATCACCCGACCACCCTGATTTCCAAGGAGGACAGGAAAGTACAATTCTACTGTGTACCCAGAAGGCCAAGAGCTAGAAATGTTTGGTCAAGAGCAGTAAGGATTATAAAACCATTCTGCAAACAAACAGTTCCGAATCCGTCCTCTAGATGGAGACATGGAGCTGAGCATCTTTTTGGGAGGGCAGCCCCAGAAGAGTCAGATTTGTGTTTTACAATTCCCTCAGCCTCTTTGGTAGCTCCGTTCTGTATACAGAAAACCCCAAATTAAATAGTGGCTATGGATGGATAAGGTAAAATATTTATCTTCACTCTGGACTGATTTGTTACCTAATAGATCCCTAGAGGCTTACATTATTGATCTTAAAACTCCATTTTGCTCAATTGCCAACAACTCTGCTTGGCCATGTCCTTTCTATAAATACTTAGGGACCCAAGGCATGAATGTGGTTGAAGAAGTATTTACAATGAACACGACTTGCGTTTCTTCCAGGTTTGCCTCCAGGCTATTTCGGTTCAGCTTTCCTTCTCTGTCCCTGTGGGTTTCCTAAAATGCCCCTATGGCCTTCTGTGATATCCACGGTTTGTGGGAGTCCCTCTTCTCTGCTTGCCCCTGACCACAACCTTCAGCTTCCCTTCCCCCATGCATGCCAACAGTGGCTTTCCAGCACCTTCTTAATAAGGTCTCAGCTCTGTGTTGCAAAAAAAGTGATGAGGGAAAAAGGCTCTATTCACTAACGCCAGTGAGTTCAAGGGCACTTACAGGCTCTGTGGAGATTTATGCCATACTGAAATTTTCTCTTACCTAGGCTAATACCCAACTTGTAGTAATCTTCGTTATGTTTTGTCCAACCCTGACACATCCTTCAGTTAAATCCCTAATCCTGACGCTATGTCTAAAATGAGGGAATGTACTACCTTAAACTTAGTCAATGCTTTGTAATTAATGGAGTACTCACGTGTATTATATTTATTCTCCATAGTCACTGTGATACTAGATATTTATTGTCTCCGTTTAAAATCACAAAGGGGTTTGGATAAGTTTCTCAGGGCTAATTGGTTTGTTTGTACTAACATAGAATTATAACCTACAACTATAACCTCATATCTAGGATTCATTCAATTATTTCATGATGTTGCCCATAACTTACGAAGAGTAACAAAACCTTGAATTTTTTTTTTTAATTGAAGTATAGTTGACACACAACATTGGGTTCAAGTGTACAACATAGTGACTCTGTGTTATGCCATGTTCACTACAGGTGTAACTGCCATCCATCCCCATACAGTGCTGTTGCAATACCACTATATTCCCTATGCTGGGCCTTTCATCCCCATGACTTTTCTTTCCATAGCTGGAAGGCTCTGTCTCCCACTCCCCTTTACCCATATTGCCCATCCCCTGACCCCCTCCCCTCTGGCAACCACTACTTTGTTCTCTGTATTTATAGGTTTGTTTCTATTTTTTTGTTTGTTTGTTTCTCTCTTTTGTTTGTTTTTAAGATTCCACGTACAAGTGAAATCATACGGTATTTGTCTTTCACTGGCTGATTTCACTTAGCATAATACCCTCTGTGTCCATCCATCTTGTCGCACAGAAAACCTACACAAATTTGAGACTGATGCTATCCATTTATTTTAAAGCTCTCATATTTATTTTTGAGCTAAGGCTAGCACCCTTATGTGCTCCGTGAAGTAGGTACAGCTAAGATGTTTTTTTGTTTTCTAAGGTTGACTCATAGAAGACTAGAGGAAATAATGTCCATGGACATTTAGGTAATTTCAAGCTCAGTAATTCAACTCAACGCATATCTATTGCGTATTGACCTCTGCCAAGTGCTGGAGACATAGCAGTAGAGACAGACATGGTTCCTGTCCTCATGAAGCTTCAAGGCTAACACAGCAGGCTGTTAGACTAGATGCCAAAAAGAACTACAATAATAATGGATAACTTTGTTTCCTTTTAGTGTTATTTTTAGGCATCACACATTCTCCCTCTTTTATTGGTATGGAAACTGAGGCATAGGAAGATTAGATAACTTGTCACGTGACACACGGTGAGTGATAGAACTAAGACTGGGTCCCAGCTGCTCTTAAATCAAGTCTGCTACTTTTTTTTTTTTTAAAGGATTTTATTTATTTATTTGACAGACAGAGATCACAGGTAGGCAGAGAGGCAGGCAGAGAGAGAAGAAGGGAAGCAGGCTCTCTGCTGTGCAGAGAGACCGATGCGGGGCTCGATCCCAGGACCCTGGGATTATGACCTGAGCCGAAGGCAGAGGCTTTAACCCACTGAGCCACCCAGGTGCCCCTCAAGCCTGCTACTTTATAGGTACTAAAGGGTGTATGTCAAGGAGAACAGACACAGTTTATGTCACATGACAAGGAATCATTGCAAGAAAATCTGAAAAACTGCAGCATCTTGGAAAACCATCCCTCTGGGTCCCAGGACTTTCAAACCTGGGCCTAGCCCAGGTCTTCTCTTTGTTCACCACCACACCTCTATTGCTAGATAATTTGGTTTGCTGCCACCCAGGATGGTGTCTGTTGGACACTGGCGATCTTGTTCCTGCCCATACGGTATTGTCTTTGACTTACACACCAACCTCTTGCCCGCTGTCTTTCTACTGGGGTGCAGGATTCATTTTAGAGAACACACAGGACAGAAGCCCCAGCAAGTATATGATGAAAGATACTTCCTGAGGTTGTGTTTTTGAAGGACTCTTTGGGCTTGATGGATAACCATGCGGCCATTCACTCTCAGGGAGCAGCACTGAGCAATGGGTGATAGTCACTAGTTTAACCTCGTAGTCCCATCTCCACAAGAAAGAGGCTCATCTGTTCTATTCCTCTATATGATCAGCACAGAGTAGGTATTCACTACCCATTTGTCAAATAAATGAAGCATTATGTCTCACTAGAGACCAAGAATTTTTTTTCATCATCGTGCTTTGCTGACACAAGGGCTTCGACTTGGAGCCTGGAGATTGATTATCCAGATAAGCAAATTCCAGATTTGGTAGACCCACATTCAAGTGGAGGAAAGTGTCGACAATAAGGAGGAAGAGATTAAATTTAGAACACTAACGCAAAGGTTTATCATGCTTAAATTTAGATTAGTGCCTACATTACAAGGACTCACCCTAGAGGAGTGAAGTTACATGGAGGGCATCAAGAAGAAAAATAGGTTCTCATGATAAATGGAGATGTACTCCAAGGAACAGGAGGTAAAAACAGGTCAAGAGGAATTCACCGTGATCAGTGGTCAGCTTCCCATGAGAACATATACGTTTGTCACAATTTTCTCCAGTATTTTCTTGTTCCCCTCCACTAGGCTTGCCAGTCCTGGGCTCAATACTGTTTCGAAAGAAGACATGGTATCTCATGACCAGAACTGTCTTCACTGACATATAATTCACACCAAGTCTCTAAATATTCGGAAAAGGATAGGAAATAACACCAGTTGGTGCCTTCTTATGAATGTTAGGCACTTTACATTTATTGCTTAATTTTTCTGCAACTCAATGAGGTAGATGGTGTATCTCTGTTTTACTGATAGAGACCAGCAGAGTCTGCTTTCCTCTGCTGACAACAATTTAATGTGCTCAAACTGACACAGAGGAAGAGTTATATACGAAGTCAGCTCTGTCTTTACTCCAAAGCACATGTGTTGCCTCTTGTTGAAAAAGTATTATTCGATGCCCACCGTCAGTATATTTTATTTGTTAATTGCTTTTCCTGTTTCTGATTCTTCCCTTGGTGTGTGCTTACTTGTGTAAGTTAGTAGGAGAAATGGCTTGTGGTGTATACAGAGTAAGACGGGTACCCGTGGTTCTTCTTCACAGTAACTGCAGAAAAGTCTTTATTCTAAACGGGGCCACTTATGCCGGCTTCAGTTCACATACTTGGGTTTATTTCAAGCAAATTGAAAAGGTTATCCTGGAAACTCTGATTTGCCTTTTCAGAGAAAATTCAATCCCACACAAATTTTTACACACTGTGCTTTGCTTTTTGTTTTTGTTTTTCAGACTGCTGTCAGAGGATGTAGGCATGGACATCCCCTTTGAGGAGGGAATGCCGAGCCCCAGTGCTACAGACATGAGGCCTGGTGAGAGGAACATTTGTTCATTTCCTTCAGCACTTGACTATATCGAGGCCTTGATATTATTCAGTGAGAAAACTATTTCCTATGCATCCGACTTGTGATGTCAGTGATAAAAGTGAAGAAAAGAAAAAAATATGTGTGAGGAGGATGTTAGGCTGGATTTGGTTAATCTCCGAGTTGATTCAAACACTGATGCTCACTAGTATGGGCTGCCTTTGACCTCCTGGGCCACGGCTCTAACAGTCAGTGTGTGATAAGCGGCTATCCTATATCAGAATACCGAATTCTAACTAACACCGAAGTGCCCCAGATTTGTACTTCAGTGTGAGAATGTGTAAAATGAATAACGTGATGTCAAGAAGGCCCGGTATCCTGATTATTCAAAGAAACAAACAAAAACCCTACCTGCCACGGGTGTCCAGCTCAAGGCACATAGAAGAAGAATTTTAAATTTCCAGTTTCACCTTACCCTCCCTTAGTACTAACGTCACTCCTGAGCACTGTACCAGCTTCAGGATCATGCCAAGATCCTGAACCCTCATGCTATCAGCCAAGCCTAGAATGGAGGAGGAAGAAGAGAGTCAATTATTTATTTATTTTTTGGTCCAAGTATTTAAAGTGCGTTTTTCAAGATATCAGTCATGTGACATAATTATTTTTAAATGTTCTCTGGTTAAATAAGCCTGTAGCCACTGTATATCCGCACTCCTCTTAAAGTTTCATAATGCACTTGTGAATGATACAAGTATGAAGGCTACGGTTATCCTATATGGTAGTGGTTCACTACACGTGGCTATTTAAATTGATGAAAATTTAAAATAAACCTTTAAAGTTCAGTTTTTCAGTTGCACGAGCTTCCTTTCAAGGGCTCAACAGCGTATAGAACAGTTCTGTCATCACAAAAAACTTCTGGACAGCACTGCTCTGAGAATTCCTATCATTTAGAAACCCAATGTTTTTCAAACTTACAGGTCAATAGAAATTTTTTGAAGTAGAATACATAAAAGCATTACATGGAACACAGTTTGGGTGATGTTCTATGCAGAGAAAAAATTTTAACGACAAAGAAACAGAATCACTTTCCTTAGGACAAGACCGGAATTACAGTTCCAGAATTGAAGGGTATACCAGATGGCCTTTCAGAAATTTTGTGATAGTGAATCCTAAAATTTCTATTTTTAGGTTAACTTTCTACCATTGTTGATTTGGGGTTGATTTGGTTAAAAATGACTTCTCCAGCTCTACTTCCATTAAGTGAAAGTCACAATAGGAGGAGGTTGCATATTATACTGAGAGAGTGGGAGCCACTTCCATGTTACCATATGAAGACTATCACTTATGATACAGGAACCAGTGTCAAGAAATATTAGCCTAAAAGGTAGTGACTTCTTGAGCAAAGAATGTAATTTGGGAAGATACCTCAATTTTATTTAAAAAGAAAAAAAAACAAAAACAAAAACGGTAGAATGCCAGGCAAAGAAAGATCACTACAGACCATACACAGAGTTGCTAGAAATTACAGAGAAGTATTTTGAGAGTGCCCATGAACACAATAGATAAATTTCTTATCCTACATTCCACAGGAGCGAGGTCTACAAGAAGCGTTATGAGAGCTGTGTATGCTTAGCTGTTTTTCTTATGCATCATAAAAATTCAATCCATTGTTCGATCAATGTCAAGTTCTCAAACCTGAACAGGGCAGGTCTGAAAACCTGTTTTCTGCTCCTTTAGCAACAGCTCCCACTTTTTATTTCTATGTGGCCAGGGCTGGTGTGGTTGTGATGAGCCAGTCCTGAAACCTGCTGGTCAAGAAGGGGTCCAAATTCCATGTCAGGTTTTTAGCAGGTGTACCTTTGCTGTAGGACCTTAAAAATGTTTTTCACTGGGGCTTCCACACCCACTGTTGGCAGCCAGCATATATGGTCTAGTACTTGATGTTGCTATTTTTTTTTCTTCTTTAGAACCTCCTAATTCTCTGGATCTTAATGACGCTCATCCTCGGAGAATCAAACTCACAGCCCCAAATATCAATCTTTCTCTGGATCAAAGTGAAGGCTCTATTCTCTCTGATGATAACCTGGACAGTCCGGATGAAATCGATATCAACGTGGACGAACTCGATACCCCTGACGAAGCAGATTCTTTTGAGTACACGGGGCATGGTAAGTGGCCCAGTGGTCAAGGCCAAAGTTATGTGAAAAGTGAAAGATTATCTAAGGGGCCCTGGGAACAAACCTCCCATTTTGTTGCTGGTGGCTCCTTCCTGTGATTTCTGGAAGCTTTTGTTTGTATCTCAGGTCATAGGTGGCTGTGTTCGGCCGTGTGGAGTATAACAGAAGAGGTGTGGTTCACAGAGGTCATACATAACCACTGATCTTCTGTTAAACGCTTATTCTTGGCAAGCCTTATGCTAGGCCCGGGGGCTGTGGGAAAACTATTCTATGCTGTATTGTAAGAAAATTGGGAATGGGTTTGCAGAGAAAGAGAATTGAATCTGGAAGATAAAATCTGGAGCAGAGAAATTAGAGCTTACTATTTCTCTATACAAGCTCCCCCTGTCTGGAATGTTCTTCCTTGAAGGTCATTCATGGCTGGCTCCTTCTCTTTGTTCAGCTCTTAATCAGATGTCACCCTCTCAAGGAGGCCTTCCTTGACCTCCGTCACCAAAAAAGAGTGCCTCACCTCCCAACCTAGTCGCTTTCTACCTCAGTCACTATAATACGTCTACTTATTTTATTTTCCATGTGTCAGTAATGGAAATCCTATCATTTAAGTATTTGGTTTATGTTTATTGTCTTTTCCTTCCCACTAGAATATCTGCTTTGTGAGCGCAGGGCCTTTATTATGTTCGTTGCTCTATCTCCAGCAAAATAGGAAGGAAGGTGGGATGGCCTTGGAGTGAAGAACAAAAAGGGGAAGAAAATTAAGTGTTGCTGGGTCAAACACTGACATTCCTGACAGAAATATCAGTCTCATTTTCGTTCTTTCTCTTGCTCGGTAACATGGGTTAAGAAATTATATCCAAATACAGAGCATTTGCTTTATAAAATGGCATTCCATGGTTTCTATTTTGCAGGGTGGTATCTCTGACTTTGTAATATTTTCATTTCAAAGCCAGAGTATCCTGGACACAGCTGTTGCTTTTTATACGTTAGGAAAATCATTACGGTCAAAAAACAAATGCCACAATGAAATGATGCTCTGGCACAGAGTGTCGTTCCTGGGAGAACATAATTAGGAAATTCATCAAATTCGCTCATTAATTCAACCAATGATCATTGAGCCCATGGGACTACCACCATGACCAGCACGGATTCAGACCCTGCCTTTAGAGGGGACAAGCCTTCATTTCCTCAAGTCAAGAGAACTGGAAATGGCTGAGCTACCTGTGCGACAGTTTCTTCTGTTTAAGGAGAGATTTTATATTGCACGGAGGCTGTGTTCTCAAATTTCTGCAGTCATCCGGGTATTTGACCCTGTAAGTGGAAGCACACAAAGAGAAGGTGAAAGGTCTTGAGATTGTATTCTTTCCTCCCATGCCCAGACTCTTCCCCAGCTACTCCGTCCACGCCGGTGGCCCCCAGCTGCCCCAGCCCTTGAGCTGCTAGTACCTTCCCACAAGAAAGAGTCCTGCCTTGCCTCTCATTCCCCAGAAGACAGCTGTGGGTTGAGCTGGCCCCTCCCCCCACCCCCTGCACTTGCCTTTTGCCCTAGAGAGAGCTGTGTCACACCACATCTGAACCTTTTATGTTTATAAATAGCAAAACTGCCAAGCAAAGTGGCAGTGGCTGAAGGAACCAGTAATTAAAGCTGCCACTGGCTGACAGAGTTCCTTTTATTTTGTTGACAGAGTTTTGTCGAAAGAACCAGTTTCACAACCACAACCCTCCATTTAGGTCTTAAATTCAAAGGACAGAAATTTAACGGAAGTGGCATCGTAAAGTCCACCTTGATATTCACATGTAAGATGTATCCTCAGACGCTGTTTTAAACCAACAGAAACATTAAGCATGGAAAACACAGAGGGCATCTGAGTAGCTTTATTTTACAAACAGGCAGCGAGAGGTAACAGACTCTAGAAGAGAAGTGAGTACATTTTAGTCCCGCAGAATGAAATCAGGGCTTGAAAGCTGCATGTTTGCAGGTTTCTCCTGTGAGCGTTTGAAACCAAGTGTATACGTTTTAAACAACATTGGAGTTTGGGAGGCACAGCGTTTCAAAATGTTTGCTCAGTGATTTCTTTAATAAACCCTTTCAGAGTGCCTACTGTGCACCAGGATTTGTACTAGGTGCTTCATAAATATTAAGTATTTTTTTAAAAGATTTTATTTATTTATTTGACAGAGAGATCACTAGTAGACACAGAGAGAGAGAGAGAGAGGAGGAAGCAAGTTCCCCACTGAGCAGAGAGCCGGATGCGGGGCCCGATCCCAGGACACTGAGACCATGACCTGAGCCGAAGGCAGAGGTTTTAACCCCCTGAGCCACCCAGGCGCCCCAATATTAAGTATTTTTTTTTAAAGATTTTATTTATTTATTTGACAGACAGAGATCACAAGTAGACAGAGAGGCAGGCAGAGAGAGGGAGGGAAGCAGGCTCCCTGCTGAGCAGAGAGCCCGATGTGGGACTCGATCCCAGGACCCCGAGATCATGACCTGAGCCGAAGGCAGCGGCTTAAACCACTGAGCCACCCAGGCGCCCCCCCCCCCCAATATTAAGTATTTTAATCCTCAGTGCGGTGCATGCCCTTTTATCCAGTCACTTTTGTGACTTCAAGGCTCTCATTTTACCAGGCACTTGAAGAACTTTCATACCATTCGCCTCTTTCACTCTGTAGCTGATGACGGAGCATTCTGGCAGATTATTTGCCCACAGTGTGGTTTCGCTTATGAAACGTTTTTGAATCTCACTCTCAAGACATTAAATCAGTCTCCACTTCCAGGCAATTTTCTTTAATAGTCGTGTTCAAATAGTTGGAAAATATCAAAGTACCAATATAATTAAAACTTGACTTCCTCTGGTACTTAAGTGCCAAAGATACCAAAAATATGTAGATACTGAGGATTTAGGAGGTCAGTCTCAAATTAAGGGAGATCAGAGCCTTTTTATTTAAAAAAAAAAAGTTTTATTTAATACTAATCCTAGAAACTTAAAATTATCCAAAGGTGAGAAAAATGATGACCTATTTCTGTTTTCCAAACCCACCTCAGGGTTCCATGGTGTAGTGGTTAGCACATCTGCCTTACAAACCCACCTCAGTTATTTTTTACCGTAACTCGGATCTCAGCAAAAGCATTTCATAGGGGAAATGGAAAAATGATAAAGAATTCTTGCCTGAATATTTCTGATAAGGATGTTGTAAGAAACACTCATGTGCTTTTATATTTTTTTCTTCCTAGGCTCCTAAGTGATGGTTAGTGACCTCATTTAAACTACCTTTTCTTTTTCCTTTTTTCTTTTTTTTTTTAGATTTATTTACTTATTTGAGAGAGAGCGTGTGTGAGAGCATGTGTGGGGGGCAGAGGGCAGCAGAGGGAGTTGGGGAGAGAGAAAATCTTAGGCAGGCTCCACGCCCCGCAACAGGCCCAGCTCAGGGCTTGATCTCATGACCCCAAGATCATAACCTTGGCCAAAGTCAAGAGTTGGAGGCTTAACAGACTGAGCCACCCAGGTACCCCTAAGCTACCTTTCCTAGAACCCCAATAACACACAGTTTACAGGGCGAATAAGATGCCCCACCATTTTTCCCAATCGGGCAGTCATTTCATTTAACTTCCCCACCTACCATGTTCCACCGCCCTCACAGCCAGCAGGTAACCAGCTTATAAAATCGATTCTGTGTTTTAAATATGGATAAATGAGGGCGCCTGGGTGGCTCAGTGGGTTAAGCCACTGCCTTCGGCTCAGGTCATGATCTCAGGGTCCTGGGATCGAGTCCCACATCGGGCTCTCTGCTCAGCAGGGAGCCTGCTTCCCTCTCTCTCTCTCTCTGCCTGCCTCTCTGTCTACTTGTGATCTCTCTCTGTCAAATAAATAAATAAAATCTTTAAAAAATAAATAAATAAATAAATAAATAAATAAATATGGATAAATGAGCCCTAACTAAAATAAGCGTTCATCTTATTTTGTTTTACCCACAAGCAATCTTAGGCCATAGGGTGTGGTCTGCAAGAAAGGTTCTTCTCTGTACTGGTGAATGCTGGGTTTTACCATCAAATTAACTGCCTCCCTGCTCTTTGTCACTAAAACAACTTTAAGAACTCCTTCACTGCATACAGGAGCCTTTCCTCTAATAAGATCAAGTTCAGACAATGTCTGCTAAGAGTGTTCACATTATTGGTGTCCAGTCACAGTATGGAGAGCTGGTCACCTTTCCCAGACACAGGTCCCTGCTGGAGGCTCCAGCGGACCCCACCGCCAGGGAGCCCATACTGCATACCAGCGACGGATTCCCCACTCTGGTGGTCGGTACACCACAGGACATGCGGGAGCTTGTGCACTAAATCATCCTGAGAGACAAAGGAACATGTTCAAGTCGCCTCTTCCCCAGGGCTTAATTGACTTCAACAATCACCAGGGAGAAAAGCTTGTTATTAAGGAAAGAAGACAAAGAAAATCAAGCATTTCTCAGTGAAGAGGGCATCAGACCAAAAGTTAAATTTGGAGTCCCTGAGGATAAATTAAATGAGTCCTGACATTTTCTAAAAGAGAAAATGATGGCCATGGGGATGGGGGGATTTAGAGTAAAGCAGAAGAATTATGTCTAAAATATGCAGAATAAGGGGGCACCTGCGTGGCTCAGTCAGTTAAGCATCTGCCTTCGGTCGGTTCATGTTCCCAGGGTCCTAGGGTCAAGCCCCGAGTCGGACTCCAGGGAGCCTGCTTCTCTCTCTCCCTCTGCCCCTCCCCATGCTCGAGCTCTCTCGCTCTCTGGTGCTCGCTCTCTCTCTCTCTTGAATAAATAAATAAAATCTTTTTTTTTTTTTTTAAAGTAGGATAGGGGCACCTGGGTGGCTCAGTGGGTTAAGCCTCTGCCTTCGGCTCAGGTCATGATCCCGGGGTCCTGGGATCGAGCCCCGCCTCGGGCTCTCTGCTCGGCAGGAAGCCTGCTTCCTCCTCCCTCTCTCTCTGCCTGCCTCTCTGCCTACTTGTGATCTCTGTCAAATAAATAAATAAAAATCTTTAAAAAAAAAAAAAAAAGCAAGATAGGGACAGCTGAGTGGCTCAGCTGGTTGAGCATCCTACTCTTGATCTCAGCTCAGGTCTTGATCTCAGGGTCATGAGTTCGAGCCCCACACTGGGCTCCGTGCTGGGTATGGAGCTACTTAAAAACAAACAAACAAACAAAAAACATGCAGAATATATAGACTACTCATACTTTGGTGGGGGTAAGCTTGTGTGCATGTACACAATAAAAAGAACACACAGCAAACAGTAATGAGTGAGAGTGGCACTGGAGATCTTTGCAGTTTTGATGGACAATGTCTGCATTGTTTGAACTTTTAGTAACATTTTATTTTCATAATCAGAAAAAAAGAATACAACATACAACATTTTTTTTTTTTAAATAAGGTAAACTCAGTAAAAGCAGGCAGAAAACCAGTCACCCCACACAGATCACCTGGGTCAAGCTGGAGCAGGCCAGAAAGTCCCAAATGAGGTTAAAGAGGGGCTGGCAGGTGGTGAGTAAGGGAAAGCATGTATGTACAGGAACATTGAAGACGAGCCCACATCAGAGCCCAGAGTTCTGAGGGTACAGAGACCAGATGGAAAACAGGGTCCCGGGAAGGGAGAGAAGATAAGCATCCAGGGGCCCTCAGCCAAGAGGAAGAGAGAAACAGGAAGGGATTCCAGACTGGGAGTCCAGTGCAGATGGATGGATTTGCGCCAGTGACGTAGAGTTGGTCTGAAGCCAAAAGTTGCTGCTTTCTGTCCTTAGTAAGATGAGGAGCACTGGTGGGAACGCAGAGGGAGGCAGCCTCTGTAGGTGGTAGTAGCTGTTAGTGTTGGCAGAAGGGCTAGGATTGCTTCCCAACTGAATTTCAGTTTGCCGTTCTAAGTCACAGGTAATTAGACACGTTCGAATGTGTCTTGAGGAATCTTCCAGAACATAATGGCTTTGTTGTGGTCCTCTTACCAATTACCTATATTTTCAGCAACTTTTCCAAGCTTTCCTTTATTTACCCATTCACCTCAATTTTCACTGAGTGCTCTGAGCAGGTTTCCAAGCTAAGTATGGAGTTGGTTGGTGGAGGTGAGTAATAAAGGTGGTTCTGGCACTTTCTTGGGCCAAGCAATTCCCAATTCCCAGCCTGATGGTAAAATAAAGAGAATGAGGCAGTCACACAATCAGGGTATAGTGTGATAGCAAACTAACTCAAAGCCAGTTTTTGCATGGGTATGTCTACTGTAATACCTATAATACCTACCGGGATATCTACCATGCCTGACACATGGTAGATATCTGATGCAGTATTACTCCTCTTCTTATCAAAGTGCCACAGAATGAATATAAGTAAAGTACAATATAAATCAAAGGCCCTTTCCCATGAATGGAAAAATAAGAATGATAATATCTCACAGAATTATTGTGGAATAGAAATAATATTTTTCCTTCAAATTACTTAAACATACCAAGAATAACCACTGTTAAATTCTAGGAGTAGTTGAAGTAAACATGAAAACAATTGCTGCTTATTCTTTTAAAAGAAGACTTAACACGGTTATTGCTTTTTCTTTTCTTTTTTTGGATGCTCATGAGTGGGTAGTAGGTGTTTCTCCAAAGAATGTTCAGTGAACTTTTGTATTGCCACGTGTAGTACAAAATAGGAGTGTTCTGAATGTTTGGGCTTGGAGCATTTCAGGTCTACAAAGTTGTTTGTTTCTTGCTTAATGTAAATTCTTTCTACAGCATATTTTGAAAAATCCATTGGAAGGAACACTGTATTTCTGCCCAAATTTGCTCCCAGTAAGGAAGGGGACTCAATTCCTTTATAAGAGTCTTAGAGTGGGGTATCATCAAGAGACTAACCACTTGGCAAATACAAGGATATGTGGCCCAAGGAAAACAAAATTATCTGGGCCTGATAAATTGCCTTTTACCCCATGAGAAAGGTCCCTAGTCTTCAACCTGTATAGTCAAGGATGAATTGGTACCAGCCTATATTCCCTTGGTCCACTGACACAAGGCAGCTCTAGCCCTGCACCTATCCCCACCTTCGACTTGGCCTTAGCACAAACTTGATGGTTCAATCCATTAATAAATAAGACTTCTCCATACATCCTTTAAATGGTCACGATGGTGTTCAGCTCTGTAAGAGTTATGCCAAACTGGAAGTGCCCTCGGGGTGGCTCTGTCAGGAGATAGCTTGTTGAACTGCCTCAGCTGTGGCATCTTACTCTTCAGTCCTCCTCTGTGCTTCACTTCCAGAAGTTTCCACATCTAACAAAGATTCTGGCCAAGAGTCAGAGTCTATCCCAGAGTATACAGCAGAAGAGGAGCGAGAGGACAACCGGTTATGGAGGACAGTGGTGATTGGAGAACAGGAACAGCGGATCGACATGAAGGTCATCGAGCCCTACAGGAGAGTCATTTCTCACGGAGGTAGTCAAGCTCTTTGTGAATCGGGGAGGTGGGGACCAGGGCAGCCATATTTTTTTAATTAGAAAATGAAACTAGGGTTCTCTGCATCATTTCATCCACAAAACCCTAGTATGCAATCAATATTCAGGGGACTGTAGACCTAAGTACATTACCTCAGATTCAGTTCTATAAACATTGCAAAGCCTGTGTAAAAAATAGCTTTCTGATGTAAAAACTGCTTTTCACACCACATATCTGACAACTATAATCTCCTGGGCATATTTCTTGAAAACTTTAGTTGTCTAATTTAATAATGTCTGGAATCCATGTGGGTCAGTTGTAGAGTGTTGTTTATAGAACTACAGTTAACACACAATATTAGTTTCAAGTGTACAACATAGTGATTCGACACTTATATATACATTATGAAATTCTCAAACTTCCAGTTATAAAATAAGTAGGTCGCAGGAATGCATAGTCACAGGGAATATAGTCAGTAATATTGCAACAGTTTCACGTGGTGACGGACGGCGACTACACTTACTGTAGGATTTAACTGAACAGCTTCTGAGTCTCTACTGCCATGGCCTATAGTAAGATCACTACCCCAGAGGGGCTTCTCATAACAAAACGGTCTTTCGAATCCTCTTAGGAGCTTTCAAAGATCTCTTCATACTCAGCCTGGTCATTTTTCCGGTATCTGAAGTTGGCTTTTCTATTGACTCCATCACATCCGGGCCTGACAACAGGCATTTCTGGTGAAAGCTTCCACCTGCTTAGGCAGGGACAAAGGAGAGGGGTACGGGGGAAAAACCCACAACAACCCGTGTTCCGTATTTCCAGTGTTTTTTAGGAACACCAGGAACCTTGGTTAATTTTGGAGTCACAGAAAGTCAGATGAGCACAAGCAACACATTTAATGTTGGCGACTTCAGAAAACGGCTTTTTTATTTATTTTTCTGCTGCATGCGCTCCTTTCCTGCAGGCTTGAGGCTCCACCCTAAACACTCAGCTGTTCCAGAAAAAGCGTAAGCTGACAAGGCAGTTGTTGTTTCCTCAGGGAAATAAGCATCTTGGTGCTGCATTAAACCCATAGCTTCTGTTTTCTAACGAGCCGAAGGACATTTTTCTTTTTTCAATCAAACTTCCCTCCACCAGCCGATTTTCCATTTTCCACCCGTGCATTGCTCCCTCCACGTAAGTATCAGCATCCGGCCAGGGACCCCCACCTTGAAAGCGAAAGAAAAATGCCCATAGGCACCCCTGGCCGTGATCTTCCTTTGCCCTGGCTCATTCTTTGTGACCTAAAATGGTAATATGGCCCCATGATAGCCGCTGTGCGGCTGGAGACAGTTCCCTCTAAGGGAGACTTTTCCATAGCCCCACAGAATGAGAGCTGGTCTGCTCTTGCTCAGGCGGACAGACCACGGGCCCCAGAGTTGACCCTTTCATCCTCATGACGAAAACCACAACCTGAACATCATCCCAGATCTTCCCAGAAGCTCACCCCTCCTTAGCACCACCCATGGGCTATTTTTGGTTTGTTTGCTTTTTGGAATTAAAAAGAAAACAAAACAGAGGCCGACTATAAAAGTAGCCTGTGCCCATTCAAAAAAGAAGGTCAAAAACGCTAGGAAAAGTCGAAGGAAATCCGAGTCATCTGGTGATAGTCCCTATCAATGTTTGCCGCTCTGGTCTATGTGAAGACCCCCTTTGTTGTGAAGAAGGGACCTCACGGCTTCCCTGTTTTCCTGGAGGCACCTGCTTGTTCTTCCAACCAGGGTGAAAGTGGGTGGGTTGGGCGGGGGAGGGTTGAGCCCATCCATCCCCTGATCTGTTGCCCAAATCAGGAAAGCGTGATTATCATCAACACACTGGGATCAAAACCAAGCCACTGCTTCTGCCTCTCACACTCTTTGCGATGATCCCGCCCACCCTTCAGGGATAACCTGGTTTGCTGTGCCCTGCCTCCCGGCCACCCCCTCCCTGGCACCCGCTTCCCTCCCCCTCCATTCTGTGTCCATGAGCTCGGTTTTGTCCGTGTGACTGTCCAGCTTGTGTGGAAGCAAAGGCCGCCTTTCCTCTTCCCAGCTGCGCCCCAGCCTTCTCCAGGCGCTGGTCTGCATGAGTGTCCCTCGAGCTGCACCCACCCACCCAGGCGCAGCACCTGCCACCTGCCACCCCCTGAGCAGCTTCTGTGCTCGGTAGGGAAAGACTGACGTTCAGATTTGACTTCGGAATTTGCTAAAGCTCGGCCTGCTGTGTTGGAAGCTGACACCACTCTCTTAGGCTTTAGTGGTCATCAGGCAGTCCTCCCCAGAGACCAGTCCGCTGCGTTTGTGATCCTGGCTTCTGACGAGCAGCTAGGAAGGAGCGCGTCCTCGTGGGCATGGGTCTCATCTGGGTGTCTGGCATTTTGCTCTGACGAGGTTTCCCACTGAGGCCAACAGGGAAGGGACAGCTGTACGGTGCCCCGTGCGTCGTGACCGCAAGACGGGGTTGGTGAAAACCGCCGCCTCACTTGGCTGCAAAGCCAGGCTCTGCCAGGCGTCCCTGCCTGTTGGCAACAGGCATGAGAGCCGTGCGGGGACGCATAACTCGGCCTTTGGCTTTAGTGACCTCGATAGGAGCTGTTGTAAGAGGCCTTGTGTGCAATATAGAAGAACAGAGTTCAAGACTTGTCTTTGTCGCTAATTACTCTGTGACCTTGGTACATGACCTAACTCCTGGGGCCTCAACTACTTCATCGGTCAAAAGAGGGTGATCTCCAAGCCAGTGTCACCTCCTATGAGCCCATGAGCAATATTCCTGTTATCTGCCTCCATAAAAGAACAAAGGGAGGTCTGGGTGGGTTTGGTGGAGGACAGTGTGGGGTCACGTGGAGGCCAGAAACTGGCTTTTTTGACCTTAGAACAGAGGATGCATTTAAATAACCTAGGATGGTCACACCAAAGCAATATAATGAGAAGTTTCCTTTCTTGTTTCTTTACTTCTCTTATTTCATTATAGGAGATTCAGGTAACTTCTCCGCAGTGTTCTCGGACAAATGGCCCCGGAAAGAATGAGAAGAGTTGCAGGCTGGTGTGTGTGTGTGTATGTGTTGGTTGCGACTGTGACATCTTCCCTTCTCTCTCCATCCCATTTGCTGGCCAGCAAACTTGTGTTACGTCCCTTTCCTCTCTGTTCTGCCTCAGGTAAGGTTTGCATCACTGCCGCAGAGGGTCTCAGGAGGCCCCGCAGTGGGATCGCGCGTGCACCCCTGCACTCACACACCGAACTCACTTCCTGGTCACTGAGCAGAGAGTCAGGTGAAATATGTGTTAAAAAAAAACAAAACAAAACAAAACAAAAAAAAACTTCAGATGAATTATTCAGCTGCTGGAAGCCAACTTCCCCTGAGTAAGCTGCATATTTATCATAGACATTGGCTTAGCTGACCCCCTTGAAGACAGCTGTGAAGAAATCCACAAAGAAATCTTTTTCTTCTAGTTCCTTCTGATCTCTTACGTCTTACCTCCTCCTGTTCCCTTCCTCTGTCTTTTGCCTCTTCCTCCCTTCCTACAGCTCCTCCACCCAAAAGCACAAAAATCCACCCTCATTTGTCAATTTCAGGAAGTTTTCTATCAAGAGGCTTTCCTGACCGAGACAATGACCAGTGACCAATGAAGTGGCGAGCTGATCGTTCAGTATTCCTTCAGTTACGTGAACCTGAACGAATGTGACACCCCGGCATTCCGAGGACAGGCACATTGAAACAAAAAGCTGAAATGCCATTTAAGATGACTTCTGAAGTACTGTTTATAAACCTCAGACAGTCCTTTAAAAAAAAAAAAAAATCTTAGGAATTCTCCAGAAACAGAAAAAAAAAGTCAAAGTAGCTGAGCGGTCATGATCTTGAAATTACCTTGACACCCTGGGGGAAGGCAGCTCCCGCTAGAAAGATGCTTTTGAAAGGATACTTCTGTACTCATTCTTCAGTTGGATTCATTACGTCTCTCATCTCCTTGAATGGACCCGGTCCTTGTCATTGTGCTGAGCCTAAATTGCGTCCCTTTGTGGTATTAGCCTTAGCGGAGCGAAGTCACCTTACCCTTTGTGGATTTCATTCGGTGATGAATCTTCTTGAATGCAGTTGTTTGGTCTAACAAACTCTCCTTTTGCCATTTTCCTTCACATCTCATTCAAAAAAGAAGTTGGTAAACACCCGCATGTTGGAAAAGGACAAACCAAGGCAAATAATCCATAGGGAAGCGACCCCAGTCCGGGTTTGCAAATACGTGTTACGTCAGGTGTAGACTTACTAGGTAGCATCTTCTAAGACATGGAGCGTAAACACTGTGCACAACAACCTCAGATTAGTCACACACACAAACCCATAATTTGATGTATTTTTAGTTGGTATCACTCTCTTTCCCCACTTCTTCTGTGGTAGTGTCACGCTCTCTATCTTTGTAGAGAACATCTTATTAAACTGCTTTTCAAGAGCTAAGCCCATCCAAGCCCCTACCCAGCCGGTAGTTTACTGCCGTGTAATCACCAGAGGGGTATTTAGAGTCCTGGGGCGGTGGGGGGGGAATGAAATGCACTGAGTTCTGATCAGGCTGGCGGGTGTGTTCTGTCCGCCTCCTCAGAGCTCTGAGGCATCTCTGCTTAATCATCCTGAAATCCAGAACTGAGTTATAGGACAGAAATGCCAAATGCTGAAAAAGGGATATTAAAAAAAAATAAAAACACAGTGGGGCACCTGGGTGGCTCGGTCGGTTAAGTGGCCGACTCTTGACTTCGGCTCAGTTCTTGATCTCAGGGTCGTGAGATCAAGCCCCGTGTCCGGGCTCAGTGCTGAGCGTGGTGCCTGCTTAGGATTTTCTTTCTCTCCCTCTGCCCTTCCCCCAGTTGGTGCACATGCAATCGCTCTCTCTCTTTCTCTCTCTCAAATACATAAAAAAAGAAAGAAAGAAAGAAAATGGTGCATTGCTTCCATTTTTAAGCCTGAAAGACATGTGAGATTCCATGCATTACCTTTTGGCATTTGACCAACAGCTGCCCTGAGTTTCAAAGATGAGCTCTGAGGGAAAACGGCGCTTAAAGAATGGGACAGAGCTTTCAGATGTGCGTAAAGTGTCCTGAGAGGTCCCTACATTTTCCTTGACTCTTAGGAGTTCCACACTTGCCTTTTATCTTCTCAGCACCAAAAGCAAGTAGACCTCCACCTCCGCTCCCTGTCCATGTTATCAGGAAGAAATTCCTCAAGTTTTCCCCAAAGTGTATAGTTTCATAAAACTCAAAGAGAGGTCAGCTTTAACCAGGCCCTTCTTACGAGTTTGCTCCTTTTTAAAAAGACGGGGCTCTGAATTTTTAGGCCTGGCCAAAACTTTCCGTGTGTCCCTGCAGTGTATCTGTTGAATCCGGAGACCCTAGGGATGCTACAGGCAAGTAAACCAGTCCTCGAAAATCAAAATAAAGGTGCTTTCCTTCTTAGCCCACAAGTCTGTGGTCACTGGAGTACATGCCTCTGATTATATTGTGGTTCGGTGACTAAACTTTCCCTTTAAATTAGCCAGAGTCTAAAACTAAAAAAAGCTGAAGAGAATCAAACAGAACCCCTCAGCCAGTAAAGGACAGAAGCATTATATAAATTAGAAATCTGTAAGTCAAAATTCCCATCCTTTGGTAGGTTGAGTGTTTGTATTCTCTGTTCATGACAATGTACAACACATAATTGTCCATAATAAGTAGATATACTATATGCAAATATATTCACACTGTATATGTAAGACTATATAACATATGCCTTATGGAAAAGTAAGTTTATGTGTTTATACCTATGGAAGTATAGTGTACGTAATACTCAAAGATTATACCTATTACATCCATTTACACACACTTGTCAAGGCTTCCAGATTTGTCCTTAGGTTAAATATTACCTTATTAAGAGCTTTCAGCCGGTTACAAATGTCTTTTTGTTTGTCCCCCAGGCTACTATGGGGACGGCCTAAATGCCATCATTGTGTTTGCTGCGTGTTTTCTGCCAGACAGCAGTCGGGCGGATTACCACTATGTCATGGAAAATCTTTTCCTGTGAGTGCTACTTTTGACAAAGTGCTTGGAGTGAATGTCTGTGGTATGTCATGACAGATAGAGCATCTTTAAGAAGAGGAAACAGAGGATGTAGAATATTCTCAGCCTTCGATGAAAAGTCCATGAAATCTCTGTCAAGGAATATTGCTCAAGAGGCTAAAACCTTTAAAAGAACTCTTTGGTCAGCAGAATGAATTGAAAACAAAACGAACACAGTTTTGCCTACGCTCTAAAATTCTGTAACATTTCCTTTGGGTAAAGTGTTACTTTTGTTCCTTGATAACATGTTGAGGCTGATGATAACCTAGGTTCATTTATATCATTCACTTGGGCCCTTGGTATATGATAACATTGTCGATATTTTTGAAATTTAGGCTCTAACCCATACATTTTTTGAGTGTACCTGCATTAAAAAAAAAAAAAAAAAAGATAACCATACAAATAAATGAGCAATACTCACTCTCAGAGAGATAATCTTAGGAAACTGCAATCTTTTCAAGGTAAAGAGGTAATAAGCACAACCATTCTTCAATGTCATACTCCCTATTATTTAAAAGTTATATAATTAGAGTATAAATAAGATGACTCTTTCACGTGGGAAATGAAAACACTCTTCTTCCTTCCTGTGATCAGATATGTAATAAGTACTTTAGAGCTGATGGTAGCTGAGGACTATATGATCGTGTACTTGAACGGAGCAACCCCAAGACGGAAGATGCCAGGGCTGGGCTGGATGAAGAAATGCTACCAGATGATTGATAGGCGGTATGTGGACTCCAATATTTAATCCCTGTTTTGACTTCCTTGGTAACTTCCATTTCTAATTCCCGGTCATCTACCAAGAATGTGATCACGTTTTAGGAATACTCAATTGTGCAGAGTTGAGATAGTAAATTATAAATGTATAAAAATATTAAGAAAAGTGTCCCTTGATGGCCCAAATCTGAAATAAATCCAGATTTTGTTGGATGTTGTCATCTCAAACCTGATGATCAAGTCTATTCTAAATTTTTGTAGATGTTTGTAGGGAACATCTCTTTGCCACAAGGATGTACGATTTATGCTGGTAAGCCAGTTTCACATGACAAGTTTCAAGTTTTGTTACAAGTTTCACTTGACCTTGATGCTGTTTCTGTGTCTGGGGACTGTTTTGGTTTGGGCAACTGTCATGCTCTTACTTCATTATTCGCTGATCATTCAAGTTAACCACTAGTCCGTTTGGTGCCTTGGTGCACCTTTTCCCCAAGATGCTTTACTTCCATCGGTACTGGCTCAACTAGAACAAAATATGTTATATTCCCAACCACAGGAAAATTGTCATAAACCTACAAACTTACAGTGTCTCTGATAAGGGTGGCATCTGCTTAAATGTGGCTTCTTGCATGATCTTATATTAATGAAGGTCCATCTACTGATCCAAACATTTATAAAGTAGCATTGCTAATGTTGAAAAGCATGCCCAAATGCCAAGAATGTCAAAATGGTAACCTGAAGGCCAAACAACAACATGATACACTGTCAGTTGTTTCATAATACAGAAGAAGACACCAAGGCTTCGTCAGTCCAGTAAACTGGCTAAGTTGCTAGTAAGAGCGTGCTCTTTTCAAAATAGTAAAGGTAATGCTGGCAAAAACGAAAAGCGTTGTTAAGCAAAAATATACCACGATAGTTCTAGATTTTTTTTTTTTAAAGATTTTTATTTATTTATTTGACAGACAGAGATCAGAAGT
This sequence comes from Enhydra lutris kenyoni, assembly GCF_002288905.1. Taxonomy (NCBI): domain Eukaryota; kingdom Metazoa; phylum Chordata; class Mammalia; order Carnivora; family Mustelidae; genus Enhydra; species Enhydra lutris. The sequence goes on along the minus strand of NW_019154117.1, from coordinate 16,896,121 downwards.
AGGCAGAGAGGCAGGCAGAGAGAGAGAGGGAAGCAGGCTCACCGCTGAGCAGAGAGCCCGATGCGGGGCTCGATCCCAGGACCCTGAGATCATGACCTGAGCCAAAGGCAGAGGCTTTAACCCACTGAGCCACCCAGGCGCCCCGATAGTTCTAGATTTAAGCACTCTGGAAATACGACCGTTCTATTTTTACATGGATTTCTATGGGAACACGAGGTTGGCATCATACAAGTTACAAATGGGATCTCAGAAAGTATTTTTTAAATAATCATGGTCATTCTGTACCTTCCCATCAGATAATAGTAACTTACCTAGAACTCTCTAATAGTATAATATTCTTATTTGGGGATATACTTTCTGTTTTAACTCCTCCTAGAAATGGGTTATGAGTAATTCTTTTAACTTTTTTTTAAAAAACAGGTTGCGGAAGAATTTGAAATCATTCATCATTGTTCATCCATCTTGGTTCATCAGAACAATCCTTGCTGTGACACGACCTTTTATAAGGTATGTATAAGGTATGTTGTTGTTATAGAAAAAGTAGAAGTTCTACTAGTAGTTTTCTAAAATATGTCCTATAAACGAGAATTCATAAACTGAGGTAGTATTTAGGAAGACATATTTTGCCTCTGGCTTTCCTGGAAAGATATTTTGGACTAGCTAGCAAGAAACCTTAAGTAAGAATGAGCATTATTTTATTATAATAACTAATTTTCCCCAATATTACAAAACATTACCTCTTTATTACTTGCTATAACACAGATGAAGTGGTGGGATTTCCATGCCACATTCCAGATGGGTACACAATACCTTTAAAGTGATATGGTATTTTGTAGAGAATAGAAAAGGCAGCATCACACAACAATGGAAAATAAAGACAAACCAAGGACAGAATCAGAAGCGATGACTGTCCTGATTCTTCTTCTTCTGAACAAATATCATATAGGCCACCAAACTTAGGGAAAGAGGCTGGGCAGCCATTTTGAAAGCTTGTTTTGATTTCCTATGCAGATTCTAGGTTCCATGAATAGATATTCACCATCTCTGTTGTATTAGATACCGTATAACCTTATGTTTTGGGGAAGCAAAGAAAAATAAAATACGCCTCATAATGTGGTAACACTTGGAACAGCTAGGGACACCTGGGTGGCTCAGTCAGTTAAGCGGCTGCCTTGGGCTCTGGTCATGATCCCAGAGTCCTGGGATCGAGCCCTGCATCAGGCTCCTTGCTCAGCAGGGAGTCTGCTTCCTCCTCTCTCTGCCTGCCACTCTGCTTACTTGTGTTCACTCTCTCTCTCTCTCCCTCTCTGAAAAAAAAAAAAAAAAAAAAAAATCTTAAAAAAAAAAAAAAAAAAAAAGACTTGGAACAGCTAAATGAAAGGGACAGTATGTATTCCCTAGAGAGCTTTCGGATAAAATACGGTCTTATCCAACATCCGGATGCAGAATAGATAAACTGAAAGTTTTCTGTTTCAGAGTTACTAATGAATTTCTAAGAAACATTCTGATCACTTCTGGAGGAAAAAAAAGAAAAGAAAAAAGAAAACAACTGAAAGTTTAAAAACTTTATTTTTTACATAGAATTTCCTGTGCCTTCCAGATCCATCCTTTTGTTCACTGGGCATTTACTGAGATACGGCATTTCTGATACTGCCAACAACCGAGCGGCATCATTCAACCTAGTTTCCCTCCGGCAAAGTTTAGTTCTTTACCATACTGTGTTCAATTGCTTTTAGTATATGTGCTGCCGAAGCAAGCACTGTTCAATTGCTTTTAAAAATAATATGAAATAGGTAAGGCATACAAAAAGCCATTTATTTTAGTAATAGACAATGCTTTGATAGGGGTGTAGGAATCAATGCACACTGAAGAATTATAAAAAGTTTAATGGTAGAGTTTAATGGTGGAGCCTGGGTGGTTCAGTGGGTTAAGCCTCTGCCTTAGGCTCAGGTCATGATCTCAGGGTCCTGGGATCAAGCCCTGCATGAGGCTCTCTGCTCAGGGGGGAGCCTGCTTCCTCCTCTCTCTCTGCCTGCCTCTCTGCCTACTTGTGATCTCTCTCTGTCAAATAAATAAATGAAATATTAAAAAATAAAGTTTAATGGTGGATGCCTGGCTGGCTCAGTCAGTAGAGCACGTGACTCTTACCTCAGGATTGTAAGTTCAAGCCCCACCTTGGATGTTAAGATTACTTAAAAATAGAAAAAAAAATTTTTTGAGTTTAATGGGTAAAAAAAAGTAAACATTAGTGTTCATATTCATTCACTGACATCTATTTAATAGTCTGGGTGTTATAGCTATAAAACAAATAAGTTTCTTGATAAATAACCAAATATTTCTGTAAGAATACCAAAAATAATTACAATTCAATATTAGTTATTGAAGGGAGCTTCAAGATAATAAGTCTAGCAATAATAATAAAATTATAGCAAATAGTATTGTGGTAAATTACAGAAAACAGTGGCTTACATTTATCAAGTATTTTCAGGCATTATTTCATTTACTTATAACAACTGTCCTCTGAAGCAGGGCCTGTTTGCTGTTTCCCTTATATAGGAAACCTCCCTGAGGTTTACGAAGGTCAGATAAATTGTCTACAGCAAGAGCAAGCCAGCCCATTGTGTGACAGATCGGACGGCACACATTTTAGGTTGTGTGAGCCATCTGGTCTCAGGCACAGCTGCTCAGCTCCTGTGCTCGGTCAAAAGCAGTCACGGGCAGCATGTAGGTAAGGACGTGTGGCTGTCTTCCAGGCCACCGTGATACAGGAACACTGAAATTGAATTTCTTAAAAATTTTTACATGCCATAAGGTAGTCTTGTTTTGATATTTTTTCAAATATTTTTTAAAAATGTAAAAACCATTTGTAGCTGGAGAACTGTAAAAAATAGTCAGCAAGCTGGCTTTGGCCCATGGGCTATATAGTTTGCCAACCCCAGGTCTAATGTAATAAAGACTTTGGGCTTTGAACCCAATTGTCCTCCCTGTAAAGAAAACACATTTCAAGCACTTAAACATTGTATCCTACAGGGGGGGCGCCTGGGTGGCTCAGCTGGTTAGGAGACTGCCTTTGGCTCAGGTCATGATCCTGGAGTCCTGGGTTCGAGTCCCACATCGGGCTCCCAGCTCCACGGGGAGTCTGCTTCTCCCTCTGACCTCACCTCTTATGCTCTGTCACTCTGTCTCTCTCTCAAATAAATAATATAAAATTTTTAAAAAAATTGTATCCTACAGTCTCATCCTGTGAGACACTCCTTGAGGATCCCCCTGCGAGTCAGTCTGCATCAGCATAGCCAATTCTTAGACCTGAAAAAAGAGGTCACTAAAATGTATTCTAGGTCTTTTCCTATGATAGAGGTAGATGAGAAATTCATTTTTTTGAAATGTGAAGTGGAGATTGAGAGATTCATTAGCTCCGTTGCTGTCCTGAGGAAGCTCAGGGCCTATAAGTTGGCATAGGCAGACAGGGGAGCAATTACAATGCAGGGTACCACTGAAGCAGGATGGGCGTGTAACTCAGGGCTCAGGGGAGTCTGGGGTAACGGGGAGAGTAGAGGATGAGAGTCTGCATCAAAAGAGGCGTTCCAGAAGAATGAGCCATCAGGGTGAGCTTTGAAGAACCGAGTGGACTGGTTAGCTGACCCCAGGTGGAACCACAGGACTGATTAGCTGAACCCAGGTAGAACCGACAGGACTGATTAGCTGAACCCAGGTAGAACGGACAGGAACAGACTCACCAAGGAGTGTTTGGAGAGCTGTACATTCTAGTGAACATTACCCTGGAGCTGGAGGCTCCCCCCGCCCCCCACGCCATCTTTTATCAGAACCTGAATTTAGGTCAGAACGTCCAGAGGAAGGAAGAGGGTCCTTATCACTGGTGGTGTGTGTTCACCCACAACTTAGCAGCCTACAGGTGACTGTGCGGAGACAAAGTTATTCACGAGTCACAGCCATTAGCCCAGGGTCAAGCTGCAAGTACATGTGAAAGAGAAACAGAGAAATGACCCTGCAGTTGCTTCCTTCTAGAATGCACAGTCGTTGAATGGAGAGGGAGGGGCAGACGGCTCAGCATGGTCAGTAGACTGGGGGAGGTCTTTTCATAGGAAACTCTTCAAGTTCAGGGCTTGGTCAAGTTCCCTTTTGAGTGGAATGATCCATTTTAAAAATTAGTTTGAAATAGTACAGAAATGCCTTCTTCTTATAAAACACCCAATCAGGGGTGCCTGGGTGGCTCGGTTAAGTGACTGCCCTCAGCTCAGGACATGATCCCGGAATCTCGGGACTGAGTCCCACATCGGACTCCCAGCTCCATGGGGAGTCTGCTTCTCCCTCTGACCTTCTCCCCTCTCCTGCTCTCTCTCACTCTCTTTCTCTCTCAAATAAATAAATAAAATCTTTAAAAAAATTTAATCACTAAGAATGAGATCAAGTTTTTCCTTCAGCAACAACCAGTTCTTGTTCCTCCCTCCCTTCCCAGAGGCAAATTCCTAGATTAGTGTCCGCGGTATTTCATGTTGTTTTCTGTACATGTACACACTTCTAACATGATAATGTTTAGATGAGAGCTGTTTGTAATTCAGATTCAGTTACAGAACATGCTTTTGAACACTGGAACATCTGGCATGAACTCTCCAGCTAAAACTTAAAAGAAGAAAAAAACTAAAAATATTTAAGCTAAAACCTTAAGAAGTAAATGAGTTTACATATACTTTAAAAACAGATCAATCTTGGTAAATTCTGAAAGAACCAATGACAAGATTTTTGTTTGGTAAAAACAAATAAGCAAACAAAGCCCAACAAACCATAAACCAATGACTATGGAGAGTGGCAGGAACCCACCGGGCGCCATGTGATGGGTGTTATGAGTGTAGACCGTGGGTGGGGGATGGGTGAAATCAGTGATGGGGAGTAAGGACTGCAGGTGTTTTCAATGAACCCCGGGTGATCTATGGAAGTGTGAATCACTCTATCTATAGTACACCTGAAATGAATTTAACACTGTAGGTTAAAGAACTGGAACTAAAAGAAAAACTTAAAAAAAAAAAAAATTAGTGTAGACTCCAGTCAAACTGCCCGGGTTTGAATCCAGCCTCTACCACTTACTGAAGGTGAGACCTTGAGCAAATACTTAACTAACTCCCTGTGTCTCGAGTTTCCTTATCTTTAAAAACAAAATAATGGGATGCCTGGCTGACTCAGTAGAACATGTGACTCTTGATCTCAAGATTGTGAGTTCAAGTTCAGCCCTATGTGCAGCAGAGTTTATTTAAAATAAATGAAAAAGAATTTTAAAAGACCACTAGGAGCATCTTTTTAAAAGACAGAGAAGAAGGGGCGCCTGGGTGGCTCAGTGGGTTAAAGCCTCTGCCTTCAGCTCAGGTCATGATCCCAGGGTCCTGGGATCAAGCCCCACATCAGGCTCTCTGCTTGGTGGAGAGCCAGCTTCCCCCTCTCTCTCTCTGCCTGCCTCTCTGCCTACTTGTGATCTCTCTGTCGAATAAATAAATTTTAAAAATCTTAAAAAAAAAAAAAAAGAATAGCATCTCCGTCATTAGGCTATAAGAAGAAATAAGTGAGTTAATAAATATAAACCACTTAAAACAATATCTGGCATGTCGTAGCTACTCAAATATGTAGTCTTTCTTTTTCGTAACTGCTGGGCCAAGGTGTTGCATTTTTCAGGATTTGCAAGAAGCAATAGCCTTAGAAGGGATGAAGTAGCCACTAATGGTATCTTTTTTTTCTTTTCTTTTTTTAGTTCAAAATTCAGCAGTAAAATTAAATATGTCAATAGCTTATCAGAACTCAGTGAGCTGATCCCAATGGATTGCATCCATATTCCAGAGAGCATCATCAAGTAAGTCTGGATGGTTTCCAAGATTTGGTGAGAAATACTGCATGTTTGGAGAGGAAGGTTGGGAAAGAACTTTCTGGAATACTAGGAAAATGACATGATCTTCTATTTAAAATAAATTTTAAATGTGTTTTTTCTCATAACCCGTAGAGAACTTTCAGATCCTTTCACACAGTCTTCTCTTGGGGTTATTGGTTATTGCTCACTTCACCTTGAATTTTGCTGCCATTTTGGGGATGGCGTGAAGTTAACATTCATCAGTGAACCTGTCATCTGTGTCTCCCACTCTCACAGACACCGCTGGGTCTGAGCATTTCTTTGGTTTCTTTATTGCCTTAGAGAAAGGAACGTACCCACATGACCCTGGGAAAAGGGGAGGGGGGAGGCTACCGTTTCTCTGTTTTGCCCTACATCCTTTTCTTTCATGGTTCCCTTCAGGTGAAAGGTAAGGCAGAGTGGTAGGTGGCGTGGTTAGGGAGGAACCCCTTCCTCAGGACAGGGTACTGTAGCTGCAGCCTCTCGGGAGCAAGCATGGAGACTGAAGGTCACTGAATCATGCTGTGAAAATAATGAGCAACAATGAATACCAACCACCTGGAGCTGAGACTTAAAAATAGGGATACTGACAAATGAACCCTCCTTTTGGTTCATTGTTGCAAAGAACCATTGTTTTCTGTGGATTGTGCTTTTCTTCCACTGTGTCTGATTCACTCGCGTTTTTTTATTTGCTTAAAAGTGGGAGGAATTTAACCATGAGCTCAAAGAGAACAGATAAGGATACCACCCCCCCAACCCTGGCCCCTTCTTCCTCCATAAGATGGATAGCAAAATGGGCATCCCGATTTGCACTTCCAAAAAAGAGTCCCTTGACTAGAAAAATTAGATTAAAAAAAAAGAAAAAATTGGAAGGAAAGGACTCACATTTAGTGGCAATGCTCTGTGGGGCATAGACATGCTTATTTATATTACGTGTTTAATCTCCACAGTAAACCCCCTTCTACACATCGAGGAAGCTAATAGTAAAGAAACGTTACTTAGGCAAAGTGTAAGTAGGAGCAAGGATGAGATGGAACTAGAATTCACCCCTAGGTCAGCCTGGCACCGGAATTCCCATCCCCTTTTCTAGTAGTTTCCTTGACCTCCCTTAATTTATCTGTCTGAAGTCAAAGCTCAGAAACAAATGCATTTGGTTTTCCTTGTGCTGATTCGAGGTGAACACAGGATAGTGATTTGGCTCAGAACTGCCCGTTAGCTCAGCCGAATCAAGCAGTGTTTCTATCATTGTAACCATGGCTTCGATGCTCATCAGCTTATGGGCCTCCCATACCCAGTCTACCTCACCGCTCTGTCCTGCTGCCTCAGAAAGGTGCATCCCCATCTCCAGAGCTACTCCTACTCTTTAAAAAAAAAAAAAAGTAACTGAGGGGCATCTGGGTGACTCAGGCGGTTAAGTGTCTGGAAAAAGAGAAGGGAATGGGTGTTGGAGACTTAGCATTAGATCTGAATCTTCCTCTTGTCCCCCGAAGTCTCTAAGACTTCAGGCAACCTATTAAAACTCCATGTCTCAGTTGCAGCACCCAGAAAATGGGGAAGTAGGGGGCGATTCATAGAAAGGTCCCAAGGATTGAATGACAATGTACGTAATGCCTTCAGGAAGCCTCCTGGCCTCAGTTGGCAGTCCAGAATGTTATTTATCATACTGATGTTGCTGTTAGGGATGATCATATGGGACCATTTAAATAAGAAGTTAAACATGTCCGGGGCACTTTTCATTCATCGCCACCCATCATTTTTCAAAGGTTCCCATTCAGGAGAAGTTTCTTCAAGGGGAAGGGTTCTGTCTGGAAGAAATTGACAACCATCTTTGTCCTCCCTGTACCTCCATGTTTTCTCCTGTCTTGTGCAATCCGTGTTCTCTGCATGTCCTTTCTGCCGCTTTTGTTCCTGGCCACCCTTGTCTCATTTTCACGTTATGCCATTTTTAAATTGATACAAGCCATGGCCCCTTCCTGTTACTGAGTAACAGTCAGGGAGTTTGGTCTTGGTCAATCCCAAAACCAGTATTCAGCTAGGCTGGAGCCTGTCATCAAAGGGCTTAAATGAAAGAAAAACGTGCCCAATCTGGAATCCGATTTCTCGTCACTGATTACAGTCAATTCTTGTTATTTGTGGTAGTGCTGTTCTAGAACCCTGAGTGGCAAATACCGAACCGTTGTTCCTAGGGGAAATCCGAGGCTAGATTTCTGCAAGCATCTGGTGAATTTTCATGAGCCAGTTAACGCATATAACTTGCTCTCTGTGTGTTTCTGTTTAAAGACACCATATCTGATATACATTGTTGACTCACTAACATTGAATTCACGACCAACAGCGCCGTAACTCCTGCCTAAACAAAGCCTCTGTAACACACATACATTCTCCATAAGGCTCCTCACAGCCTTCCTGTACTGGGGAACACCAACCAGCGCCTAAGCACTATGCTTAGACTAAGGCCGTGTTAAGCGAAATCACCAAGAAAAAGCACAAACAAGGAAAACATGGCACTAAAGAGATGGCCGATAGAATGCCTATTGACAGCACGAGAGCCTTGTCTTGTTCGACCTCAGCTGGGAACGTGCACAGCAAGGGACTCAAATGTTTTGCCATCAGCGAAAGTCAGCAAGTGACCACAAAGGTGCCACGGTGTTCATTCTGGGGTTACAGATAAACATTTCATAAATAGGCAAATTTGCAAACACAGTATCTGCAAATAATGAGGACTGGCTGTCTATCATTACGAATTCTAAATCATCGATTATATCCAATGAAAATAAGTCTTCTCCCCAAAGGCAATTTGATTATTCTTGGGGGGCGTGGAGGGGGGTTAGGCTTTTGCTCTCGTGTGTTGACTGTTCTTTAAACCACGTGTACCTGACATTTTCTCCATCGGTGTGCTCGTTCTCCTCAATGCATTCATTTTTTGTCTCATAAGGTACGATGAAGAGAGATCTTATAAGAGAAGTGTGAGGTAAAATCTCCCGAGCTACAGTTCACGCTGGACCCTCTGTGTGTGTGCACCAGTGTCCTCCTCGTGGGTGACCTCAACATGCTACCAGAGCGAGAGGTCATTCTATCCGTCCCTTGTAGTCTACCATTCTGGATCTTTGTCTTGTGTGTAAAGCTGTTGAGGTCAGCCTGATCTGCAAGCGGAACCCACTAAATCCAATCTGCCCTTGACCTGGCCCAGGCTGCTAAAGCTCTAACTCTACCCAACAGACTGATGTGGATGTTTTCGGCTTTATCCAGCCCGCATGTTTCTCACCTCTTTGCAACTTGTATATCTACCTTTAGGAAGGACTTTGCAAAGTAAACACACAGAAACACCGAAGGGGAGGACATGGCACCATGTCTAACAGGAGGAGCCTGTCTCGGTGCTCCAAAGGATGGTTTCTAACAGCACATACGCTCCACTTATGTTTGGCTCCGCTTTGCCGGGTGACTGTCTCACGCTGTGCTTGCTTCTTTTTTGTTTCTTTTCTACACCGATAATTTTTGCTCGTGCAGACTGGACGAAGAACTGAGGGAAGCATCAGAAGCAGCTAAGTAAGACTTGGTTTTCGTTTAGCAGCTGGCGTGATGTTGGCTTGCATTTCAGGAATGAGTTGGGAGGACGTGCATGCCTGGTGTTTTAGTCCTGCATCCTGAAAATAATGCTGCACTTGAAATCTTCCCTTTGTCCCACCATAGATACAATTTCTGGTATTCCCACCACCGTCTATTTTCCCCTGGGATCTTGGTTATCTTAAGGAATGCCTTTGTTACTGTGGTTTCTTTCTTTTTTTTTTTTTTTTAATGTACATGCAATTTTTGGCACCACAGCCCAGGAACACATCACAGGCTTTGCCACATAACATAACATCACATGATTGTTAGATATTTTGAGGCCAACAAAAAGCTCACTAATTCATACTAATGGAGAGAAATGATGACATGTCGAAATTTGGAATATTTTTCTAGAACCAGTTTCGCCACTCTCCAAGATCTTTTTAAGCACGTTATTTAGTGACCTGGAAGTACTGCTTAACAAAACAATGCTTCTGAGCTACTTGGATGAATAGGAAAATGATCATTACTTGCTATTATTAATTTTCAGAAAGGCAAAAATCTTAACTTTAATGCAACTATGAAATGAATATATGCCAGTGATTTTATTCAACTAATTATTTAATGAAGGAACCAGTGAAGTGTTAAAACCAGTTCAAAGAACATTTAGGAAACTAGATTTCATTGGGTGATTTATCAAGGAATGTTAGGATAAGATTATTGGTTTAGGGGTGCCTGGGTGGCTCCGTGGGTTAAGCCTCTGCTTTCGGCTCAAGTCATAATCTGAGGGTCCTGGGATCTAGCCCTACATCAGGCTCTCTGCTCAGCAGGGAGCCTGCTCTCCCCGAACCCCCCCCCCACTCTGGCTTCCTCTCTGCCTACTTGTGATCTCTGTCTGTCAAATAAATAAATAAAATCTTTAAAAAAAATTATTGGTTTAGATACAAAATGGATCAGTGTCCAGCAGGAAAATAAACTGTAAGGATTGTGTTTTCCACTGGACAGAAATTATTTGCATCTCTGTTGGACAGAAATTGTACAAGTTAACCTCTGCCCCCAAATAGCCCATAGACAGAAAATCAACTCAGCATTGCTTTGAAAGAAACCCCAGTAATTTCCTCTTCTTATTTCCAAGTTCAAAAACTAATTTTTCTGACCCGATGTGTCAAATGTAAACGAGCACTATTTGGAATGTTTACTATATTAAAGCTTCTCCATTTAAAATGTTGCTTACACTGTTAAATTCTATAACTATTTCCCATTTTAAAAGATATTGCAAAAAGAGAAACCCAGGCAACGTCCAAACAGCTACAAATTCTGAATAAATAAGCTTTTATTTTCTGTATGAGTATAAATGCCCATTCCTCCTGAGAACAATCCATTAAGATTTTTTTTTCCTACAGCACATTTTCATTGCAGGTAATCTCTAGAATTATTTGTCTGTAGAGCTGGTCTTTCGGGTTAAAATTCAAGGAAAAGGGCAACTTGGCTGACTCAGAAAAGCATGCTATTCTTCATTTCAGGGCTGTGAGTTCAAGCCCTGCATTAGGCATAGAGCTCACTTTAAAAAAAAAAAAAAAAGAAGAAGACTGAAGTTAATTAATTAATTAATTAAAGGAAAGATTTTTGCCTTAGAAACATTGGCATTAATGTAGTTTCCTATTACAATATTCCTATCTTTTAGTTTTCTTTCAAGATAACGGACACCCCTTTACACTTAACAATACTCAAAAGTATTTGAATTTCTACTCTAACAGAATCTTTTCAGTCTCTGACTCAAACCAGAAGTTGGAAAAGAAAGGAAGAAATTAGGAACAAAGGACCCAGATGTTGGCGTAGCAGGCCCTGTTAACATCTATCTGCACTCAATTTGCATGGTGTCATGAGATTCCCCAGAGACAGAAAGAGCAATGAGTTTCTCTTTCAAATTATTTTTTTAAGGATGATCACATTTATAAAATTAAGGAGGTGTTATCGAGACTAAAGATTGAGGAGAGGGGCGCCTGGGTGGCTCAGTGGGTTAAAGCCTCTGCTTTCGGCTCAGGTCGTGATTTCAGGGTCCAGGTCCAGAGCCCCGCATCAGGCTCTCTGCTCAGCAGGGAGCCTGCTTCCCCTCTCCCTCTGCCTGCCTCTCTGTGTCCTTGTGACCTCTCTCTGTCAAATAAATAAATTAAATCTTAAAAAAAAAAAAAAAAAAAGATTGAGGAGAGGAAAAACAATAATTTTCCCGCCAAACCCATTATAAACTCATATTGCCATGTTCTTTCCTTATTACCATAAATCTTGCCTCCTTCGATAGACTTTCCCTCCCTCCATATTTCTGCCCTTCCTGCTATCATTTTGGGTTTATTGTGTAGCTTTCTCTTCCGTCCTCTCTGATCTTTCCCTCTCTTCTCTTCCCCACCCCCTCACACTCCCTCCCCAGGCATCCACTTGGTGTCGGGTGGTCCTGAGATGATTTGATCTCCTCCCCAACGGAAGCACCAAGCATGCCTAGTACATATAATAGATGCTCCGTAAATTTCCGTTGCGTAAATTGATGAATGTGCATAAAATTAAGTTCATCACTGCGGAGCAGTGGTTCTCAGACTTGGCTGCGCAGCAGAATCACCTGGAGCACTTGCTCCGACATGGTGTCTCCAGGCTCGGCTCAGAGCTCCTGAGTTGGCAGGCCCGAGAGTCTGTAATTCTGTCCCATTCCCATGATGCCAAGGCTGCCCGGCTGAGGACCACGCTCTGAGAATCTGCACCTCTTGGGAGTCTTTGCTCTTGCTAGGGGTTCAGTGGGTAAGCTGCCTGTCTGAACCCCCCTCTAGCTGATCCTCCTTCTTTTGATGGTGACATTACATGCGTGAGGACTTGAAATACATTTGCCCATTTGAAAATGTAAGGGGAAAGAACTTTACTCTGTTGGCCCCACAGATGACTGCAATGCCTGTAAACCTAACCATTTCAGCCTACTAACTACAGCTCCTTAACTACCTTTCGGCCTCTGAAGTGGCTCCCACGTCCTTGGACAGACTCTGTAGGATGATTTGGGGATTCAGAAAACATGATCACTGCAACCTATGGTTAGGGTCTAGAAACCAGGTAACCCAGGTTCTTTCTATTAAGACACACCTTGTCCTTCCTTGTGACCTCTACTTAAAAGCTTCAGGCTGGTTCTAACCAAAGGCAAACATCTACCTTGTCAGGGAACGAAACCTGTCTTTCTGCTGTTTTGCTTTATTTTCAAACGTTCATCTTTTCCCCCATGTACTCACACACCACCTCTTAGCTGGCTTTCAGAAGGTGATTTCTTCAAGCTGACTTATGCTTTCCTTAAAACTTGACATCTGTACAAGAAGGAAAATACATGGGGGGGACTAGTTGTGTATAGAGAGCCATGCTTATTCTGAAAATGGTAAAGAATCCATCAGCCGCCTTTGAATGACAGTATTAAATGGATTGCAAATTGCTGTTTTCATTGGAAGGATTACGCAAAATTAAAAGAGAAAAAAAAAACCAGAAAAGCTAGATTCAGAAGAATGCCTGTTCTTGATTCCATTCCAGCTTCGCTAGGTTTTCTAGCCTACTCTCAACACTTGCCTCACTGTCCCTGTTCACTCAAGTTACCAAATAGCGTCCATAAAAATACCTGACCACCAGGGAGAAGGGTCCGGGGTGGGGAGGGAGGTGGTCTGTCCTTCCCAGGGAGATCGCCTTCCACGATCTCAACTAAATGCCTGATGTGAGTAACTGACCCTCGTATGTTCAAAAGGATGTATTATCTAATGAAAGAATTCACATTAGAAAAGGAACTCTTTCATTTAAAAAGAGCGTAGAGGGGCTCCTGGGTGGCTCAGTCGGTTGAGCATCTGACTCTTGGTTTTGGCTCAGGCCATGATCTCAGGGTCCTGAGATTGAGCCCCAGGTCTGGCTCCATGCTGAGCATGGGTCTGCTTGAGGTTTTCTCCCCCTCCCCAGCTTCCCCTTCTGCTCCTTCCCCTACTCTCATGCTCTCACTTTCTCTTTCTCTCTCTCTCTCTTTCTAAGATAAATAAGTAAAATGTTTTTTAAAAAGATAATAAAATCTCTTTAAATAGTTTGTTTGTCAATCCAATAGGACCAGAGGGGTGAAAGTAAAAGTTGAAATGTACTAATCAGAAAGTAATATAAAACACATGTGAAATTTGCTTACAGAGGAATCCCACCAACACGGAAGATCAGAAGCAGCTAATATTACACCAAAAGCACAAACACTTTCATACATCATAAGAAAACTCATTTCCTTATTTCATATAGTTACATTTTTCTTTTTGGACACATCCAGTTTAGGTTAATCTTAGGATTCACTCCTATTACCTAAACACAGCTCAGCGGTATAGTAGTAAGTGTCCTATTATTTCTCTGTAACAGGGAAAGCTGACACTGGCATTTTTTCTTCTAGTGTCTAGGAAAACCCTCATTCTTGTGCAAAGTGAAAATTAACTTTTCGTGTGCAAATAAAATTAGGCTGCTTGAGAGGGACTGTCCTTTGTGTATAAAGTATGTTATTTGGGTTCCAAATAAAAATTTGCAATAGCATGCTCTCTGAATAAGACAGATTGAAAAGTCTGGAAAAAGTAACAAGACCAGAAGAGACCCCTGGAGCGGTTTGAAATTTCAGTCTTCCTTTTATGCTTCTAAATCATGGGCCGTTCGTTTTGAAACCAATGGTAAAAGAATCAGGTGCAGCTTTGTTCCACATTAGCAATGAGACAACATCAAACAGTTTAATATGCCCGTGTCTGGTGTGCTTTCAAAGTGGTAACAGTGCAGAAAATGTTTACCTGCTCCCTATTTTGTTTTTCTCCTTGCACTCAGAACTAGCTGCCTTTACAATGATCCAGAAATGTCTTCCATGGAGAAGGAGTAAGAATTCACCATCCATAACATCTGTGTGGTGACTGGTAGCCTTGTATGGCTGGGCTCTGAAAGAAAACAAAAATACACCAAGGATTGGGTAAACTCTGTTCAGATGTTCAGCTCTCAGGTTCTCTACTTCTCACATCAGAACCTTGCAAGAGAAGTGTGCCAGCTTCACACCGTCTCTTTCGTGATCACTATTACATTCCTTAAAGACAGCTTAAATCTAGTTGGCATTCCATTTTCTGATCCAAAAATGAGCAGAAAAGGAATATTAGAGCCAGATGTGAGAGCATTTGGGCAGGAGGAATGCAACTCAGCTTTCCGAATTACATCATCTATTTTAATTAGTGAAAGTTGGCCCTTCCTTTTGAACTTCCTATTTTGGCAGAGGGGGAGAAGAGGTCCTTGTTTGGAAAATTCCAGGAGACAGTGGAGTCTGGATGAAGCTTTAGGAATGAGCTAGTCCAGGTGGCCTCATCCTGGGAGAAATGGAAATCAAACACGTAGTGAGTGCTGACCCCTAGCCCGGGTCTGTGTGAAAAGCCTCAGGCATGTTACCTGACTTTTAGCCTCAAGATAAGCCTACGAGGTACATTTTACAGCTGTGGAAAGAGTGGCGTAGAGAGATGATCGGACCTGTCCCACGTTTTACAGTTGTAAAAATGTCCCAGAGCTGGGAATTGGAGTCTGTAGTTCCAGAGCCAGTGGTTTTGAAATCTGAGAGAGGTGGTCATCCTTCTGGAATTGCTGTGCAGCCTCTGATCTAGCTTCGGTTAGACTGGAGAAGGACAAACTTAGTTGCCTAAGGGAACAGACTTGTCAGTTTCAGGGATTGAAGTCTGCTCCTCCCAGGGAACCTTGCCCTCCAACCGAGGGCTGCTGCTCCGATCTGAGTTGTGGGGAATTGAACGCAGTCCTTCCCGGGAATTCAGGAGGGGCAAAGATGGGACTTAAACATGTCCGCTACTGTGTTGTGTTCTCTTTGGACCTCCTTTCCCTCAAGGTCCGAAGCAAGGATGGAAAATCACAGGGCAGCCCCTCTGCGGGGGCTGCGACAACCTGACAGTTTAAGGCAGTTTATGGACCAAAAGCCCAGAGAGAAGGTCCCCACAAAAGAGTAAAGAACGAAGGCCATAAGGGGACCTTTGGAAATCTCACAGCTATTTTTCTGAAGGTTTCACCTGTCCCACCTCTTTGAGATGAAGGCAACAGTTGCTTCAAGCAAACTGCTACACCCAAGTTCTGCAACGCGAAAACAGTCCCTTTGGCCACCTTCATTCGTCCGCAAATTTCCTCTCCCTCCGCAAAACAGCGCCCCCTAGAGCAGAGTCCTAGGCCTGCAGTTCACCCGCCGCGCGGAGGGCTTGTCGCTCGCCGGCCCAGGCTGTGACATCTGCGGGCTTACCCACTCCTCCGCCTGTCCTGTGTTCGGCTCCTTGTTTGTATGTAGGGCTCATGGGGTTGCGGGGAGGGCAAAGCACTGCTTTCTGTTTGGGTTCATGGCAGGGCGGGGCACGGGGGAGGGAGGGGATGCTGCAAAGGATAATGTTACTTCCCACTTCTTAGAACAGACTCCACCTCGCTTCCGTTTTCTGCAGCCCTGTCTTTCCCAAGCCCTTGTCGGGCACCTGATCCCAGCGCAAAGGAGGAGATCCAGACTGGGGGCAAGAGTGGCCAAGTTCTTACTCTCACTTCTAGCCCTGGATTTCTGGCTTTCGTTAGTATAAGAATAAGGGGCTTCATTTACCTTTGGCTCCTGCGTGGAAGCATTTTACCCCTTCTGTAGTGAATATATGGAATGGACGACCTGTAAAGGCTGTTTCAAGTAGCTCAGTCAAGCCAAGATTCAAATGAAATGTGGCCCTCTCCTCTCCCTTTAGAGAAAGTTGGCGAAGTTACGCCTATACCCCATCTGCCTACAGAAAACACAAGTGTCTGTGTTGAACATTTAACAATATTGTCGGATACTTTGTGAGGAACCTCGTTTGACACATCTGAGAAGCCAAAACGGCCTGTAGTTTCAATGTCTCCCTGGAAAGTTGCTTATAGAAGTCTCAGCCCCCCTGCCCACAAGGGAGGAATATTCCTTTTGTATTGTAATTCTGATTCAAGGTAAAATTTTCCCCCAAAGCCTTCTGTTTTCAAAAGTATCTCTCCAGGTGCTTGTCTCCTCCCCTTTCAAGTTTGGATTTTATTTGTCCGTTCGTGTCCTAAAACTTGTGTATGCTTTTAAGATATTTTTACATAAATAAAAAGTGTATCCGATCCGGGGGATGTGGTGCTGTTTGGAGAAGCTTCAATTAGGAGGATTGCTGGTACCTTCATTGGTCCCACAGGACAACTGATGTCTCCAAAATTAATCATCATGTGGTTTCCTGTGTTTACTCAAAAATCGTCCATTTTTTACTATCTCTGGCTTCTTCCATAAACTGCGTAAATAGGTTTTGGTGTTCCAGCTTTTTGTTTACCAAGAGTTGAAGGGATATATTTCTAGAACCCAAGAAGGTTTACCAGAAAGTCAGCGTGGGGGCGACTGGCTGACTCAGTGAAGCATGTGACCCTTGATTTTGAGATCGTGAGTTCAAGCCCCACAAGAGATGTGGAGATTACTTAAAAATAAAATCTTAAAAAAAAAAAAAAAAGTGGAAAATGAGGTATTTCAGAACAGGCATCCTGGTGTAAGTGTTCTGTTTGTTTGTTCTTGGATTTTTATCAGGGCCCCTTTCAAAAATACCCTGTACTACTGCTAGTATTCTGCAGCAACTAAAGTTCCTACTCCTCCTTACAATTGAAAACACTTGAGACTGAATCCTTAGCAAGGCTTGAGAGCGGTAGGAGTACTCTATCTTACAGATACAGACATAGACATTTAGGCAAGATAGGTAACTCAGCCAAGGCCCCACTCTAATAATGGTAGCATTGAGGGCATTTCAAAGGAAAGCCATTTTGCACTCCTATACCCTAAACGGGCAGGCAGCCTGGGTTACCAGTGGCTTTATTGCAAAGCTGCACAAAGGAACCCATACAGATCCCACCAGCAAAACACAGGAGACTGTGCCGTGTGCAGATGGAAGGGCCAGGAAGTCCGGTCCCCGCGAAATCCACAGATATTTCCCATATCACCCCTTTCAAAGGGTGTTTTTCTTTGTTCATGGCTGAAATTCTTCTTTGGAGCATCCTGGCCGGAGCTTGCTTCTCTGGTAGGTGCCAGGAAGTTGTGACAGGCTCCCTAACAGGCAGTAGAGAGTGGCCCCAGGAGGTCTTCAAGTTTTTTTCTAGATAATTGGGAACCCACAAGACTTTCTTAAAAACAACCTTATCTTCGGTTATAAGAATCCATCTCAATCAAGTAGGCTAACCCCTTTCAAACAAATTCTTTGGCTCTAGAAAGCATTGTGGTTTGATTTTTATTTGGTGTTTTGTTTGGGGGTTTTTGGGTTTTGTTTTATTTTTTGTTGGTTTTGTTTGTTTGTTTGTTTCATTGTTGACCCCTTTCGTGCAATGCAGCACTTATCAGATGTTATTTACTTCAGGCAGATGGTGGATTTGCCCCACAAGAGAAGGCCGTTTACTAGAAAATAGGTAGATCCCTTATTCCCCAAATGCAATAATGTTCCCTAGTCCACTTCAGAAACGAGCCCTCACACGTGTCTGTTGCCTCCCTAGATCATTTCAAGAGGTGTAAAATGCTTCCAGAAACAGCTTTGTAAAAAAATAAACAGATTCCACATTTTAGAGAAAGCCTTGACAACGGGGGTTGTGGGGGGAGGTTGTGACTTACCAGGTTCTTCTGGCATAAGAGACTTGCATGATTTATTTTCAGTAAGTCCTTTGAGGGGAAAAAAAAAAAAAAGCAAACACCTGCCACTCCAAATCATCCCTAAATGTTTTGTATTGAGTTTCTCATTGTTTTCTTCCTTTTCTTCCCCCCTAAGTATTGACCTGAAGCTAAAAGGAAAGCCCTAGTTGGCCGGGCTTGGAAGAAGAGGATTCTCTCCTGCTTCACGATTCTGCTGTAGCCCATCCACCCAGAGGACGTGGGGCGAATGCTGCTACTTTCCACTTTGCACTACCTGGTGCCATTCTAAATTTCTAAGGGGAAAAACAGTAAGGGAATTTGTTTACTCTTCACGTATTTTATGAAATTGTGTGTATTTTCCTATTTTGCCAGTTACGTGCCTCAAAGATTTCAGTTGAACCCTAGCAAGACAATAGGACCTTCCGTTCCAATATCCTGTTAACCCTTGGTGCGCTGTATCTCCTCTCTTAGACTGGTCTTGACCGATCAGATACCTTCTGTCCGCTCTTAATCATGAGCGGGTTCGTTTCCGGAGATTAGCTGGATTTCTCCTTGGTGATCATTTTAGGTTTAAAACACCTGGGGCTCGCCACTCCCCAGGCAAGTTGTCCCCCATGGAACTCCGCCTTTAAAACCCTCGGCTCGCTTAACACGGCTGTAACCAGATTCAGGTGTGAAGTCACCATCAGCTGAGTGTACCCCCTTGGGTCTTGCCCCATGAATCGTCTCTAACGTCTCAAAGGGACCCAGGTTTTCTAATTCACATCAGGTTTATTTTAGTTATCAAATCAGGCGTCGTGTTTTCTGTGAATTGGCCTTCTTAAAAATCATCATTTCTCCTACGAACGTTGAAGACCTCGACGCTGAGAAGCTTGAGGAGTGATGGTGGCGTTTTTCACTCGCTCTCTGTGCTTCACGCTGTCAGCTTGGTTCAAAATGTTCCGCTGGGCGTGCGGAGGACTCGAGTGCCCAGTGGTCTGCTCAGAAATTCATTATTTGGGAACCTTCATTTTTCTCAAGTTCTCTCTCACGGGCGTTACAAAAAGCAGTCTTTCAGTCACTTTCAACTGATCGGAGGTGTAACATGAAATAGGAGTGTGGCCTCTCATTTGCAAAATTCCTCTGTGTAGTCTTCACACGCCCTTTAAAATACCAACCTGTTTTCAGACCCGTGGGCCTCTGGCAGAGGGGCTGGCAAAGGCCTGGGCAAATGGAGCACACCACCTGTTTCCACATGGCCTTCTCATTAAGAATGGCTTTCACATTGGGGTCGAAAAACATTTTTTTAATATTTTACAACACATGAAAATTACTCAGATTTCAGTATCCCTGGAAACACGGCCACACGAATTGGTGCCCAAACTCTCTGGGGCTACTTTTTCCTCTTGCAGCCGCAGAGCCGAGCAGAGACAGCAGACCATGAGGCCCACAAAGCCGGAACTATTTCCTCTCTAAAGAGTTAGACCAGGATTCCCCCATGGGCTGCAGTGGTGGCTACATCCAGGAGAGCTGTCCGGGGCACTTGAGTCCTGGGCATCCTGCACTTTCAAATGCCTTGAGGTAGACCTCTTTGTACAGGTGATGGAATGTGGCTGACACCATTCGCTTCATGTCTGCCTCCCACCCACCTTCCAGACGTGTGCACACACATGCAGGTCAGCGCTCCTTCCTCCACAAGCCATACTTACCCGAGTTCCCCTCTGTGTCCCTTTCAGCCAAGCATCTTGTGGAACTGTGTTCTTTTGGGTATCCTCCCTTCTGACCTCTGTCTTGTCCAATAGAAAAGCCCTCGAGCATATGCTCTGTCTGTGCCCAGCTCCACCCTTGGAAGCCCACATTATGCGTCTCCTGGAGCTCAGTGTTGACATAAGACCAGTGACCTAACATTTGGTACGTTCACCCCTGGACCGCTGTTGGCCTAGCACGGTTACTGACAATGCTCCCTTTTGCTCAGCCGTGTCCCATTTTGGAGAATGAATTAAGTAGCACCCCTAACCACAGAAAGGCATGAAGAAGGCAGGGTTGTGTTTAGTTGGTGCAATCCTGAGGACACAGAGCTCCTCACAGGGGAGTCTTGTTGTAGTCAACCAGACACAGCAATGGTCTCACCATTCACATTTCGCTTGAGCTTGTCTTCGCCTGTTCATGGAGAACTACTCAGGTGGTCTTCTCTTGGAAGCTTCATCTTCCTACATGGAAATCGTGAACCTCTCTCCCAGTCACTGATTTTGTTCGGGCTGTTCCGTGGGCCGCACCGCCGTTCCAATAGGCATCTGTCATTTTAGTCTCTTAAAAAGATGCATTAAGTGCACGTGCTAGAGAAAAGCCACTCTGTAGATTCCGTCCAAGTAAGTAGAATTCTAAAAGAATCCTGAACAACGAATCCCTAGGCAGATAGGTAGACAGATGTAAACACTCACATTCGTAGCTAGCTAGCTCTTGCATTCTGAGCATTCTTGCTTTGGTGCTGACTTCTGGGGATGGTTTTGCACTTTTCCTATAGGTTTGTAGGTCAGGGAACCGAGGGCAAATCCCAAGGGGGCAACTGCTGTCTGCGTAGGTCCTTGATTCACAAAGAACATAAATCTACTCAGAAGCTACCATCAAGGAGAGAAAGAGAGTGTCAGGGCAATTGCCGGGGGTGGGGGAAAGTCCTGAAGTTCCTTACTGAAGCCATACAATGTTTTGTGGGGTCACCTCCTGAGACAGGCTCCGACATGTGTGAGAAGTCACTACTCTAAGCTTTCATGTTACTAAGCTGTCATTTTCAGTATTTGGTTACAGCATCACGTTTACGCCTCCTCTAATCACAATGCCTCCGTAGTCTGCTCCCTTAGACACATTTAGATGTGCACAAACTAATCTTTTCTATATTTGAAAGTTTTTCTACCACGTATCAGATTGCTCAGAATAAAGTATCTATTAGAGTCTGTTTTGGTAAAGAAATAAATAATTTATCCCTAAATAGCGTGGATTCATAATATAAAGATATGTAACACCACCATATTAAAAAATTATATATCTGTATAGCCTCTCTGTATGACTCAGAAATAAAAACTGATTCCGCAAGTCACGGGCTTTCTTTCCTCTGTGTCAGCGAGAGTCTTTCTCTAGCTTTGCTTCTGCCGAAGACCATGTGGCTGTCAGTACAGCTTGGCACTTGGTCCTTCAGGACAGGACTAATTTTGGCTTTCGTGGTTCCTTGATTTGTGTCCACTTCTCCTTTCTCTGTCCTTGGCCTTTGGGGGGCATGCATTTATTTTAAAGTTAAAGTACATTAAATGGCATTTAAGTTTTAGTTTTGGGTCCCCCCCACCCTGCCAGCCACACACACACACACACACACACACACACACTCTTCGACAGCCTTCAGGCAAAATCAGACTTGGGAATTAGCCCTGTGCCTTAAAAAAAAAAAAAAAAAATCTAATAAACAAGTGTATTCCTCTGCCTCTCCAAGAGGGTTTGGAGTAATCAAATGAGCAGCTGCTCTACAGGAAGTGAGACTTTGCATGTTCTCATGATCCAGGAATGAGTCACCATCCCGATGAGTGGATACTGTCCTCTACCCAGTGAAGGTAAGAAGGACGAGAGGAGATAGAGACGTGACTATGGTCTCAAAATGAAGGGCATGTTGCTGGAAGGTTAACTGTTCTATTCGTCTCCCCCTTTTCCCTAACTAAGGGAGTGGGAACTGGGGACCGGCTAGGAGTCCAGCACTGAGGGAGAGGATGAGTAGAAATGTGGTGAGTATGCTCGGTGACACTGTACAGCTGGTCAAAAGCTACAAACTCCACATCCATAGAGCCACACTAACGGTAGAATGGAGAAAGGAAGAACAACTCAATACAACTCAAAAAACTCAATAAGGCCTTTATGTAACACCAACGCTACGTATTCTGCAAGATGCATGCCTGTGTCGGGATTTAGCACACTCACTGGAGTACAGAGTGGCGCTAGGAGGAGGGATCCAGGATGAAGTTGGGTGCCTAGTTAAAAACCAAAATCAAAAAGAGTATGTTATGGGCTGAAGTGAAGAGCAAATAAAATAAAATCTTAAGCTTTCAGACCCCGGTCACAGAAAAGCTGTGTCAAGGCACGCCACGTCTCCTAAGGGCTGCTTCTTCCACAGCTTCTCTTGCAGTTGCACCATCTCCCTGTGTAGGCAGCGTCTTTGTGCTTGTCGAGAGCCACCCCGGGTTTCATCGCCCTGTAGGACCACAGAGAGTTTAACTGAGCTGGAACCTTTTGGTTGTACATACCACTCCTCACCCTGCTATGGGCTTTACAGAGCAAAGGGACTATTGTGCGAGGCTAATCTTTCTCTGGAGTCACACTCACGTTCATCCGAAATAAGTCTCTTGGGCCAGCCAAATTATTTCTTTGCCATATATGATCATTTTAACTTAGATGGCAGACACTCATCACTGCCAACTCCTATCTCTCTGGCCTTACCCCTTGTAAGAGACTTCCACCCCTGATGTTTGATCATGACCTCCTCGTGAAAGTCTTCCACTTTCGATCGGTGAACTAAATTCCCATTTTTCGCCTGTCTTTGTTCTCTCTTGCTGCCAAACAAATTATACTCGGTTCTCCTTATTTGGGGTAGTTCTGTCCTATAAAGTCACTGGGAATGCTGAATTAGTGAATGCTGACCCACTGCTCCTCACTTACAGGGTTAGGTTCCTGTGAGCCGCTGATCGTGTTGTTTCTGTGAACTGATAACACAACCTTGTTCAGTGTGTGTTACTGCATCAATACACTTTAATGTATATTGTTGCTTCATTAACATCAAATTCACGGTCAACAGCCTGGATGTAACTCATGCCTGAATGAAGCTTATCTGGTATGTGAATTTTCTCCACACGGAGACATTCCTGTGTTTAGGAACAGTAGCGTTTCTGCTTTATGCTTGGGAACCGTTTTAAACAGTGAAATCAACAAAAATCACGAAAATGCACAAAACATGGCACTAAATTGAGCATAAAAAGGACACTTGTTTACTGTATGAGACCGAAACAAGAAGCAGAACCTTACCTTGTTTGACCTCAGCTGGGAGCGTGCACATCGGGCAACCCAAAGTTTTCACTATTCTGCATATGTCCACAAATAACCATGAAAGCACCATGAGTCTTGATTTTGAGGTTACGCATAAATCTGAGTGAGGAGGTAAACTTGCAGTGTGGAATCCTTGAATAATGAACATTCACTGTATGCCAAAATTCAGCGACCCAAAACAACAGTTTCTGTGGATTAGAAATCCAGATACGTCTTAGCTGGCCCTCCATGCCCAAGTCCCACAAGCTGCAATCACAGTATGGACCCAAGGCTCAGGCAAGGTTCAACTGGGACCGAATCTGCTTCCAATTTCATTCACATGGTTGTGGGCAGGGTTCAGTTCCTCCAGCGCTGTTGGACTAAGGCCTTCATCCCTTGATGCTGATAACTGGAAGCTGCCCTTAGTTCTTCGACTCCTGGACCTTTACAATATGGCCACTTGCTTCATTGAATCCAACAAGGATCTGCCCACAAGATGGAAGTTATCATTGTTTGTAACTAATCACCTAAGTGATGTCGTGTCACTTTTGCTGTATTCTATTGTTTAGACAAGTTACTAGATCCAGCCCACACCCAAGGGGAGAGCATGACACAAGGGTATGAATACAAAGAGGAGAGATCATTGGATACCATCTTAGAAGTCGCCTATTGTATCCCTCAAGCCTTCTGCAATGCCTCTTTGATTTCCTCTGTCTCTTTTCATCTACAAGTAATTATATTTCTCAATCTTTTCCTTTTCTTCCTTTTTTTTCTATCATTTTCCCATGACTTCAAGTAACATATCTTTTCAGATCTCAGTGCTTCTATTTTCTTCTGCCATCTTCCCATGACTTCAAGTAACATATCTCTTCAGATTATTCAAATCCTGGTTTCATTCCCAACCTCCAACCCCCCATGATCATTTTCTCACTTGGTCTCTGTGCCCACTGCAATCCCTAGGCGGGGGCGGGGGGGGATTTTAATTCTCTCCCTTCTCTGACCTGATGAGACCATTTCCCTACCATCCCCATTGCCATTGGAATCACACATACTGGGACTTAAATCCTGGTTCTGCTTAATAGCTGTATTACTTTGGGCTAGTTATTTAACTTCATTGAGCTCTAGTTTACTCATTTCTTTTTTTTTTTTTTTTAAAGATTTTTATTTATTTGACAGACAGATCACAAGTAGGCAGAGAGGCAGGCAGAGAGAGAGAGAGGAGGAGAAGGAGACAGGCTCCCTGCTGAGCAGAGAGTCCGATGTGAGGCTCGATCCCAGCATCCTGGGATCATGACCTGAGCCGAAGGCAAAGGCTTTAACCACTGAGCCACCCAGGCGCCCCTACTCATCTCTTTTTAAAAAAACCATCTTACATGGTTATGTAAGAGTTAAATAGGATTTAAATACGCAGAGAAGCCATTCAATAAATATTAGTTCTCTTCCCCTCCCTCTTTTTTTCTTCATCTTTCAACATACCCAACCTTTTCTCTGTTAACATGCCAACTTCTTCCAATCCACTGCCAACCCCTGCCACTAGTTTTTGTCAACTATGTCAGCATCTTATTTCCTATCCCACCCCCTTTTCTAAATACACTAATTCTCCTTAATCCTTCCTCCTCTTCTCCCAGAGCTATTTTAGTCCATCTCTTATTCCTCCCCTAGCTCGTTCCCAGCTTTCATTTCCTATTTTTGCTTGGTTTACCTCTGGTTTTTACAATTTGGGAACAATCTCAAACTTGCAAGAACAGTAGAAGAAATTACTTTTCCTCAAACTCTAGAGAGAAGTTGTCTACATGACACCTCACCACCCCCAAATACTTGGTGTGTTTCCTACAAACAAGGACATTTTCATAACCCAACACAGCTATTCAAACCAGGAAGTTAACACTGAAACATGACTACCACTGAGTTCACACACGCCATTCAAGTTTTACCTGTTGTCTCAATAAAGGTACTTTATAGCAAAAGGATCCAGTTCAGAATCACACGTGGTGTTTTGTCACATCTCTCTAGTCTCCTTTGATCTGGAAGCATTTTTCAGCTTCTCTCTGACTTTCACTGTAGGACCATTGTCCTACAATCCTGCGGAAGGCCGGAGATGGAAACATTCAAATAAATGGAAATCACGGCAAAGTAAACTCAAAGAGAAGACCAGGTGCAGTGCCAGAGATGTATAAACATGACCCCAAGAGCTATCAGTGACCACCATCAGAAAGATTCAGATGTGCAAAGACCACTGATTCTGTGTTGAGGTCCCAGTACCATTCTCACTAACCATGTGATCATGAATATGTCACATTAAGCATTAAGTTTCTGCCAAAATGTTATCTATGCTTGTGTTTAGGTGGTGATACCAGGAGATGCAGTTTTTCTTCCTCTTCTTGCCTTCTACCGATCAGTATCTCTCGACTAAAATAAATGGTCATGAATGACTTATAATGATGGCAAAGAACCAATACAAAACTATACAAACTTGGTTTATTCTGCTGATAAGAAAATGTTTCTTAATACCTTTGACATTTAATAACCTATCCTAGGACACATTAGGCTCAAACACTATTCCTGTGCCTGTAAGTATCAAATCAAGAAAGGTTTCAGCAGCAAACTCAGTCAGTTGCTATACTCTCTACCCCAATATTCTTGTCCCTGGGACTCTCTGGGAAGAGGGGCCACTATGGGATCCCCAGCCCTTAAAGGCATGTACATACAGCTCTGGGCAGTAGACCAGAGTCATAAGCTCAACCAGCTGTATTTCTCTGAGCTCTGACCAAGCCTTAAGGTTCTGACCACAAGCCTCTCCCTCTCCCTGTTCCACTCCTTTCTCCCATGTTGGAGAGGACAAGAATAATTGATTATGCTGAGATAGAAGACAAGTCCCTCTCAAAGAGCTTTCTGCTTCTCATTGCTCATCTAGTTGATAGTTTGGGACAGAAAGACCTAGAGTCTGGCTTACAGACATGCGAGTTTAATGCACTCACATGTGTAAGAATAAAGAAAAGGCAGTTGAAGGATTGACGTGGCCTATTCATGTCAAAGCGAGTCTTCAAGCTCAAGCTCATTAGGGACACAAAGGGCCAGCCTTACAAAAATGCAGCTTTCTCTAAGGTCATGGGGAATGTCAATCTTCCCAAGTCATTCCTGAGGAGCATTGGAATGACTGATGGGCTCTGAAGAAAAAAAAACAGCCTTCCCCCTAGTCCTCCCCTTTAGTGTGTCTTTGACCGCTAGAAGACTTAGAGATTAAAACTTGCTTAAGATATCAGTAAGGGAAACACTAATAGAAACGCTGCTGTATTTCTAATTTAAATTTTCCCCCAAATACATATTTTAAAGAATTTTAATCTAACGTGGCTGCGGCGCGCCTGGGTGGCTCAATGGGTTGGGCCTCTGCCTTCGGCTCAGGTCATGATCCCAGGGTCCTGGGATTGAGCCCTGCATCAGGCTCTCTGCTCGGCAGGGAGCCTGCTTCCCCCCATCTCTCTGCCTGTCTCTCTGCCTACTTGTGATCTCTCTCTCTCTGTCAAATAAATAAATAAAATCTTTAAAAAAAAATAATAACGTGGTTGCTATAAAGTTTTCAAAGTCATACTTAAAGGAAAGCCCTTTCGTACCACGCATTTATTGCTAAAAATGAAGCCCAAACTGGGTGGCTTAGAATAGCAACACTCATTCGTTTTGCCCACTCACCTACGGTTTGCTCAGGACGTTGTAGGGCTGACTCGTCTCTGTTCTACACAGTGTCTGGGCAGCTTGGCGGGGGGCTGGAGGATCCAGGTTCAAGTCTGACTAACCTGAATGGCAAGTTGTTTGAAATGTTTGGCACATTTAAAGCTACAGTTTTCCTGAGGATCCATATTATGGTGGTTTTAAAAGAATATGAGGATTGTAAAAAAAGAAATAAGTAGTCGCCTTGCACTTCCTAAAATACAGTTTTTTAAAAAAAACATGAGACTTTCACACAAATTTAGAATGAATGTGTCAAAGACGTACTCTGACCATTAAGGAATCACGTTACGTGAGACATTAAGACTGGTGGAGCGGATGAAAAAGTGGGGTAGTACCGAGTATGTTAGGTACGATCACCTGAATTTGCTAATAGCTGTATATAATCAGTATACTATCCAACAAGGCAATAAAACGCCATGTTTGTAGTGATCATTTCTACTGGTGGAAATCAATCATGTCTTGAACAAGTAATATGCATTTCTGGGGAAATGATCTCCCTTCTGCAGTCTCAGTCCCTGTACGGAAGGAATTGTCCCTCCGACCCTCCTTGTCCAAGATGGGTATGCTGCCTGGCCTCGCCCAGGGGAGAATTCCATCCCCCCAGTGAGAGATTAGGGGCAGGGCCTTGTGTCCCCCCAGAGTCCAAACGACAGGGAGATTTCACAGAGACTTTAGTGAGCACCTCCGCGTTCTCCGGGGCACTTGGATCTGGAAGGCTTTGGGTCGGAACTAGCTGGCAGACATCCTAGAAATGAAGAACGTGGAACAATGAAGACAAACAAAGGAGGGGGAGGAGCATGGCGGTGGCCCCACTGCCTGATTGCAGCCCTAATCCCGGACTTCTCGGTTCTACGCAATAGATTTCCTGTTTTTTTCTCTTTTTGGTTTGTTTAAGCCAGGTAAATGGATTTCTCACAATACGAGAAGGTTCTCGAGGTCTCGCTGCTGCTTCTGTGCTAGCCAGAAGAACAGCAGATAGTCCCTGCTATGTGCGTCAATGTTCCCTTCCATCAAAGGAATAAATGATACTTACAAAGAGTCACGAAGATTAAATACATAATAAATATAAAATATTTTTACAATGCAAAGGTAAAGGAAACATCATATACCTTAATTTTTCTTTTTCTTTTTTTTTAGATTTTTTTTTTTTTTTTTTTTTTGTGAGAGAGGGACAGTGAGAGAGAGCATGAGCTAGGAGAAGGTCAGAGAGAGAAGCAGACTCCCCGCGGAGCTGGGAGCCCGACGCGGGACTCGATCCCGGGACTCCAGGATCATGACCTGAGCTGAAGGCAGTCGTCCAACCAACTGAGCCACCCAGGCGTCCCTACCTTAATTTTTCTAAATTAAATTCTTTCTAGCTCTCCATTTACTAGGATGAAAAGACTCTTCATATCAGTCATTCATTACTGGGGGCTCTTTGACTCTTTAGTGCTAAAAAAGAAAAAAAAAATTACCTAGGTAAGATTGGTCTTTGGTCTACCATGGCTGCCGCTGGGATGGTCACTGCCCGAGACCATGTGGTCCATTAAAGGCAGGTGGCTCCACAGGCTTTTGGCCATTTGGGGGAGCTAGAGACTTGGACCCAGCTCCTGAGAGTAAGCTGTTTGATATTCGGTGCCCCCAGCAAATGCATCCGCTCACCCCATCAGAAGTCCTGCTCCCGGGGCGCCTGGGTGGCTCAGTAGATTAAAGACTCTGCCTTCAGCTCAGGTCATGATCCCAGGGTCCTGGAATCGAGCCCCGCATCAGGCTCTCTGCTCAGTGGGGAGCCTGCTTCCTCCCCTCTCTCTGCCTGCCTCTCTGCCTACTTGAGATCTGTCCGTTAAATAAATAAATAAATCTTTAAAAAAAAAAAAGAAGAAGAAGAAGAAGAAGAAGTCCTGCTCCTGCTCAGGCACTTGCATACAAGGCATGGATGCGTGTGGATTCTTCTGCCCATTTTCCCTCCGGTCCCTGGAGCCACGGTCATCTTGGGCAGCTCCTGCTCTTTCATCCTGGTGACTCCATCTGCATGCTCCGTTCCATCTAAGGAGCACCCAGCTAGATCCCCCTCCCACATGGAAGCCTAGACAGGGTCGTACCATGGATGCCGTGGAGCTTCTGACTTGGGCTGGGAAACACACACACACACACACACACACACACACGTGCGAATTAACAACTGGCGGTAGGCAGCCTTCAAGAGGACTCCCCCTTAGCCCGCCTCCGGGTATTTTCACTTTGTGTCACCCTCTCCCCTGGACTGGGGGCTTGGACCTAGTGACTCCCCCTGAAGAAGCAGAACACAGCACAAGGGATAGAATGACTGCTCCGAAATTAGCCTCTCAAACAACAGTAACATCTCTCTTGGTTGCTTTCTCTCCCCTTCTCCCGCACTGCTCCGAGGGAAGCCCGATGCCATTCTGTGAGCGACCCCACAGAGGATCCTGTGTAGCAAGGAACCTATAGCTAGGACTGCAGCCAGAAAGGACCCGAGGCTTGCCAAACTCCGCATGACCGAGTATGGAAGCAGAGAGATCGATCCTCCCCGAGATCCGCCTTGAGATGACTCCATAACCCTGGCCAAAACCTTAGGTTCAGCCTTGGGAGGGACCCTAAGCCAGCGAGGCAGCTGACTCCTGACCTAGTGAAACTGTGAGAGAATAAGTGTCCCTTGTTTTGAGAAGCTGAGGTTTGGAATAATTCAATATACAGCAACAGATAACTAATAAACTGCCCTAAAGAGCAGTAGCACTGAATTTTCTGGAAAAGAGGGTGAAATTGCCTTTTCCTCCTTTTGGAAGTCTTTTCTGGCAGGGAGTAGGAAACAGCAGTAAGTTGCTTAGTAAATTACCCTGCGACAGGCACGAGCAAATGATGGGCAGCCACGTAAGGAGGTCTAGCAAGAATCACGGAGGGAAATCACTGTCTCTGACAGTCCATGCTCTCCTCCACAGTCTAGAGCAGCCACACACCCTACACTGCGTGACAATCAGCATCCTCCTTCCAGGGGAAGGAAGGAACAGAGTCCAATGCTCCCAGGAACTGTGGCAAGGCAGCTGCCCCGAGTCCCTAAAATGCCGCTTAGCGTTCCTAAAGAAACCCAAACCCGTTCCTCTGGCCAGAAGAAAACAAGCTGGTTCTGCTTTGGGGTTCCAGGGATAATGGAAAGTCCTCAAAGGCTAGAACTCCCTCCTCTACCAGAGGACCTTGGCCAAAACCTGGAGATTCTGGTGCAAGTGGGGAACTCTAGCCTTCCATGATGGGGGGAGGGGGGTCTCCAGGAACAGGAGTCCCGCACACAGCACCTGACTCCAGGGGGTGATCTGAGGTCCAAGAAACTGGGCGCTGGGGACTCTGTGCGGGTCTCCACCAGCAAGGTCTCAGCACATTCATGCATAGCGCGACCCTAAAATGGGCGTGGGGGTGGGGGAAGGCTTATGTGTGTTACCCTGGGGAGCCCCACTGACTTTGTGTTCAATGTCACCACTCCCTGCAGAGTCTCTATAAGACAGAGGACAGAGTCTGGATTGATACCACGCTGTGGACCCCGGGTGCATCCACAACACATTTGACAACATTTTATAGTCAAGTATGTCCTGATCTCTCCATCTTTTTTTTTTTTTAAGATTTTATTTATTTACTTGACAGAAAGAGATCACAGGTAGGCACAGAGGCAGGCGGAGAGGAGGGGATGAGAAGCAGGTTCCCTGCTGAGCAGAGAGCCGGATGTAGGACTCGATCCCAGGACCCTGAGATCATGACCTGAGCCAAAGGCAGAGGCTTTAACCCACTGAGCCACCCAGGCACCCTGATCGCTCCATCTTTATTCAGCAAATGAGCTTTCCTGCTTTTGGTGACCCTCCTACTTTCCCATAAGGGCAAGAGTGGGGAAGGGGGAGAAAAGGCCAGTGCTGGAAACAGAGTAGGACCCGGGTGTCTCTCCTGGTTGCCGCCCTCTCATCCCTTGGAACAGGTCTCGTAGGAGCCCTGGGTACAGAAATCCTGTCTGATGGTGACTACGGAAAGAAGCAAAATTTGAGATCCGCTAATGACTTCCTGGGGGACCAAGGCTAGTCTCTGAGGTGTTTTAGTGCATGACCTCCCCTTTGATGAGCCTCAGGAACGTGAGAAAATCACCAGCAGAGGAGTCATATGCCTAATGGATGGTAACTGAGTACCTCTTAAATTCACTTTGGAAAAATCCAGTTAAATGATGGTGGGGAGGCTTCCAATTTCTAGGCCAGCATGGAAGGAGCTTGGAAGTTGTCTTTCCTGACCACACAAGAAAAAAAGAAAAACAAAAAAACCCCCAGCAACTCTTCTATCCCATTGCACTGAGGTCATAGGACCAAGGGCCACCCCTGAAATTGAAGGGACAGAGAGCTAAATACAGAGAACCCTGCTTTTCTGGAGCCGAAGCCTGGAAGTAGAGGCCTGCAGGGACATAGCACCAGAGTAGGAAGGCCTAAACCATGATTGACAAATTGTTGGAGGCTCCGTGTGGAGGAGGCTGAGAGTTAGACATTCTGGGGGGTGGGCCATCGGAGGGGGACCCCCACCCCGCCATGAGTTTTGTCTCCAGGAGCCCTATCAGATTGACAGCAAAGATCAGAGAAAAATTCCCTAGTGCTTCCAGCAAGGGGAGGGGAGGGGAGGGGGCACCCAGAAGACTTTGTTCTTTACAAGATCTGCCCTCAAGAGAGCCTAACTTCCTGCGGTTTTACCAGAGCCCAACGGACCTGAAAGAGAGAAAAGATCCAGCTCCAGGCCCTCCCCTGCCAGCCTTCCCGTCTCACCTAAGGGAGAAAACACAGTGAGGCGGAGACACACAGTGGGCGGGGGTGGGGGGGGCACCACCCAGGGTCACAGGCTCACTAAAGACAGGGTCCTAATTATAGGATGGCAGAGCCCTGCCTCCTTCCCCACACCTCACCATCCTACCCGTAGGGCTCCTGTGTAACAGGGGAATACAACAGAAAGAACTATGTGTCTCAGGCCGTATTTAACAAGTCTCTAGGGAGACCCCTGAAACAACAGGGGTGACACAAACAAAGACGCCAGGGAAGGTTAGCCTCTGACATGGACAGGAACATCAAACAGCGAACACAGCCCAACACCTTCCCAGAGGCATGTTATGTCTCTGATAAAACCTCCCACTGAAGACCTGTTTTCCTCCATTCCTTTACCCACTGTACTATGCCTAGTTTTCCAGAAAAATCACAAGGCACATCGAAAGACAAATGAAATGATGGATTACAATGTCATTGACCAGATTATAAAAGCAGAAGTGAGTCCACCCAGACTCTAGGCTCACTTGCTGTCAACCTTCCCCACTTGCTGTTTTTCTAGGACCATCATCTCAGAGCTCAGGCAGGTGAGGAGTCTGGGGGAGCCGGGGAAAGCCACGCTGCCGGCTCCTCTCCATTCCTCCAAGTAGAAAGGGCAGCGTTCCTCTTTCAGAAGGCTCCAGTGGCTTTCTCGTTACCCACTTGTGCTGGAGCCCTGAAGGCGGGCCCCTGACTTGGAGCTTAGGACCGAAGTAGACCTGCTCAGAGCTTGAAATCAGAGTCCCAGAGTCCAGCCAGCCTGGCTCCAAGGGAGACTCAGGGGCCCTAGCGTGATGAGCCCAGGGTGGGGATTTGTGGGTTTGTCCTAGGGCCTGGGCAATCCCCTCCATCCCAAAGGCCAGAGGCTGGGTCTTCCCTCATCCTACACCAAGAGCTTCTAGGCTTTCTAGATTGGGGAAGCAAACTGGAACCCATGGCAATAATGGGAAGGGGTCCAGGCCGGGCCGCTGCCTTCCCCACCCCCCATTTGCTGACTAACAAACACAACTATGGCTCTTTCAATAGGTGAGAGATTAGGAACCTGACAAGATGAAGTTAGGTAAGGAGGTTGGGTCAGGGACCAAGTTTGGTTGGGTAATAGGATTTAGCATCTGAGCGAGCTCTGTGGCTAGGAAGGAAATGTCACATCATGGGGTGAGAACCAGGCCATTAAGAAATCGAGATCCAGTGGCAGAGAGACACCCTGTGGTGAGGAAGAAGAAAAGGAAAGTGATGGGCCGGGTGCTTGGTGGAGGCCAGAGATGAGGAAGCTGAAGTTAGAGGAGACCCTGGCAGGGGAGTTGGGGTGTCCCGGGGCACAGCAAGAATGGCACCTTCCCACGGCACAGGAAGACCTGCTCATTCTGCAGCAAGCTTGATGGAAAGTATGCATGCAGCTACCTTCAACAGGGCACTTCCTCAGGTGGCTGCAGAAGGGACACCAGCTACAGCCAGGAGCCCTGCAAGGGACCAGGTGCCAGGCCAAGTCCATGGCCACCAAGTTCCCAACTTCACCATTTTCCTTCACTCACCCCAAGGCTTTCTCCCATGGTCTCCTCCTGAAGGGTCTGCCTGCTCTGTCAATGCAGGTTGTACCTGACGGTATAGGGACCCTGGCTGACATAGGCCAGGCTGGGAAAAAAGATACAGGAAGGAAGGGAAGAGATTAATCACCCTTTCCCCAGAGACAGTGGGTCCTAGCTCAGGTCAACCCCTTCCGGGCAAGTGTTCCAAACTGGGAAGATAGAGGTCCAGGTGACATGCGGTGAGGGTCAGAGCAAAGACACCTTGCCGAGGCTAATTACAACAGCCCTTTAGGCTTCTTCTGTCCCCCACAGTCAGGAAGAGACTGCTTGGCCTCCCATGGAGAAAGCGTCCCCAGTGGTCCCGTCCACCCCTTCTCCCACTGTCTCCTCCTGCAGGAGCTCCTTCCGACCCACTCGCCAGAGGCCCTGTAAGCGGCAGGTGGAGGCTGCTAGACCCCAAATTTGGGAGAAAGGGAAGGGGGGGATCATTTCTCACCCTCCTGAGGTCAGGCTCCCACGTGGCAACACCTCAGAGTCACCTGTTGGCAAGCAGGACATTCAACTCCTTGGGAACAGAAAGGCCAACAGGAGCAGGTGCACGGGCCATGGCAACCCCATGGCCAACGCCTGGAGCACCTGGTGTAGCAAACACTAAACGGGCTCTTCCGGGATGTCCTTGTCCACATGGCGCATTTGGGTCACACCTGCCCTTTTCTCTGGTGGTTGCTCCTCACAGGGACCCCTCTGTCTTACTCAAGGGGACATCTCATGAGCCCTCAGACCTAACACAGCTTGAGGGATCCCCAGTCCTTCTCCTGCCCAGAGCCTTTCCCCACCCCAAGATCCCAACAATAGTCATGGAATGCAGCATTGGGAAGAGAAGAGGGATGTCTTTGGCTCAGGTGGGGTACAGGCAGCCCCTGGGGGTGAGGGGTCAGAACATCTAGCGTCCCCCTGCACCCTTCCCCCACCCGCAGATACACTGGTTCCATTTCTAGCACATTCTGCGAGCCGGTTGCCCGAGGCAGTAGGGGCCTCAGACGGTGGCCAAAGATCTCTTCTTTAGGAATTTCTTTTTTTTAATGTTTTTTGTGATGTGGAGCTCCTCCTGTTTCTCCATTTGCTGGAGAGGAATCTCACTTCAGCAATATTTTGGAAAAACGGAAACAAGAATTGGGAGCAGGTTCAACCTAATTTCTCAGTTCACAGATAAAACTAGACAATAGTTAAAAGTTCTATACATTTTGAAAATTACAAGTTCCTTTCTCTTTTTAATACAGGTAATTTCTTAAAGAGGAAATATAGCTTGATAGAGGATACCTACATATAATAAAGTTTATATAGTTGTTAAAAAGAACTCCTGATATACAGAAATTATTCCCAAGTCTGGAACTTGTCGGTTAAATTCCTGTATCATTCTTACTTAAAGGAAAAAAAAAAAGTTCTCTGGTTACAAGGCAGTCATAACTTACCAATAAGAATTGTTTAACTTATTATTTGACTTTTGCTTGACACTTTGGTGATAAAAAAACAAATTTTGCTCATTCCACTAATACTATTGAGGCTGCTTAATATTTTATAGTCCTTGGCTAAGTTTCATTATAATCCTAAACTAAATGCTGCAGTGTAGGCGGACACCATCTTCAGCCCCTGGAAAGTCAGTGTCTACAAGGAGAGAAAATATATAAATATGGCAACCTCCAATAGCACCACAAGGCAGTAGGGTGTATGACTAAGAGCTAACTGTGTTGGGAGCAGCGCAGTCTGGTGCTGACTTCGCCACTAACTAGATGTGTGACCTTGAGCAGGGCCCTCCCTTATGCCCCATGGGGCCCCATTTCCTTATATTTAAAATGAGAGAGCTGAGCTATTCTCTCAAAGGGCCTAGTTAGCCACTAGAAGAGGAAATGTTTACTAACAGCCATCCTAGGGAGGATGGAGAGCACTCAGGTTGTCTACCAATAACCATTTGATCACCCTCTGCCCCCGGGGTTTTATTTGTCTGGGATTAACCGCACATCAGCAAGGAAGTTCCCTAAATGGATCAATGGAATGGCTTTCGTCTTGTCAAAGTGAGTAGCTTAGGTCATGTCAGGTTTAAGATCCCCAACCCCTAGCGTGACCTGAGCCACTACGATTGGGTTAGGACGCAGCCAATCGGAATGAGGTACAGGATTTTCGCAGGGAATTCTCAGATACACAGACTCTCCCTTGGTTGGGTAGTGGGAAAGCCTGGAAAGGCTAGAGTCATTCACAAGTCAATGCTGCTGGAGAGCGTCACCAAGAGGCTGATGGGAAAACAGAGTCAGAGTCTTCTAGAGCCCCAAAGTAAGAATTCACATAGCTACCCCTGGAAGGGTATGATCTAAATAGGAAAAAAAGAAGGGAGACTCTTAATATTGGGACAGATGGCAGGAATCTGGAGGGAACATGCTATACTTCAATGATGGCACCTTGCTTGGTTGAAGAAGAGAAGGTGTATTCATTCAATATTAAGCATCTGAGTTATAAAAATATTGATACTGCCTGTGGTTGAGGTTGGCTGTGCGGTCATGGTTCAGGACAGAGCCGTGGCATGACCCAGTTCTCAAAGAGCTTATAGCCAAGCAGAGGGACTAAAAGGTCAACCACCAACTATAGCAGAGGAGGGATGACCCCTCATTCAGCTCCAGGGTCTGCCCCCGGCAAGAAGAGTTTCAAGGAGGGAGTTGTCTTTTGAATTCCTGCCTGCAAGGAATTATGATCCACATAGTACAGATAAGAAAACTATTGTAGGTGAGCAAAAATATCACATACCAAGTTAGACCGTCATTACCGATAAACCATAAAGGTATGTTTCGCCTTTCTTCTACACATTCCTTTAAGGATTACCTAAGATCACAAAAGCAGCTAGCAAGTGGTAGAGTCAAGAATTGACACCAAGTCTTTCTGGCTTCAAAACCTCAGTATAGACTCTCACTTCTCAAAATGTGGTCTGTCAAGATAATGTCAAAATGCCAAGAACATCAGCATCATCTAGGAACTGGCCTGGCTATATAATTTGTATGGCCCAGTACAAAGTAAAACTCTGGGTGCCTTATTCAGAATAAGGAAAAAAGGACCATGGAAGGTACCAAAAGATGAAGCTTTTTCACGTCTCTCACAGCCTCTCAACTAGTGATGTTTTAGATTTGCTGTTTAATGTCATTCTAAGAAAAGAAACATTTAGATTTTAAATTAACTCACATGGATTTCCCATTCATCTTTTTATCCTGTAATGCCAGTTTTAAATGGAAACTTCAAGTTAATTCATACGTGGAATCATCAGAATTACACCACCTGTGTTTTGTAACTTGTACACGCATTCGCATTGTGTTCTCACCCGAACAAACACTGAACAAAGCAACTCAACTATTCTTAGTATTTTACTTCTTAATGAGCTCATAGTCCATCAGCGATCCCCAGCTTCTGCTTCTTGAGGAAGAAGGAAGAATTGAAAGGAAAAGGAACTTTTTCTTTCCTTGTGTGGCATCACTTTGGGCATAAGTGGTTAGCTAAGAGAGAGAAGCAACAGAAAGTGTATGTTGGGGTTTCTTAGTCATTCATTATCCTTAGAACTACATTTCTTTCTTTCTCTATTCACAGAAAATTCTGGTTCTGAGGCTGCCAGCACCATCAACCTTCCTAAGTCACAGATGTAGCATTACCCTGTACTTGCTTTGAGATGTGCAGAATTCCCACCAGGATTCTGTACTCCTGGGCATCTCCATCATTATACATACACAAATAGGGCAGCAAGAGATGGGGGATGGGCACACTCACACCGCCCTGCTGGACCTCCTCCTCACTTGTGCTGGCTACCTATACCACCTGACTGTACTCACAAAACACAGGTTCAAGTTTAAATTAGGAAGAATTTGAAGGGGTGCATGGATGGCTCAGTTGGTTAAGTGACTAACTCTTGGTTTCGGCTCAGGTCATGACCTCAAGGTCGTGAGACTGAGCCCTTCATCATGCTCTACTCTCAGCACGGAGTCTGCTTGAGATTCTCTCTCCCTCTCCCTCTGCTTCTCCCCTCACTCTCTCTTAAATAAATAAATAAAATCTTTAAAAAAAAAAAAAGGAATGTCAAGGTCACAGTAGAGCATCTAATGAAGTTCAGAACCTTGTGGGCAGAGGCTGCAGCTTGAAGCCAGCTGTGCCTGTGAGCTGGGGAGCAGTGCAGGTTGGCAGCTCCCCCACCCCCCAGCTCACTCAAAATCTGCATCTCCACGAGCTCCCCAGGTGGTCTGTGGGAGCATCAACGTTTGAGAAGTTCTGGTGTAGTCCAGACCATTGAAGATTCTGTCTCCCTAGCTTGATGCTGAACTTCCTCCCTGGCTGGGTTAAGTGGCAATGTCTTCTCTGGTCGCCTGGCCCTCTGTCATCCTTCCTACGGGTCTGCGTCCAGCTCCACCAGGATGTTAGCAACCCATGGCCTGCTGGCTTTTCTGAAAACCTATTTATGAGGATTTACTGAAATGTCAAGCTCACCTGCCTTCCCTCCAAGGCCTTTGTATATTCCTGAATCCCAAGGAAGAAACTACAGAAGCAGATCCTAGGGGCCGGGCCAGAGGCAGAGGCCCTCAAAAGATGAAAGTCTTGCTAATTTACACATCAGTATGTAAGGGAGGTATCCTTGTTATTGAGAATTCAGAAGCAAGAGTCTTTTCCTCCACCTTTGCTATTTAATTCCATTATTTCCTTGCTTTTGTTAGTTTTGAATTTGCCCAAAGTGCCAATTCTCTACTTCAGTTTGAGATTTTTCATAATCAAAAGACAGAGCGTTTTGATTTGTATTTCTCTGATGCTGAGTGACGTGGAGCCTTTTTTCATGTGTCTTGTTGGCCGTTTGGACGCCCTCTTTGGAGAAATGTCTATTCATGTTCTGCCTGTTTCTTGATTGGTTTATTTGTTTCTTGGGTGTGGAGTTTGAAAAGTTCTTAATAGATTTTGGGCACTAGCGTTTTATCTGATAAGACATTTGCAAATATCTTCTCCCATTATGTAGGTTGTCTTATGGTTTTGTTGACTATTTCCTTCCACAATGAGATAGCACCTCATACCAGTCAGAATGGCTAAAATTAACAAGTCAGGAAATGACAGATGTTGGTGAGGATGCAGAGAAAGGGGAACCCTCCTACACTGATGGTAGAAATGCAGGCTGGTGCAGCCACTCTGGAAAACAGTATGGAGGTTCCTCCAAGAGTTGGAAATAGAGCTACCCTATGACCCAGCAATCAAACTACTGGGTATTTATCCCAAAGATACAAATGTAGTGATCCAAAGGGGCACGCACACCCGAATGTTTATAGCAGCAATGTCCACAATAGCCAAACTATGGAAAGTGCCCAGATGTCCACTGACAGATGAATGAATAAAGAAGATGTGAGATACATATAAGTATGTATCTCACATATATAAATATATATGATATATATTTCATATATATAACCCAGCCATCAAAAATAATGAAATCCTACCATTTGCAATAACATAGGTGGAACTAGAGGGTATTATGCTAAGTGAGATAAGTCAATCAGAGAAAAACAAATATCATATGATTTCACTCATATGCGGAATTTAAGAAACAAAACAGAGAGAGAGACAAACCATGAGAGACTCTGAACTATGGGAAAGAAACTGAGGGTTGCTGGAGGGGAAGGAGGTGGGGGGATGGGGTAACCAGGTGATGGGCATTAAGGAGGGCACGTGATGTGATGAGCACTGGGTATTATACGCAGCTGGTCAATCACTTACCTCTACCTCTGAAACTAATGATGTATGTTAATTAATTTATTTTAAATTAAAAACAAAAAGTTAAAGGGACACAGAGCCTCCTTAAAAAAAAAAAATTAGAAAAATAATTTTAACCTCTGCCCACCCCAGAATATCTTTAAGAAGAGGAGAAAAGGGAATGGAAAATGTAATTCTGACATTCTCTTTCATAGTTCCTAAGAATAATAATTCGAGCAAAGAAATCTGGTCAGAATTAGGAAACTTCTTCTTTCACTTTCAATCTCAGAAATAACCTCAGAGTTACCCCAGAGCTAATACAGAAGTGCCCCTCCATTCGGGAGCAAAGCTTCTCTGCACACCACTAGCTTGCAGGCTAATACAATGTTTTCTTACACAACAGTGGCTCTCCTCCTCCTGTGTTGGGGATCCAAAAAGAAAAAACAAAAAAAAAGAAGAGAAAGGGAAAAGACAAGAAAGAGAAAAAAAGAAAAGAAAGAAGTTTTGAAAAGACACCTGTTACTCCCCGGATGGGAATGGCTGCCTTCTCCTCCAAAGCTTCATGATTAGCCCAATGGCCAAGTTTTCAAGGTCAAGTCGCTGCTTACAATTTATCAGTACCGTTCTAACATTCAGAGATCTCAAGTTTAAAACCAAGCTTATGTGCTTCCTGACAAGAACTGGAAAAGGCATCCAGAAAGGACTAGCTAGAGTAGGGAGTGAGGAAGCCGAACAGAGAGAGTGGGGGTGTGACTCAGGTCCACAGGAGTAGGGAGCATGACTGGGGCCCACAGAGAGAATGGGGGGTGTGAATCAGGCTCACAGAGGAAGTGGGTGTGCGACTGGGTTCCACAGAGAGATGGGGGTATGACTGGAACCCATAGATGGAGTGGGGGGATGACTCGGGGTCACACCTCTGTGTGAGAAAGTGGGGGCATGATGGGGACCCACAGAGGCAGGGGTGTGACTGGAATCCACTGAGGGGGGAGACGGTACTCAAACCCACAGAGAGAAAGGGTGTGACTCAGACTCCCAGAGAGAAGGGAGAAGGGCAGCATGACTCAGGGGCCCACAGAGGAGGAGGGGGCGTGACTGAGACCCATGGCAGGGGTGGGGGGTAGTGTGTGACCTTGACTGGGACCTCCTAAAGGTCCTGGACTTTTTAGAAGCTCCATTCTCCCCCACCCACAACTAAGACAAGGGCAGGGCAGCAAAGAGACAGCGGAGTAGTTACCTCTTTGAGGTTGAGGTTTTAACACAAAACCGTGTGCTCCGAAGTCTTTCCTTGTACACTGTCCTGCTTGTACAATGATTGCATTCTCTTTTGGATCACCAACTCGGAACATTCGGTAGCATGAGTGACAAGGACATTTTAAATTTATGGGAAATACAAAACCCCCTTTGTGGGCATTGGTTTCAACGGCTGCCTCAGGTAACAAGAGTTGAGCTAAGTTTCCCTCCTTTTCCCTTCCTTATCCATTGATTCTCTGGCCCAAGGTGCTATCAAGTAGCCTGCTGACCCATGGGCCGAGGGAGGGAGGAGGAGATGAAAAGCAAGTTAATCCACCAGATGGAGAGGGGGCTGGTTTCATCAGGAGACAGCTGCGTTTCCAAAGCCGGATCAAAATCAGGTTCAAGAAGTTAAGTCCTGCTTTAAAAGCTGCAGGCGAAGAGAGCTGAGTGGGCTGAGCGGGGCCAGAATATGAGAGCTCACTTCCTCTCCTCCGTTTCTCTGGGTCCTGGAGCTGGGCGGGTTCAGGCTGGAGAGTCCCCACTTTCTTATAGTCAGAAGCTTCGCAGTTGGCTGGGCCTTGGTTCAAGTCCTGTTTTCCTGTCCTTCCCTGGAACTCAGGATCTTCTGCAAAATAAGACCGCACTATCCCCTATCTCGTGAGCTTTGGGGGAGGAATCCACAGGAAAAAAAAAAAAATAGCAATGAGCTCACAGCTCAGGGTATACAAGTAACAAGTGTGGAGGGGATTGGTATTTTAAGGGGCGCCTGGATGGCTCAGTCATTTAAGAGTCTGAATCTTGACTTCAGCTCAGCAGATGATCTCCGGGTCCTGAGTTAGGCTCTGTGTCCAGCAAGGAGTCTGCTTGGGATTCTCTCTCCCTCTGCCTCTCCCCACTCTGCTAGTGCATTTTCTCTCTCCAAAATCTTAATAAACAAAACAAATTTTTAAAAAGGGAGAAGCTGTTGTCTAAAAGCCCAGACTCCCAGATTTCCAAAGGACATAACAAAAGGATCATGAGGGAGGCCCTGAGTGACTCTCTAACCGCCCCCCCAAGGTCTGGGGGGAAAGCCGTAGCAACCCCTTCCGTTCCTGTTTGCCTAGACTTGCATCTCCCTCCTTTGCCTCTCCCTCTCGTTTTTGTTTTTTTTTTTTTTTTTCTTCCCCAAAGACCCTGGCAGCCTCATGCTTTCCTGATAGAGTAATTTGAGGAAAATCCCCTCATGTTGCTGACCCCCATCTGCTTCTTCAAGGCAGGAGGACGATGAAGCGGCTGCCTTCCAAATCCCTTTGGAAGCCAAAGTTACAAAAGTATCCACTCCTCTTCTTTCCCGAACCTTCGCCTTTATTTGCCCTTTACCACTCAAAGTTCTGTGACCAAGACCTACCTGGCTGAGCTTGAGCCACTTGCCCCCAGGAGGCATAGCAACGTAAGAGAGAGATTCCCCCAAGGACTTTGGGCCTCCTCAAGAGGAGCGCAGGACCCGGATTTCTGCATTCTGTTGAAGAGGGGATCGTGCCCTCAGAGAAATCAGAATAGACATTGGGGTTAGCGTGGAGCAAAAAGCAAGCACTACTGCAGACAGTGCCCAGAGAGAACAAGTCCCAGGAGGAGGAAGGAGGATAGCAGCTCAGCTGCTCGGTTGGTGTTGCTACTGGGCAACAGGTGCAGAAAGTGGGTATCCGGGCACCTGGGTGGCTCAGTGGGTTAAAGCCTCTGCCTTCGGCTCGGGTCATGATCCCAGGGTCCTGGGATCGAGCCCCACATCGGGCTCTCTGCTCTGCGGGGAGCCTGCTTCCCTCTCTCTCTCTCTGCCTGCCTCTCTGCCTACTTGTGATCTCTGTCTGTCAAATAAAATCTTCAACAACAACAAAAAGTGGGTATCAGTCTTGATGGGCTGTTGGGGTTGGGGGGGACTCTTAAAGGCACACGTCACAGTGTGACCAGGTAGTTCCTCTCCTCTCCCCACAGCACCCAGTCCCACAGGCCCACGTGTTTTCCTTTCAAAAAAAAAAAAAAATACAGAAGTAGTCTTTTCATTCCTGCCACAGATGGGTAGATGGGGGGAGGGGAGGCGTCCAGCCACTAAGGAAAAGCATATGGCGACCATCAGGTGTTTCCTCTTTACGTGAAATCACCGGGGCATTTCAATGATGCCCCGGCTTCTTTCGAGATCCTTCTGTTTCCTTGGTATGATAAGCCAGGCCCAGGCCCCCTCCAGCCTCCCTCCCGGCCACTGGCCACTTTCCCCTTCACTGCAGCCGGCTCAGGAGATCCTCCGTGTCCCGAATGTGGCCCCTTCTCTGTGCCCTCTGTTGGGAATGCTGTTCCTTCGGCTGCAGCCAGCCGGCCCCCCTCTGCAAATGTTACCTCTTGCTCCTCCTCCAGCCTGGTGAGCTTAGGGTCTGCCTGCTGGGCAGACTCTACCTCGCTCTCTCACCCCGTCCAGTCAAGCATTTCCCCCTCGTCTCTGACTTCTCCCTTAGCCTGTGCCTCCTGGACAGTAGGGACTGGATCTCGCCTCTGTACTCCAGTACCCGATTCCAGGAGTGGAGCCTACTGGGTGCTCAGAGCTCCAGGTGGGAACTTGGAGACCCACAGCCGGGACTTTTAGCTCTCCATCGAAACAAGCACAGACATGCACGCGTCCTTTCTGTGCATTTAGCATTATTCTGACAGCACATTATGACGTCTGTGCACAAGCAGGGCACGAGAAACGAGCCACCATATAGACTGTCAAGTAAAAAACCAAGCATTGGTTTTGCTTTCTGAATTGTTAGAGGATTCCCCCAGATAGTCAGCTTTCAGGAAACTGGTGTGGAGGTGGAGAAGTGAGGCCAGGAGGGACAGAGAACAGCCCACGGTGGGGGGACGGCACCTGAAGTTCAGGGCCACACGGGACCTGAGTCTGTGTGGGTCATGCAGTCCGGAATGTCCCCCCGCCCCCAATGGAAGAGCGAGGGGCTGGCAGCCTGAAAGGCACATCCTATCCCCAGAACATGGTGGGAGTTTTCAGAATCCTCTGTGGGTGTGGAAGTGAGATGCCGGGGCACGGGGAAGAGGCTGTGGGATCGGTTTTAGGGTCTTAGATCTTCCGTGCTGGTCAGCTTCTCCTGAGGGGAGTGTCCCACTCACACCTGCGGGTTAGAAGACCAAGGCTGCGGCCATTCCCACCCCTCCAACCTTGGGCTGGGCTTCTTTGAGCTCGTTCGCCCATTCCCACTCATCCACTGGCTTTCCACCTTCCCTTTTCCAGCTGTTTCCTCTGCTCTTAGTCTTTGTGGATTTGTGCTTTAAAATAACTCATTCATAGTCATTTTTGTGGGGTCTTGAGAGAGAATCAGGATAAACCTAGATATTCGAGCCACCATGTACTAACCAGTAAATTTTCTATCTCTCTGTAATTTAAGGGTACTTTTTTTTTTTTTTTAATTTGCCCTATACATCTTTAT
The DNA here is from genome assembly GCF_002288905.1 of Enhydra lutris kenyoni. Lineage (NCBI taxonomy): Eukaryota > Metazoa > Chordata > Mammalia > Carnivora > Mustelidae > Enhydra > Enhydra lutris. Next base: position 16,852,460 of record NW_019154117.1, on the reverse strand, counting down.
TAAGGGAGTCTGGTACTTTGGTTTAAATCATTTGCCAATCCTATGAGTGCAGTAATTGTTTCCTGAGGCAATGAAAGGGTCAATGAGGAAATGGGAGGGTAACCTCACCTTCAAATGTCGCCCAATGCAGGTGAAACCGATGGCCCCCCACCTCCCACCCCCTCACGCCCACCGCGCACGCGCACACACACACGGATCCTCTGGGTCACCCTGGGGGGACCCTATTCCTTGTCCCATTCATCGGTCCAGCTGTTACCTGCATAGCCTCTCCCAAGTACGACCAGCTGAGAAATCCCTTCCAGTCACGACAGGAGGGCAGAAGTAACTGGGGACTTTGCAAAGGCGCTCAGCCGCAGAAACTCAAATGGAAGAGGGGCCATGAGTCAGTTTCCACCTCTGCTCAACCTCATTGCCCCACCGTCTGCTAGCACTGACCACTTCCTTACAATACTTGTGCTGCCTTTTGCTTTCTCTAGGGTGGGGATTTCTTAACTCTGCCTTTCCCAGCCTTCGACCTCATTTATTCTTTTGAAAGGTAGTGAATTTCGTTCTGTGGCTTTTCTGGAATCTTTCAAAAATGAACCTAAGTCCCTCTAACATAGAGCGACATTAGAATCTCGTCTTCATATGGAATAAATATAGGGCTAGTGGCCTCGGGGCCCTTTTTTGGTTTGGTGGTGCTGCTTATGTCATTATTGTGGCCTCCACAAATAAGCGAAAAGCAATTTCAGTATGTATTAGACTATCAAAAATGCCAAAGAAGGATTTCATTCATAAACTATGGGAAAACGTCATTACTTTTGCATAAATGGAAGCCTGGAGAATCAAGGAATTTTCAGATGCCAAGATCCCACTTAGTTGGCTTCTTTTGTTGAAATAGGAGATGCTTTAGTTAGATATTACACATATCTGGACAGTAAATGAAAAAGGAAGTTCTAGAAACTGCTACAATGATGTCAATACACAAAGGAAATTTCCACAGAGGAGATAAAGAGAAGTTAATTTGGGGATGGGCTAGGGAGGAAGGAAGACTTGCTCTTAAAGTTCATCATAAAATTGGGGCACTTGCCTCTTTCAGTTGGAAGAGCGTGCAACTCTTGATCTCAGGGTCTTGAGATCAAGCCCCACACTGGGTGTAGAGATTACTTAAATACGGTTTTTTTTTTTTTAAGTTTATGATAACATGGTCAATAAAGATGCCTGTTAAATTAAATTGGAAATTCTTCCAAGCTCATCCCATAAGCTTACAGGCTCTGCTTGCCACAAGGTCCAGCCCGTGCTCCCCCACCCGCACAGGGGTACCCCACATTTGTCTCCCCAGCACACATTTCTAGCTCCGTGCCCTGGGATATATTTTAGTCACATCAATTTTGTAAGCCATAAAGGAAATACGATTGTCTTACCAAAAACTTACATTAATATTTGTTGACAAATATTTTTCTTATAAAAGTGTCATTGTTCCCTGGGTTTTTATATTTTTCAAAACCTCTCAGAAGGCTTTATTTCCCTTTATCTTCCCAACAACTATTACAATGTTTGCAGAGAAAGGGACTCTTCGACATTGTATTTATTCACCGTCCTATTTCTTTATCCCCGCTTTTCTACGAAAGCCTACAGGAGCTACAGCAGGCTTCCCGGCACTGGCTAAGTGCAAGGCCAGGAGTAGACGCTGGCCTCCTGACTTCTAGTCTGGTCCCTACCCACGGAAGCTCGTGGTCACTCGGACCTCAACTCCGTGCCCGGACACGGTCTCCGAAATAGCTTCTGTGCTTCTGATCAAGTCTAAGAATGGACTCAGGGTCTGTCATGGTGATGGAGGAGAGCTGTAAGCGTCCAACACGATTCCGGTGTGCGGAGGGGCAGCAGACAAGGGTGAGGTCTTTGTGCAGATTTAAGTATCTTCTCCACTGATGAGCGAGAGATCTAGTTTCCCCCTCTTCTGCGTCCACGGAGAAAGACCACACTTAAAAATGGAGATTTCCCTTATAATCACAAATGTCTCTTATCTACTCAGTTTTCAGAGCTTCTCCTGTGTCTGTTCTTTCTTAGAAATAACCAGCCTCAGGGGCACCTGGGTGGCTCAGTCAGCTAAGCCTCTGCGTAGGCTCAGCTCATGCTCCCAGGGCCCTGGGATCGAGCTGTGCATCGGGCTCCCTGATTGCTGGGAAGCATGCTTCTCCCTCTCCCTCTGCTGCTCCCCCTGCTTGGGCTTTCTCTTACTTTCTGTCCTGCTCTTTGCCAAATAAATAAAATCCTTTAAAAAAAAAAAAAAAACAACCTAAAATAATCCTAATGCCACAGAGGTATATTCTAGGGTGGCAAATTCTGCTTGGCTGTGGTGAGTCTGGCTGAGGAGGGTGCCCTGCACCTGCCATGCGGACTCGGGGTCCCAGCTGGGTGAGGATGGCATTGCCACAGCGGGGGGTACCTTGTCTGGGGAGTCACGAGGGCAGCTAGCTCCACATGGGTCCCATGTAGGGAATCCATACCCCAGTGGGATGAGGGGATTGGGAGCAGAGTCTAAAGGGGGTGAGAACAGCTTTCCACAGGGATGTTGCAAAGTCAGAGCAAGGGTAGGGTGAGGAGGAGGACATACTCAGAGCCACGGGGAGCAGTGGCTGTGACCAGACACTGGTTTTATACTGGGGGACAGAGCAAACGAGATTCAAGGATATTGGGAGTCAAATTTCTTACTGTTGAAACCGGGAGTCACAAATGTGGAAAAAGAGAAAACTAGGTGGTGTTGGATGGGAACTGGGTGTCTGAGGGTAGGCTTAGAGTTTTCAACATAGATAGACCCAAAACTAAGTACAGATGAAAATGTGTGTGCACACATGTATATACGTATGTATATACCTATATAACTTTGTATGTAGCTGTATACTCCCATATATCCCACAATTCTGTCTGCTAAAAGGGCCTCTAATAGCAATCAACACAATCTATGTTTCATATTCTTGATCCTGTTCTCTACCCTGGGGGAAATGGCTGATTGCAGGGCTGAGGCAGGAAACTTACAGATTGGACTTGGGGCCGGTAGGCAAAAAAGTGATAGACCTATCAAAAGGACAAAGAAGCAAACTTCACTGTCAAAATAAATTGTCATGATGATGGATTATAACTTCTTGAGTAAAATGTGAGACCATGAGCCCTGAGCAATGTCAAGATATGGATAAATTGCAAGTGTAACGGGAAGGGGATAGTTCCATAGAATCTCCCCCCACGAAATAGTTATTCACTACAGCAGGGCCAAGAGTAACTTCCTGTTGGAAAAGGTGACGGACGTGACCATCAAGTGATCAAAGTGAGCGTCGTCAGTCATGGGGAAGACGGTAGTTGTGTGCTCCCGACAGGATGCCTGAGAAAGCATCCCTTGAGAAATTCCTGCCCAGGAGACTTAAGTGAAACCTTGTATCAGACAAACCCAAAAGGAGCGATGCCTCTAAATAACAGGACTACAATCTGCAAAGGCATCAAAGTCAAAGTCAAGTACAGAGAAGGCTAATCGTTGCTGGTTGGGGAGACTAAAGTGTTTGCCAACAAAATGCAAGCAGGGGTTCTGGTGGACCCTTTGCTGGGATGGACCCACTGGGCAGTTGGTAAAACCCAGATAGGGTCTGGGGAGTAGATAGATGGTTGTGGTGTAAAAATGACCTGAAGATTTCAATGGGTGTATTGTGCTTTTGTAAAAGTATGTCCTTGCTCTGAAAATACTCACGGTCCTAGGCAGGGCAGGGACCATGGACCATGTCGTGTAGTCAACTTACTATCAAATTGCTCAAGGGACAAAAATGCTTTGTACCCTTCTTGCAGTTTCTGTAAGTTTGAGATTGCTCAGAATAAAATTCGCTTTAGACAATATTAGTTGTCCGTGTTAAGAAGAACGGTAACAGAAGAGAAAGGAAAAAAATATTACCTCATGAGAGATACAGTGCAGTGGGGGTGGGAAAATATTAAGTAGTAGGATTCGCACAATGGTCCCTTTCTGAGTAATAAAATGCCCTTTGCAGTAAGCTACTCAGAGAACAAGGTAAAGCCACACCTGTTTCAAAGAAGACAACAAGAAAGGTTTTCTTATTCCATAACCACAGATGAGTCCCAGAGAGGTTGGACAAAAGCAAATTCCAGGAAAAGGAAAGGACCTCATTGTTATTACTATTGAGAGAGTGGTTTTTCTTATTTGTTTTTATACCTACTACTGTGTAATTGGGAGAAATTGGTCTCCTTTCATTTAAAGAAAAATGTCCTCTTAGTCAGAAGGTTTGAATGAAGACAAAGCTTCTTTAGGCACAGTTTTGGAAAAGAGAGGAAAACAAAAATTGCACCACACAGATACAATGCCTATTATGCATTTTGTGTGCTACTTTTGGGTCTTTTTTGTGCCTCCTTTTTAAGTGGCTGCGATTCTAGCACACCATGTTTTCTGAGTGTAGCAAAGAGGTCACACACAGGCTTTGAACTTGACTGACCAAGTTCTACATCCGGCTTCTGCCACCCTGTGACTTTGAGTTTCCTCCTGTACCAAAGAGAGTCCATATGCTCCCTTGTCTTGGGGATTAGGAGAGGACTAAATGAGATTATGGATATAAAACACTTAGCACGGTACATTGCACATTTTATGTATTCGGTAAATACATGATATTGATTTGACAGCACTTTCCCATTTTTTTTTCAGATTTTATATCTATTTATTAGAGAGTGGGGAGAGGAGCAGAAGGAAGGGGACAAAGACTGTGCACTACACATGGAGCCTGACCTGGGGCTTGATCCCGGAAACCTGAGCTCATGACCTGAGACAAAATCAAGAGTCTGTTGTTCAACCTACTGACCCACCCAGCCGCCCCAGCACTTTCCCATGTTTTCAAATCATTGTCATACAGGCAATTATTTTAAGTGGTTCCTAAAAAGCTCATGGAAAGCTTTGGTATGTGTCTCTTTCAGTGGTTGGTGTAAGAGTCTGCTAGGTGTTCAGCAAAGTTGGATTCCTTTTCTTCCTGAGCACACAGCCAGGTGACATTTCCTGGATACCTTTGCAGTGAGCTGTGCCGCGCGAACTGAATTCTAGCAGTAGGGCTTGAGGGAGAGGCAATCTCCGCCCTGCCCATGGACAGTCCTCTGTGTTCTTCCCCTTTTAGGCTCACCAAAGTGGCAGTACCCCGTGTCACCAGTGTGGCTATAGAAAAAAAAATTTTTATTTTATTTATTCATGAAGACGGAAGCAGAGGCAGATAGAGAAGCAGGCTCCCCGGGGAACAGGGAGCCCGAGGCAGGACTCGATCCCAGAACCTGAGATCATGACCTGAGCCGAAAGCAAATGCTTAATCAACTGAGCCACCCAGGTGCCCTGTAGAAATAATATGTTGAAAATGGCAGAGCTCTCATTTGATTAAGTCCTACAAGCCTGTATGGAACAGAAACTCCCCCTGACAACCGGAAACCCCATCATGGACTGTCAATGAATGAGAAATGAACTTTTATAGTGTTTCACCTTGTTTATCCATTTTTGTCTATATTTGCTATAGCAGCTAGCATTACTAGGATGCATATTGTTTAGGCTTGATTCTAATAGAAGAAAGAACTCCAACACCTTTTGGATTGTTTACCGTTGTTGTTTAATTTTTTTTTTTTTAAAGATTTTTTTTTTTTTTAATTTATTTGACAGAGAGAAATCACAAGTAGGCAGAGAGGCAGGCAGAGAGAGAGGAGGAAGCAGGCTCCCCGCGGAGCAGAGAGCCCGATGCGGGGCTCGATCCCAGGACCCTGAGCTCATGACCCGAGCCGAAGGCAGAGGCTTTAACCCACTGAGCCACCCAGGCGCCCCTGTTGTTTAATTTTTTAAAAAAGATTAACTTTTAAGTAATCTCTATACCCAACATGGGGCTTGAACTTTCAACCCCAAGATCAAGAATCACATATTCTGGGGTGCCTGGATGGCTCAGTGGGTTAAAGCCTCTGCCTTCGACTCAGGTCATGATCTCAGGGTCCTGGAATCGAGCCCCGCATCTGGCTCTCTGCTCGGCGGGGAGCCTGCTTCCCCTCCCTCTCTGCCTGCCTCTCTGCCTACTTGTAATCTCTGTCTGCCAAATAAACAAATAAAATCTTAAAAAAAAAAAAAAAGAATCACATATTCTACCAACTCAGCCAGCCAGGCATTCCCCCCCACTCTTTTTTTTTTTAATTAAGTAAACTCTACCCCAATTTGGGGCTTGAACTCACAACCCCAAGATCAAGTGTCACATGTTCTACTGACTGAGTCAGGCAGGTGCCCCTCCAACACCTTTTGAATGTCTCTTTTAAGTGTTTTATTTATTTATTTGACAGAGAGAGGTCACAAGTAGGCAGAGAGGCAGGCAGAGGAAGGGAGAAGCAGGCTCCCTGCTGAGCAGAAAGCCCGATGTGGGCCTCAATCCCAGGACCCTGATTCATGACCTGAGCTGAAGGCAGAGGCTTAACCCACTGAGCCACCCAGGCATGCTGAATGTCTCTTTTAAATTCTAAGAAAAGAAACAGTAAAAAACAAACAAACAAACATGATCCTGTGGCAATCTAGAAATGGTTCGCTCTTACTGGAGTAGATTCCTGAAATGGTTCACACACAACCATAAGCCGTACTTAAAATGATTTCTAACGTCCTTTGTGTGATTTTTAATAGCTTGGGGAAGAGGTGAGTGGTGGCGTCCCAGAACAAGGTCAAATCCCAAATCTGCCATTATTTGGAGTTTGTTTCCTGGACCTATCCACCTTCCAGGACTGCCGTGAAGAAACTATGAGCTGATGTACATTAAATGCATAACAAAGAGCCTGGACTGGAAAATGGATTCCATACTCATTCGCAGAGTTTCACCCCCAGAATGTAATAGTTCCCCAAGTTAGTTCCATGAAACAATGGTTTCGTGATGTGTTCTGTTAAATATATCTCAAGAAAAGTTTTCACCATCAGAAAACACAGATCTCTCTGAAAAGTGGCATCCCGGGGTAATGTTTCCATGGGTATCGCAAACGGTATGACAGGTCCCATGGTCCCTTCTTTAAGTCTTCTTTGAGCCAACTAACCACAAAGGCAGCTTTTCCAGGTCATACCTGTTAGTATGCCGCCCAGCTCACGTTCTGCTGCACATACTTTGAGAAACTGGCACAGTGTTGGGTACATGGTGAATAATCAACAAATGTCTACCAAACGCATGAAGTGAGGAGACCACCCAAGTACCTCTCAGAAGGAATGAGAGATCTCCCTTTTGCACTACCTGCTAGCTCTCTGCTTCCTGATCTTTCTGAATAATATGGCTGCTGGATCCTATAGGATATTGGGTGCATGCAAGGCCCTGGCACTCATAGGGGTTGGTCAGGAGAAGGAAGAGACCTACATATAGGTCCTCTACCCGCATGGGTGGACAACTCCCAGACCACAGGGCCAGAGTGCTAGGTGAGGGTCAGAGAAGAGAGGATCCCAACAAGAGCTTGGCCAGATATTTAACCTTGACTATATGACTGTGCCAGTTCTTCCTGAGACCTAAGATGTTGGAGAGCCATGCAGTGGATGGGCTGGATGTCCCCACTGTCAAGTCTGAGCAAATTTAAGAAGATCAAAGGGAAAGAATGGGTCTGGTAACTGCCTTCCTTGATACAGCAGGTGAACAGAGGGAAGTTTTCTGCAAGTGCCTCCAGGTAAAGTACGGAAACTGCTAGATCTCCACCCCAAGAGCCAATAAAAAAAAAGTACAAGTCCTCTGAAGGGACCAACACGCAGAGAGAGGAACATGAACGTGAACACAGAGAATGCCTATCCAGGGAGACAGCACTGCTCTAGGGAAAGACAGTATCTTGAATATGGAAATAGTAAGAGCACTTATATTTGAGTCTAGGATACAGAGCACTCTCTAGGGTGAAATAATGTAATTTTTGAACGAGACCCTGAGATCAAGACCTGAGCCGAAATCAAGAGTTGAATGTCTAACCGATTGAGCCACCCAGTGCCCTGATAATCTGGTGTTAGGTTGTCACTGGCTCTTGCCTATTCTCCTGTATCACCTGTGTCCTCTCAGACACTTTTGCTCTTGGACCCTCCTTCTCCAACCTCCGATCTCTTTCTATTCAACACTCATTCCTTTGGTAATCTCCTACACTATCAAGACCTTCCCCCAACCAAGTTTTAAGATATAATTGACAAAGAGAACTGTACAGTGTAAAATATTTAAGGTGTACCTCACAGTGATTTGATTGCTATATGTATACATCATGAAAGGATTTCTCCCCATAGAGTTAACACATCTATCATCCAAGTTTACTTTTTTTTTTTTTTTTTTTTTGGTGAGAATGCCTAAGTACTACTCTCTCAGCAAACTTCAGATTTCAATTACATAATACAGTGTTATCAACTACGGTCACCCTGTCCACACATTAGATCCTTGGACCATATTCATCTGATCACTGGAAGTTTCTATCCTTTTATCAACATCTTCCTGTTTCCCCACACCCGCAACCTCTGGCAACTACTTTTCTACTTTGTTTTTAAGAGTTAGAATTTTTTTTCTTCCTTGCTTTCCTCCACATATAAGAAATACCATGTAATATTTGTCTTTCTCTGTCTGTTACTTATTGTAATGCTCTCTAGATTCACCATGTTGTCTCAAATGGCAGGATTTCTTTTCTCAAAGCTGGATAACATTCCATCATATGTGTATATACCACATTTTCTTGTGGGATCATGATTTTAAATGCTATCTATCTGATATGAGTCCCCAATTTTTCTCTCCTGCCAATATTTTCCCTCTGAATTCCAGTAAGGAGAGCCAACTTCTTACTCAATATCCCCATTGGGATATCTAAAATAAATTTCATATTTGATGTGTAAAAAAACTCTTAATTTTCATCTTCAAACAGTTTCTCCTGCAGTCATCTTAAACTCAGTAAATGATTCCATTCTTCTCAGGACAAAAAACTCAAGAGTTTTCCTTGACTCCTCTCTTTCTCTCCTTCCTACCTTCAATCCAGGGGCAAATTCTTTTCATTCTACCCGATCACTTACAATCCTATTCAGTATCATCATCATGGTCCCAACACCTTCACCTTCCACCTACATTAAGGTAACAGATCCTTAACTAGACTACCCCTACCCTGATTTCCTTACAGTCAATGCTAAAAACACCTTCTAGAGCAAGTCCTCCAAAATGTAATTTAGACCTCTGAGAATTAATTTCTTAAACTAGGTCAGCCCTAAATATCAGATTGCCATACTACATCAATGTCATAAAGTACTTTTCCAACTCCTGATGAAAGATAAGGAAAGTATTCCTTTGATAATCATTATAAGAAAATGTTAGGAAGCCATACATTCAATCAAGCAACAAAAAAATGCAACAATCAAAAAGGCAAATAACCTAACTAGAAAAACAGATCTACAAAGAAGAGAGACAGGTGATCAATGCCCACATGGAGAGACACTCAACATCATTAGTCATTAGGGAAATGGGGCCCTGTGAGAAAAATCACACACTTAGGCTCTTCCCAATAAAAGTCTTAAATTCTGAAGATAAGATCCAGGGGCACCTGGGTGGCTCAGTCGGTTAAGCGTCTGCCTTCAGCTCAGGTCGTGATCCCAGGGTCCCTGGATGGAGCCCTGCTTAGGGCTCCCTGCTCAGAGGAAAGTCTGCTTCTCCCTCTCCCTCTGCTTCTCGCCCCAAATGGTGTACTCTCTCTCGCTCTTTCTCTCCCAAATAAAATCTTTAAAAAAAAAAAAATTAAGGCATTGAAAGTTCAGTGGGAAAGGAGAGAAATACAAATGTTTGAAAATTCACCAGGTGTGAATTTCTAGCTGAATTTTATCTAACCTTTAAAGGACTGATAGTACTTTTATGGCTACTTGAAGCCATAGAAAAGGATGAAGAGCTTCCAATTAATTTTATAAAGTCAAAATAAACTGAATCAAAGCTGATGGAGGTAAGCCAAAACTGAAAATTACGGACAAGTTCACAAATATAGATTCAAGAAATCTAAATAAAATATTAACAAATAGAACCAGTCATGTATCAAAAAGGAAAAGAATTTTAAAAAGCAGACCATGACTTCTTCCATGAAGTCAAGGGCGTTTCTGTACCAGGAAGTCTAGCAACACAATCTATTACATCAGTCCTTTGAGGAGGAAAACCAGATGATCATATCTTTAGGTGCTTAAAATGTGTTTAATAAGTTGCAGTCCTTCCTACTGAATAAAATAAGAATTAAAGAAATGATTTAATAATAAAGGCTATTTACCAAACTGACAGGATCCTAAACTACAAAAGGCTAAACCCATTTTAATTAAACAAACTACACACAGGGATGTTCCCTATCCTATCATTATAACTAGACACTGACTTGGAAGAGATCCGAAACTCGTTAACATAATTAAATTAACTGGCCTAACATTTGGTCTTGCTAATGATAGGATTGTATTCCTAAAAAAAAAAAAAAAAAAAAAAATACAAATAAGAAAAGACCTAGAACAACAACAATAAAACCCAAGAGATTCAAGTATAGGTAATAAGATAATTTGGTTATTACTATTTTTAAAAATCTGTGCACTTTTGCCTATCCTAACATTAATATATAGAAGGAGAAACAGAAAAATGTTTCATTTACAACAACAGCAAAATATGAACTATTTCAGAATAGAGTTAGCAAGAAAGAAGCAAATCCCCAATGAGAATATCCTTTTTATTTTTAATATTTTTATTACTTTTTATATTACAATTTTATCGAAGAAAATAAAACAGGTCTGAACAAATGAAAAGAGAAATTATGTTCTTGAGTGGCAAAACTAATACCACAGAAATGTCAGTTTTCACCAATTCATGTAGAGACTTAATTTGATTTCAATTGCAACACTTTTGCTATCCCTGCTGTAACAAATTAGCACACACTTAGTGGCTTAAAACAACACAAAATTATTCTTTCACAGTTCTGGAGGTCAGCAGTGCACAATCAGCCTCACAGGGCTGAAACCAAGGTGTGGGCAGGGCGGGTTCTACCTGGCAGCTTTGAAGAGAGAATCCATTTTCTTGCTTTGTTCACGGGCCTGGGACTGCCTGTGTTCCTGGGCTTGCCATCCCTCCTCCAGCTTCAAAGCACACCGCTCCAATCTCTGTCATCTCATCACCTTCTCTTCCAACTCTGACTGTGCCTGTATCTCTCTTATAAGGATTGTTGGGGTGACATTGGACCCACGGGATAATTCAGGATCATCTCCCCATCTCGAAAAATCATTAACTTAATCACATCTGCAGAGTCCCTTTTGCCAAATACAGTAACATTCACTGGTGCCGGGGATTAGGTGGTGGATGAACTTATTGGGTGGGGTGAGGAATGAACGGTACTTAGTCCACCGCAAACACTAATATGATTCTTAAACTTGTTATGGAAGGGCAAATGCCCAAGAAGAACCAGGAATGTATGGGGAAAAAAAAAGGGGGGGAGGGGACACATTAAAGACATTACAATAAAATCAATATAATATGGCAGAGAAATAGAGATTAGTAGAACAGAGAATTCAGAAAGATCTCAGTATGTATTTCATATGTGTGTGTATGTGTACATATACATAACTGTATGTGTGTGTCTGTATGTGTTTGTCTGCCATAGAAGTGCTATTTCAACTCAAGGTAAGAATGGGTTATTTATTTATTTAAAAAAATTTATTTACTTATTTATTTTAAATATTTAATTGACAGACGCAGCGAGAGAGGGAGCACAAGCAGGGGGAGTAGGAGAGAGAAAAGCAGGCTTCCTGCTGAGCTGGGAGCCCAATGCGGTGCTCGATCCCAGGACTCTGGGATCACGACCTGAGCTGAAGGCAGGCACTTAACGACTGAACCATCCAGGTGCCCCAAGAATCGGTTATTTAATAAACATTGCTAGCATAACTATCAAGTCGCAAAAAAGAAAATAAAAGTAGACTCTCTTCTCACAAATGCCTAAAAAAGTCTCAAATGCAAACCCAAACAGAGCCCAAGGCTTGTACAGGGTACTGATAAGGACTTCCTTCTTAACACAGACTGGAATCCCAAAAGCTACTTTTAAAAAGACAGCAAATTGGAACATAAATAAGTGAAAAACCCGTATCTGAAAAAGTGCCAGATAAAAACTAAACTAAATGACCAAAAAAAAAAAAAAAAATTCAAGAAAACGTCTCACGCCAAAGCCAAAAGTTCACACCTCTGTCCTACGAGGAGGTTTTGCAAGTGGACAGAAATGAGACCAACAACCCATTCAAACCAGCAAGTGCCCTGCCCATGGGTGGCTCCCTTTCCCCATCTCCTATCTCTCAGGGAGGCTGACTCATCCAGAGACCAGTTTCAGAGCTCGAAAATGCTGTTATCTTTATAATCCTGTTAGCTGTCTCAACCCAATGAATGATGACTTTACCGGTGGCTAATACAAATATGGTTAGCTGTTCGTGAGGGAATCAGATGTTTTTCACTTTTTCTCTCATGCTGTTTAAACTGAAAGAAGAATGTGCTTATTCATTTGGTGTCTTTCCTTCTCTTCCCCTCTTCTAGAGATCACTTAAAAGTTTCCACAGTGAGCTAAATTTGGGGGGTGTGTGTGTGTGTGTGTGTGCTTGACGGACTCCATGTTATTTTGCTTTTAGAAACCCGCTCCCGTCTGAATGTCAGATGTTAAGGTGGTGGGGTATTCGTTGTAGTATGTCAACTTTTCCCTTGTCTTCTATTCAGCAAGCTTACGCTACGTTTGCAAAGAAAAGACACGACCCAGAGTTGGCAACATCGGAGGAAAATTGAACCTCATCTCATGCCTAAGACGGCATGCTTGTTACACCCATGAAATAGAACTTTCTATTTTAATTCAAACTCTTTCTCTCTCTTCTAAAACATGAAACCAGACTAAAGATAATGTGTGGGTGTCACAGACGAAACTCCACTGAAATCCAAACCCAGCATCTACAGAAATTCCTGATGACGTTGCGGTGATCAGCGTCAGGGAGAGAAGTTCTCTTCAGAGAAACAGTCTGATGGAGGAGAGAAGATGGAGTTGAGGATACCAGCCCTCTGACTGACTTTCTTACAAGGTTTTTAAAAATCCCCCTCAAGCCTCAGTTTCCCCATCTGTACAATGGGAAGGAAAATGCTAACTGCTTCGCAAGCTTGTTCTGGAAATTAAATCCGATCTTGTACATAATTTAGCCCAGAGCTTGGCATATGGTAAATTCTCCTTTGTTGCTTATTTTGTTCCTCTGCAGAGCCATGAGCACGAAAGTTGGAAAATGGCTGTACTTCCACCTCTCTTCAGGAACCTTCCATAGATGGGGTCCAGGCTAAGTAGAGAGATTTCCAATCTCTCGTCCTCAGAGCCCTGGGATCCCACAGAGGACAATCTGCATGAGGCCACCATGGTGGGTGAGGAGCTTTGTCACTTTCTGTTTTACATAAAGGGAACCTGCCTCAGGTTTCACCTCAAAAGCCATGGATCCTTATAATCTGCCAGGCTCTTACAATTCTATTATTCAGCGGGCATTCCTCCCTTTAAAAATGACTTTCCCCAACTTTTTAGTAATCTCTTGTCATTATCCTTCCTTAGCCACCTGATCCCTCTTGAGAAAAGGCAGGTATTTGAGAATCTCCGTGTGTCGTACTGCGGATTACTTTGATGTATGACGCCTTCTAGGAGGTGCTTGCATTTTAAAAGGGTCCAAACCAGAATAGAACAAATAAAGATCGCTTTTCTATGAACAGAAATCCCGGCACTCCTGAGAAGATTCGGGGGTGGGGGTGCCGAGGGGACAGGGTATCTTGTGTAGAACTCCTAAAAAGGTAACCCCAACCACCGCCTTCTGGAAAGAATGACCGGCATCGGCGATGAGATTCTGAGTCTATACCACAATTTCATCTCCATTTTCTCAGCTGATTAACACAAGCTGCCTGGAGGTGAGCTGCTACTTTTTTCCCATCTGCATGTCCAAGATGAGGACAGGGAGGCCCTGGGTGGCTCGGTGGCTTGCCTCAGTTGGCAGAGTTAGGCCCTGACTCGAGTCTTGGGCTATTTCCCCAGGCCTGCTCAGTGGCCTCCACCCATGTGGGAAGCCGGGCCTGCTGATTCCCCACCAGGCACAGACTTTTGAGCCTTGCATTTGCAGAAATGGCACAAGCTGGTTTTTCTGACGCTTCCTCCATGAGAATAAAGGAATGGCTGTGGCAGAGCCCTGGGCTCTCAATGAGCTCTTTGTGCAAATAAATTCCAGAGTTTTTATGGACGATGATGGCAGTGAGGACTGCTTCTCCCCCCACTCCCCACCAGTAGTCGGTTTCAGCCGCGCCTGGCATTCCTCCAGAAAACTCTTGGCCATATGTTCCACCAGCTACAGACTACTGCAGACTGGATCAGCAAACTTCAGAGACTGGAGAAGAGCTAGAAAAAGCTTAGGGCAAACCAAGAAGTCCTCATTTTTAATGAGTACATTTTTCTTTCCCTGTTAAAATCTCAGGTGACATCATTTTTTAAGGTTCAAAACAAACATGGAAGTCATTCACCATAGGGGGAAAAGATTGCCTTTTCCTATTATATTGACATGGAGCAAAGCTGTTTGATTTGTACTTAGACACTCCTATCAAGACTGGCTGGTATGAGGGCAGATGTGTAATAAGATCTCAATGCACATTTGTGGAATGAGTGAATGAATGGACATGTCCTCTAATTTTAGGACCAAGAAGTCATGATAGCACAACTAACAGAAACAACATGGTAACCTCCTCTGGGATTGTCCTTCATTACGGCTGACTCCTTGGAAACACCAGCAAATAGCTCTGAGGTTACTGTTCAGCGTTCTCACAGAGACGGTCATCACCTTGATTGTCTTAGCAGCAACTCTGAGAGCCAGAGAGCCAAGCAGGGGTATTGATGAGGTTTTGAAGTCGGGTGGAAGGCGGATTTTTCAACACAGGTTTGTGATGAAATGTTTTAGGATGGGTAAACACAGCCAGGGGAGTCAGGGGGACGGTGACAGTTTTAAAGGATTTTGCAGAGAAAATTGCCCTTCGACGCTATTCAGTGAAAGATGGGGCAGTCTGATGTTCACTTAATTGGGCTTTTCCAAGGTTATTGGCAACTTTCATCATCTTGAGCAAGAATTTCCTGGAATAGAAAGGCCTGGAATAGCAAAGTCATGTTAATGAAGATAGCAGAATAGTCCAGTCATCGTCCTCTAGACCAAAGTCCATAGGCTGTATTCCAAAGGGCGAAGCTGGACCGGAACCTGTTTTTATGTTCATTTCTTAGTGTTGTCTGTGGCTGCTTTCATGGTGCAAATGTAGAGTTAAGTAATTATGACATCACAAAATCTAAAATAGTTACTATTGGGCTTTTTACAGAAAAAGCTCGCAACCCCTGATACAGACAGTAAGCTGTGTGGGAGTTCATGGTTCCATTTATCATGATATTGATTTATTTAGTCTTTATTAAGCATCTCCAATATGGAAGGTACCTTTATAGGTGCTGAGAGTATAGCACTCAACAAAACAGAACACCTGCCTTGATAGAAACAAATTGATAAAAAATATAAGCGCAATAGTGATAAGAAAATCGCTAAAGAAAAATTAAGCACGATGGGACATCAGGCTGGCTCAGTCGGGAAAGCACGTGGCTCTTGATCTCAGGGTCATGAGTTTGAGCCCCAGGTTAGGAGTAGAGATTAAAAAAATAAAAAAATTAAGCATGGGAAGAAGCTGCAGGTGTAGGTTGGTTAGGAGAGTGGATGTATCTCCTTGGGATGTGATAATCAAGGAGGACTTCCCTTAAGAGGTAGCATTTGAGTAAGAACCGGAATGAGGTGGAGGAATTGTGGGAAGATACGGAGAAGGCTCTCAGGAAAGACTTCTCTGCAGAGGGGACAGAGATGTGAATGTCCAGAGCTGGAATAAGGGGGCGTGTTGAGACTAGCAAGCAGATGCGTCCAAAGCAAGTCAAGCAGATGGTGGAGTGGGAGGAGTTGAGAGTGGAGAGCTAAGCAAGGGCCAGACGAAGTAGGAGAGCCTCACTGGAGGCGGCAGGGTTTGAATTTTATTTTGAATATGATGGGAGGTTCATTGCTGTGAGGGTGGGGTGTTAAGCAGGGGAGTTATGGGATCGGATTTCTGTTTAGAAGGCTCAGTCTGGGGGCTCCTGTGCAGCTTAGTGGGTTAAGCGCCTGACTCTTGCTTTCAGCTCAGGTCATGCTCTCAGGGTCATGAGTTCGAACCCAGTGACTGGTTCCTTGCCAGGCAGGGAGTCTGCTTAAGATTCTCTTTCTCCCTCTACCCCTCCCCAACGCCCCCTAGCTCTCTCTTTCAAAAAAAAATTTTTTTTTTAATTAAAAATAAAGTAATTAAATAAAAGGCTCAGTCTGACTGAGGTCAGCCTGACCTCGGGTAGAGAATTGACTACTGAGGGACAGAGTGGAGGCAGGGATGCTACCCCAGGAGAGAAATCTTGCCTAGATTACCCGGCAGAGATCACAGATGGTACATACAGATCAGTGTGATTTGGGGCAAATCGTAAAAGCATGATTAATAAGATCTACTAGTTGGGTGTCGGGGAAGAGAGAACGAAAGAGGCCGGGATGATGGTTTAGAATTGAGAGGTGGGGTGCACAAGGATGTCGTCTGCTGATGCGGTGGAAGACTTGGAGGTGAGCCCTGGTGAAATCAGGAGTTCTGTTTGGTTCTTGTTAAATTTCACATGCATTAGACATCACATGAGGCTGTTATGTTGACAGTTGGATGGGAGTATGTGCAAATTGGAGAGATTGGGCATCAGATCTAATTTGGGACCCATCAGCATATGGAAGGTATTTAAAGCCATGGAATTTGGTGAGATCACCTAGGAAATCACTACAAATAAAGAAAAGGACCAGATTGCTAAGCCCGAGGGCCAGTGGTGAGCTAGAACTGACGCTCATTGCTAGTGGGAGTTGGTAGAGCATAACTCTTCCCAATGCCCATCAGTAACAGCGGGCCCACAGCTGGAAATCAGTCATAGTGGAAATATCTGCATTGCGAACATTGAGCGCAGCACCCCAGGGTTTTTTTGTTGTTGTTGTTCCCCATGGAGCCAATGTTAAACATTAACCAGCACACTACTGCCTGGGACCCTCACTTGTGGAGGTCAGGAAAAGCAGGAAGAAACTGTATAAGAGATTGAGAAGGGCTAGCAGATGAATGAGGTAGGAGGAATAGCAAGAGAGTGTGTTCTGATCTAGGTTATTGTGTTTTTCTTATGTGGAGAGACTTCTCTATGGTCTATCTCTGCTCTCCCTTCACAAAGGCTTCAGTCCTTGGAGTTGATAGAACATATCATAATATAACAGAACATAAATCTTTTTATTTACCTCTCCAATCTATCCTTCACCTCTAATGACTTCAACTCATCCTATGAACCTTCTTGCTCTGAGAAGCCATTATATGAAAAAAGATTTCCATGAATTTTAATGGAAGTAAATTACGATATGGTCTATCTCAACCCAAACAAGATATCCAAGTGATTTCCACAAATAGAAAGATATATCCTTGAACACAAGTCTAAATGCTAGAGGATAAATTGAAAGTCAATAAGTACTGTATAGGAAATGTAAATTAGTAAAAATTTAGTCATTGAGGAAGAAAAGTCTTGAGAGTGGGGGGTAAAAGAAGGTAAGTGTGAAAGGGGTCGTCCTCTGGGATGTGTATTCTTTTTTAAAAAATAATTTTGCATAGTTTTTCCAACTTTTGTGTTTCATGGTTATCTGACACTCAACATGCACTTAAAAATAAGATTATAGCACTGAAAAACAGGTAGAGCTAAAGAGAGACTAAACCTAAGATAACCTTGAAACATTTGGCAAAACTCTACATGAGTAAGGGAACTGAAGGGTCCTAGAGGATACTGTCCACTCACCCTTCCTGCCTGGCTCACTCATGCAAAGGAAAATGTCAGGGTTCCACCCAAACAAGGTACACAAAGGTGTTATCTGACTAGAAACTGTTGTGAGTGAATTGGTGGGTGCGTCTTCGCCTAAAACTATCATGTCAAAAGAGCTGTTCTTAAAGAGTATATAGTCATTGTGTTTCAGGTGTAAACTTGACACAAAAATGTGCAAAAAAGTGCTAAAACTTTGCAACACCATGTGCCAAACAGTTATTCACAGGACAGTGGTTACAGAAGGCTACTCGGGTTTCGATTCTGCTGTCCAAGAAAAAAGCTCTCTTGGAGTGCCTTGGGGGTCCTCAGTCAGCTAAGCATCTGACTCTTGGTCTTGATCTGCTCTGGCCTTGACTCTGGTCTTGACTCTTGGCTCTGGTCTTGATCTCTGGATCGTGGGATCGAGCCCCACGGGGGGCTCCTCCATCAGTGGAAAGTCTGCGGGAGAGTCTTTCCCTCTCCCTTTGCTCCACCCCCAGCTCTCATTCTCTCTCTTTCTCTAAGAAAATAAATGAAATCTTAAAACAATAAAAAGGGGAAAGCTCTCTTTGCTGTACGGACAGCAGGAGCACCTGACCATTCCTGAAGAAGACTATTTTGTTCTGCTAGTATGTTCTGCTTTTGAAAGACTTCAGCCTCCCGGAACCCCTGTGATTCTTACCATCATTATTACAGGCACTGTTTATTTAGAATCTAATGTATATTAAGGGAAGATTGTTTAGCCTCCTGTATGCAGGGGAATAAACCGAGTATCGGGAAAGGACGTAATGCAAGAAGGGTGTCTAAGGCAGCTTCTTCTGAGCAACCAGATTTAGAAAGAAGGTGAAATCTTTAAATAATGGCCTCTTTAATTGTGTGACCAAAATACTTGTCCGTATGCTTCTTGACATTATACACGCTGCTTCAGCAGCAGGGAACCAATAGAGCAGAACATATATTTAGTAAGAATAATGAAAATAGAAGGCTATCAGGAAGGCGTATTGTTAGTAAAATGCTCCTGTCAGCTTGTCCCAAGAAGGACAAAGGCAATTAGATAGTACATTTTATGCTGGTTTTCTGGACCAAACTGGCAGTTATGGGCTCTGCTCAGGGATGCTGGGAGACTCAGGCTACAGCACAAAACCAGAGGTGCCTGGTTGGCTCAGTCGGAAGACCATGGGACTTTTGATCACAGGGTGGTGAGTTCAAGCCCCACCTTGGTTTGAGAGATAACAAAAAAATAACTTTAAACAACAACAGCAACAAAATGATCACAAAACTCGTACTTGATAGGATAGAAATTCACACACAGCTCTCTGGCATCAAACAGGGTTCCATTGCAATGGGCAGCCTCTTGCCTCCTCCACACAACCCACACCCAGAGCTTGGTTTCTCCCTTTGTGGTGGTGACGGCATTTCCCAAGCTAGAATCCCAAGCCCCAGGAGCCCTGGCCCCTTTTCCTTCTCTGCTACACTTTTTCTTCCACTTCAGCTTCATGTTTTGCTTTAGAGAGGAACCTCAGCCAATTCCCAGAAATCTCCACATTCTGCTCCATGGAATTCTCAACAGAAGACTGCAAAGTTTCCTAGTTGGGTGGAGAAGTCTCAGATGGGAAGGAGATGCCATGATCCTTACCCTTTCCCCACTACGGTATTGTCTCTGTCAACCATGAGGATTATGGTTATTACTGGTATTATTTCTGACCTTCTCCTCTGGATGTTAATTCACACTGTGTGATTTCCCTGCTCCTCCCACCCTCTAATTCTCAGCAAGTTGAAGGGCTTGCTGACCACCAGCAGTAATACCAGAAAGAGGAAAAGCCAGTGTTTGCACTGTGTCAAAAGTTTGATGTGTCGTGGAGTATCTAGGTTTGCGACTGGATTTCCCTTTCCTTCTATCAACTCTTCCCACCAACTTGTTTCCCTGGGATGCCACATTTATCATTTCCCTGGAATAGAAGGCTCAAAGTTTGCAAAATACAGGGCTGTCTAGGTGGAAATACCTGGAAGAAGCCCCAGACAGAAATCAGAAGCCAGAGTTGGCAGATAGATGTTGGCTGCAGCCCACATGCAACAAGAGGAGCTGACAGGTCCCCTGAGAAGCCAACATGCCAGAAAGACCGCCATTTCTCCCCTGTGAGGGGCCTATGCAATATGGCGGCAAGAGAGTCCGAGAATAGACCCACATTTTAATCCTGGCTCTTTTACTTTGATTAATGCACTTGTTCATCTGTTCATTCAGTAAATGTTTATTGAGGAGCCTCGTTCTGAATCTTGAAGATATAATGAGGAGCAACAAAAGACCTTCACCCTCAAGAAGGCTCAGACTAAGAGCGTATCAGATGCATGGTGTTGGTCAATTGACTTGAGCTCTAAGATATTTAAAGGATAAATAATACCTTTGTCACAGGTGAAGATTAAAATGAAATGATGTATGTAAACTGTTTTTTAGGAAATGCCTGGGTGATGCAGTCAGTTGAGCAAATGACTCTTGGTTTCAGCTGAGGTTGTGATCTCAGGGTCATGGGATTGAGCCCCACACCCTGCCTGGCGCTTAGTGCAGAGTCTGTTGGAGACTCTCTCTCCTCTGTTCCTGCCTCCCATGCTCTTGCTTTCTCTCAAAATGAATAAGCCAATCTCTAAAAAAAATTAAAATAATGTTCAGTGTCTGGGACATGGTAAGCAGGGAATAAACTCTAGCCATTATTACTATGTGTATCCCTCCCCCATTCCCTTAGTTCCCAAAGTCCTCCTTCTGTTAAGCTAAACACCCCTAAAAATGTCATTAGCTCTGACAAGCAATGGTATTCCAGACTTGGTGTTTGTGATCCTATGGACCTGGGTTGGAAGAATTCTCTAACACCGGAGTCCAAGGTACACTGAGGCCATACTGGACACCTCCAACCAGGGTAGAAAAGCAACCATGAAGTGGAGGAGGTTGTTTAAATTGTTTAGGCAGAAAATACTACAGAAGCTAATCAGGGAAGTGCAAAGTTGTTCAGAATTCTCAAGAGTAGGGATGAATCTAGAAGACAGACACTATATACTTCTGTAGTTTTCTTACACTGCATTTTAAGACCTTTGAACTTTTTGAAAACCCTCTTAGATTTACCATGAAATCCAGCAAACGCATGGTTAACAGTGGTGTCCATCAAAGATGGAATTTCCCAGTTTCTTCTAAGGTGCAGCATGACCTTAAGTTTAAGTAAATGTTTATGTGTAAGTTTCCAAAAGTTAGTTGGCATGGAGATTAATCTGGAAGGAGAAAAGGGGGATTTTTATTTTACGTTATAAAATAGATCCTAGAGTGGGTTGTTTTGTTTTTGGGTTCCCCCATGTGCCCCCTCCCTACTTTAAACATTCTTTGGTGCAGAGATGAAACAAACATGCCTTTATATCTACCAATTGAGTAATCTGATCTTCAGCCAAAAATGTAACTGGCTCCTAATAACCAGGTATGATGCAAAGAATGTACCTCAAAGGTTATTCTACATATATACGAGTCAATGGGCTGGTTGTGTAAGTCCTATGAATTTTCCAGTAAAGAAAACAGCCAAAGCAAAAAGGAAGCTTTTGTTGCAGAAACTTCCCACCGAATTAGAAACAGACTCATTTGATATTGTGTTTATCTGGGAACTATCTGGTCAAATCCAGTCTCTTCCTGTCCTGTGAGGAGCTGTGAGGGTGGAGGGGGTCACTCAGGACATCCTTGCCCTAAAGGGAACATGGGGCAGAATGCAAGACTGTCTTCATGTGGCAGGGGCTCGCACAACCTCACAGGTTTCGATGGAAGAAATCTGACTCATGGGTTTAAGAAATTCGACCTCCACGTTCAGTTGTAAACTTTAATTGCCCTCTCTAAAGCTTGTGAAATGTCTTTGTTATCTGACATTTAGAAATGATTCCTGTACCGAAATTATGAATTCTAAGTGGACTGAAATTAAGTCTATTCGTTGCTATGAAGGTTTAAGAACTTGGTTTAACAAGGCAAGTGCCCAGAAACAGTATTCTACAACTAAATTCCTTTCTTATCTTCAAAGGTTTTGATTCTGGGAATCCACCGAACTAAATTCACAGACCTTTGGGTCTTCT
This sequence comes from Enhydra lutris kenyoni, assembly GCF_002288905.1. Lineage (NCBI taxonomy): Eukaryota > Metazoa > Chordata > Mammalia > Carnivora > Mustelidae > Enhydra > Enhydra lutris. The sequence continues at coordinate 16,830,467 of NW_019154117.1, read as the reverse complement.
AACAGCTTAACAATCAATTAGCTGGGACCTCATATAATATGTTACAGTTTTAAGTAGTGTCAGTGTGGGGAGACTGTGTTGATGGGCGCAAACATTCTCTGTTTTGTCGGATTACTTAGCTGTTAATGTCTATCTGAAATACAGAACTAATTTCTTGTTTTCTAAGTCTGGTAGTTATTGTCAGGGATCATTGTTCCTGTGTGTGCTGCCCATCTCCAACAGAGAACCAGTGATTTTTCTTTTGTATTGTAGTTCCTCCTAATTGAACAACAATAGAAGATTTATGCTTGTATGGATATCTGTGATCCTTCAACTTACACAAAATGGAGTGTTTTCATTAACTGGAGTGGGGAAATATGGAGAACTCACCATGAAAGAAGGAAAAAAAGGTATCAGGAGATGTAGTAGTTTCTGCTGCTGTGAATATTCAATTTCTACGCTTCCCCTCTTCCTAATAAGACTTAAATTCTGGGGGCGCCTGGGTGGCTCAGTGGATTAAAGCCTCTGCCTTCGGCTCAGGTCATGATCTCAGGGTCCTGGAATCGAGCCCCACATCAGGCTCTCTGCTCAGCAGGGAGCCTGCTTCCTCCTCTCTCTCTCTGCCTGTTTCTCTGCCTACTTGTGATCTCTGTCTGTCAAATAAATAAATACAATCTTTAAAAACACACACACACACAAAGAACAACTTAAATTCTGTTCGGGTCTCTCACCATCAAAGAGGGTGGCTCTATCCCCAGCTTAGAATTAAATCTGAGACTACAAACTTCTTAGACTGTAACTCAGAGAAAAACAAACTCCACTTGGCAACCCAGCACACACATAAACATTTTCTATGCTTTTTATAGAAAATTGAAGAAATGCTTAAAAAAACAATATCCACCTTTACAATGTGCATTATACTTTGATATGTTTCTTCTATTTTCTTTCCTTTTTTAACCATGATTCTGACCCACTAAATTTGATTTCTCAACCCACTAATAGGTCATGAGGCAAGTTTTAAAAACTGTCTGCCATGCCAGCTCTACTTCTCTTGGCAATGACCTCTTTCAGGCTTAGTGACCCATTCATGTGCATGAGACATGAGGGAAGTCTGGCAGAGATTTTTTTCTTGAAAAATTGCTTCACTTTTAGAATCAAAAGGGTGCATTATACTGAGTTTATGGATTGGAAGAAATTTTGGCGCCAAAGAGAAAATTAATCTCAAAATATTTCCTTGACAAATATTTAATGTCAGACTCTACAAGACGCAGTAATCAACCTCAGCACTGTCCTTGTTGAGCTCAAAGTCGGTTAGGTTAGGTAGACCTCGAACAGATAATTCCAAATGTGAGAGTGTCATAAGCAAGAGAAAGAACAGGATGTAATGGGAACATATAATAGGAGTATGGAAATCAGTGTGAATTGAGAATGCCCCAGGAAGTGGCATTTAGATGGAGATTTGAGGCAGGAGTCATCAAGGCAAGTAATCTTCAGTAAGAAGATTATCTTCAGTAAGAAGATAAACTAAGTGAGAGAGGGGGAAAAAAAGAAAGTTATTTTGTTACAGGTGACCTAAAATACCAGTGACCAGGCTAGTGCAGACATTTTGAGGCCGTCACCTTGATAGGGTTCTTTTTATTAAGGGAATATTTTGAAACTTCTCTTTTGACAAAAATGTGTAGATTTTAAAATTACTGTTTTTATTACCAGTTAAGTATGCAATAGAGCTTCTCTACCCCAACCCTATTGTTCTCAGTCAGCGGCAGTTTTGCCCCTCGGGGGACATTTGGCAAAGTCTGGAAACATTTTTTGTGCTCACCACTGAAGGGGGGTTTGCTACTGGAATCTAGAGGGCGGAGACCAGTGACGGTGTTAAACATCCTACAGTGCCCCTCCTGGGGTCCCCTACTCACCCCCCACAACAAAGGGTTGTCCAACACCCAATACCCTTAGTGTGAAGGCTGAGAAATTCTGTTCCCCTCCATCCCTGTGTGCCTAGCTTGTACAATTTTCTACCCAGAAATTCAAATTATTGGAGACTTTCATTTTCAGCTGTATTATTCAAATTATTTATGAGTGAATATATAGTACTTGGAACAGTATGAATTTTTTAAAAAGCTATTAGAACCAATTCAGCTTCTAAAACTATGTTACTTGTCGTTCAGAAAAATCTATCATAGAAGTTTATAGATCATTTTAGTGTGATCATTACTCCATTAAAAGAAAACCCCTACACATTTGACTGACAATTATTAGTAGAATAAGGAGTCATTTTTAGCCAAAATTTCCTTCTCTCCTTTGTACCCCTGTACGTCTCCCAGGGGGTTCTAAATACATATTTATTACACATCAAAATAAGGAAGGCTACAATAAGAAGTATACATTTTTAAGCTGTACTAATGGAAAGTGATTGCCATAATTAGGGACACAAATATAGTTGTTTGATTGATGTGCGGCCCACAAAGCTAGGGAGCTCCATGTAGCCACCCTTTCGGGGCCAGCAAGTGTGGTGACCTTTTTTTCCTCTATTTGTGATCTCTTTGTTGGGGTCTGATGGCCTACTCATTCTTCCCCTACCCTGTCCAGATGCCCGCCTATGTGGGACCTCCAGGATGAGGTCAGCAATGCAGAAAGTCTTAGGGAGAAAGTATCAGTGAGAAAGAAAGACCGCCTCTCTCACCTACTACGTGACAATTAATGGTTGTTTTAGTTGTTTGATAGGCCGCTTATGGTAACCCCAAATCATCGCAACCACATCAACATCATGTTGGGCCAGAAAGTAAGTAAATGCTCAAAATGGGACAAAAGGAGGGGCACCTGGGTGGCTCAGTTGATTAGGGATCCGACTTTTGATCTTGGCTCAGGTCATGATCTCAGGGTCATGAGATCGAGCCCTGCCTTGGGCTCCAAGCGAACATGGAATCTGCCCAAGATTCTTTCTCTCACTCTCTGCCCTCCACCCTGCTGTGTGTGCATTCTCTCTCTCTCTCTCTCTCACTCTCTCTCTCTCAAAAAAAAAAAAAAAAAAAAAAGAAAAAGAAAAAAGACGAAGCCAGCTTGAAGGGGCTCCCACTGGTCAAACATGGGATAATTTGAGCATAAAAATAAAAATAAGAGTGGGTGCCTGGGTGGCTCAGTGGGTTAAGACACTGCCTTTGGCTCGGGTCATGATCTCGGGGTCCTGGGATCGAGCCCCGCATCGGGCTCTCTGCTCGGCAGGGAGCCTGCTTCCCCCTCTCTCTCTGCCTGCCTCTCTGCCTACTTGTGATCTCTCTCTGTGTGTCAAATAAATAAATAAAATATTTTAAAAAATAAAATAAAGAGTTACAGAACCTATGAGTTCATAATGATACATTATTTTAAAACATATATGGAGTCAGAGAGGACAAAGAGAAGGCTCTTTTTTACCAAAAAATGCCAATGAATGTAAATAATACTGCTGAATGAGAAAATAACCATTTTCCAATAGCTGATTCAGCCAATAATTATCAATAAATGTTAAAACTTTTGAATGAAAAGTTGTGGAGAAATTGGATACTTAGACTATCATACATAATATTACTTATTAATTACACAGGCTAAAATACCTTTACAAAGAAGAAACACGGCAAACATTACCAAATTTGTTATCAGAAATGATAGGACAAACGGACACTATGTGCCTCATGATCTAATAAACAAAATAACCTAGGTGGCTGTTGCAGAATAAAGCATTTGTCTGGTCTTGCTCCCTGGTTGCTGGCATAGAGCAACGAAAGCCCTTGACCTTTCCAGAGTGACAGAGGTGTCCTTGATACTTAAGAACCCCTTGGATCACACCTGAGTTTACCCTAACAAGGTGACTTGTGATGGGCTCCTGTATAGCTTCAGGATGGGGGCTGGTTACCAGGAAGACCAACCACATGATTAGAGGATCAAGACGTTGAGGCAGCCCATTTTCTGGGGAAGGAAAGAGGGCTGGAGACTGAGTTTAATCCTGTGGCCAACAATTCAATCAAGCATGGCTACATAATGAAACTTCAACCAAAAAATCTCGACAATGAACTTCAGTGACCTTTCCTGGCTGGTTGAACACACTAATGTCCCAGGACAGGGCACAGAAGCCCTGCATTCAAGACCAGCCCTCACCCTATAGGTCTCCTCATTTACCTGTTCCTACGTTGTATCCTTTATAATGAAATTATAATAACAAGTATTGTGAAGGGGAGCAGAATTTTCCATCTCAGATTACGCCTCTTTGGCTTAAGGATTATACTGAGCTGGTTACTTTCTTAAAAACACAGACTTGGGAGAATCTCTGAACACCAAGTAGCAGTTACCCTTTTGTAAGAGATGCTTATATGTATAAAGGAAATCTCCATTTGTAAGGGCGGCCCCCTCTCTACCAGAGGAGAAGGAAGACTAAATCTCTAGAAACTCTTACCAATGGAGAAGGCAGAGACTTAGATCTCCTTAACAACCTTACCCTGTTTCCCGTGCTTTGCTTGATAACCTCCCATAGCTGGTACCCCCACTTCCTCCATCTTCATTAGTTCTTTAGCTAGAGATAATAGTTAAGATGGTGGCTTGGGCCATTTTGGGGAATTACTTAATTCTGGGTCTCTCCTGTGTATACAGGAGGTGCACATGTTATTAAACATCTGTTATTTTTTTGTTAACCTTTTATTATGTGTGTGTGGGAGGAAAGGAGGGTCTTGGCCAAGAACTTAAAAGGGTAGAAGGAAAATTATTTTTCCTTCCCGACAACAGCACTTTTCTGAGTTCTGTGAGACATTAGAGTGAATTACTGAACTTAAGGGGGTCTTATGAACCCTTGAATTTACAGCCAGTTGGTCAAAGTGTGGTTGGCTTGGGGATCCCTTGAATTTACAGCTGACATTTGAAGTGAAGGCAGTTTTGTTGGGGACTGTCCCCTCTACTTGTGGGGTCTATGCTAAATCTGGGTGGTTAGTATCTGTAACTTAATCTCAAATGCTTCAGCAAAACCAGACTGGTGTACACAGTGGGAGAGAGCAAGAAACGAAGGAAAATAGGAACCAGTGGTGAATCTAGGTGAATGGCTGTTCTTTGGGAATTTTTAAAATAAAAACGTTGGGAGAAATTAGAGCTTCAAGTAGGCTACCTCAAAATGTCCCCTGCATCAGGGGCACCTAGGTGGCTCAGGTCATGATCCCAGAGTCGTGGGATCAAGCCCTGCATTAGGCTCCCTGATCAGTGGGGAGTCTTCCTCTCCCTCTGCCCCTCACCACACTTATACTCTCTCTCTCTTGCTCTCTCTCTCTCAAATAAATAAATTAAATATTTTTTTAAAGTCCCCTGCATCAAAAGGTTATGTCAAGCATAACACTGTGAATGTACTTAATGCCACCAAATTATACACTTCATGTGAGTTAAAATGGTAAATTCTACGCCGTGTGTATTTCACCGCGCTGAAAAGAAAACACTATGTCAAAATCTCTCCATCAGATCTTCTCCCCTCCATGCAGGGGTGGGGTGGGGGGCAACAAGGGTGAAGGCCATCGGGTGCCAAAGTCCTGTGTGACTGTCACAGGTGGGCCAGGAAATGAAGCTGGAGAGAGATAGGCAAGAGACCAGGCAGGCAGGGCCTCTTCGATGTAATGCCTTTCAAAGGATCAGGCAGCTGACTAACAGGATGGGAGCTCTGCTTTGCTAGATGATTCCCACCTGACACCAATGCAGGCTGCTGCAGCCCTAGCGTCCATCTCCTGGATGGTCTAGGGGCTGATCTTAACGACAGCGATCTCCCTCTGACTCCTAGCTGACATTTCTAGGTGAGTGTAAGACTATTCCTCTTTCATTTTCTTCACTTGGCCAGGAGTGGGTTGATGTTCCCCCTCTCCTAAAGAAATCAGCCCTATCCACTAACGTTTGCCTCCTATAATGTGAATGACATGAAGAGAGCAGAGGACAAACACAGAATCTAGGGGAAATGCACTTTTCTGAAAACCTGGTGGGTTTTTATTTTCCTTCGTGTTTTATCTGAAAACCCACATTCCGGCAGCACTTCCCCATCTAGGAGGAACTGGTGCCTCCAGGGTGGGAGTTGGGGGGACACTGGTGGGAGGATGAGGTTGACTCTGTTGACTTCGGTGTTTTCTGAATATAACAGTCCGCAGGACTGAGCTCCCTGGTCCTGAATCCCACACAAACAACCTGGGTTTGGGATTTGGGAAACAAATTTAAAAAATCCTTAGTGTGGGTGCACGGGAACTTCTAGAAAACCATAGCTTCCTACTTGTAAGAAAAGTTGTTTTGAGTGTATAGTTGGTATCTTTCTTTTCAAAGTGGCAAATCCATTGTAGAAAGCAATTTGATAATTTAATGACGGCCTCTTTTAATTGAACTATCTGGCAAATGACTAAACCTAGCCAACTTACAGGAAGTGTTCCAGTCTTAGCGAAACAGCTGATTTGGATAGAAACCAGTGTAGTCAGGAGGGGCCGTGAATGAGGGAAGAGGAGAGAAGCTGCTGGAAAAAACCAGAGGACAGCGCATCCATTAGTCACAGTGGGCAAAGTGCCTGGGCCCCATAATATTTTAGAAAACCACAATGATTTAATTTTTATTTCTTTCAAAATCAGAAGAAAAAAATGAACATATTATAATGAATCCAGCTCAATTATCTTCACCTTTACACTCATGAAGTTGTACAATGTCATTTTAATTTTTTTTTTTTTTTTTTTTCTGGAGGAAGGTGGCAAAAGGGCTGAGGGCCAGCCAAAGTCCTAACAGGCCCAGTGGTTACTAAATATGTTGGCTCCAAGACCTAAGAAAACATGATCTTGATATCCTCAGTTACATTAGCACTGATAATGCTCACTGACTTCGCCCGCCGGGTGGGCCCTACCCACAGCGCTGCGGGCCCTACCCACAGCGCTGCGGGATCTCAGCACCCATCTCAAAGTTTCCGTGGCTATTTCTGGAGCCCCTTTCCACTTGCTGGGTCACGGGGCTGGATTTGTTAGGGCTACCCCATTATTAATTCCAGTGCCAAGAAGCCACATCAGGAAATGTCACACCAATGTGACAGTGTTCCACTGGCATCTCCTTCAGGTCTTCTGTCCAGTGCTGTTCCATGACTCTTCACCCCCTGAGGTGCCCAAACAGCATGGTTGACACTGGAGCCGCCTCCACACCTTGCTGTAAATGAGCAACTCCGGTTCGTTATGGTCTCTGCGCTTGCGCAAAGAAACAGTGGTCACCTGCTGGCCCCTCCCCCTTTGTTCTTGTCTCTTGTCCTAGGCATCCAGAAACATTTCCCCCCAAAGTTTCCATCCCTTTATGAAAATATACACATACCATGTGTTAACTATACTGGTGTTAAAAATAACAATAATAAATTTTTTTAATTAAAAAAAAAATCTGCACCCACTTTAGTGCTGACCCTACAACACTGATATTTGTTTTTATTACATGTATTATTTTTATTATATTTATATTTATACATATATAAATATATATTTTATATATTATATTTATTACATTTATTATTTTTATTATATTTTCTTCTATATATAGTCAAAGCCAAATATTTCAAAAATAAATATCGACTTTCAAATATTTCAATTACCAATAATCGCGCCTCGGATAAACCTCATTGGCTACGATACTGCCACTGCGCAAAGCTCGACTTTCAAATATTTCAAAAGCAAACATAGACACACCTAGGAAACAAACCTTTACCAACATTATTAATACAGTATATGATTTCTCTAATACGTCTTCTTTTTGGCACTTATTAATTTTGATGCATGATCTATAACGGGAGATGTACAACTGATGGTTCTAGACCCACAGCAAAGAAACAGGGCAAATATCCTGCTGGATGTTGAACTCAAGTGACAGAGTAGCTTTGGGTATCTTCCAAGAAATGGCCTAAGAAAGCAGGGCGAAGACGAATCAATAATCTGAGATTGCTGGAAATGCTCTTACTAATGACGTATGCTCTAGCTGTCCCTGCCCTGCGGCCCGGGGAAGCCAGTGGTGTGGGGGGCACGTTCTCAGGCAGGTGATGGGGCTCTGACCCCTTGACCCCTTGCCTCCCTCCCCAGCCATCAAAGCAGCACGCATTCTTCCTGGAGACCCTGAAACAGCTTGGAAGGAATGGATGCAGCCCTTTCCAAGCCAGGACTTTCCCTTTAGCGGCACTTAAATTGGTTGGTTGGTTTTTAACTATTAGGGCAAGGAAGGCTGAATGTCCTGCAAGATAGAGAGTAGGGCACAAGAAGGATTTTTTTTTTTTTTAAATATTGAGTATCTGTCCCATCTAGCACATTCTGAGTTACATGAATCTTTTTTTTTTAAAGATTTTATTTATTTATTTGACAGACAGAGATCACAAGTAGGCAGAGAGGCAGGCAGGAGAGAGAGGAGGAAGCAGGCTCCCTGCAGAGCAGAGAGCCTGATGCGGGGCTTGATCCCAGGACCTGGGGTCATGACCTGAGCCGAAGGCAGAGGCTTTAACCCACTGAGCCACCCAGGTGCCCCAAGCATCCCACTCTTGATTTCGGCTCCAGTCATGGTCTCAGCATCATGAGATGGAGCCCCAAGTCAGGCTCCACACTCAGCGTGGAGTTTGCTTGAGATTCTCTCTCCCTCTCCCTCTGCCCTGTCCCCTGCTTGCAAGCCCTCTAAATAAATAAATAAATAAAATCATCAACAACAAAAAAGGTATTAGGGATGACATGTGATATTAGCTGATATGATTTCCCACATGCAATTTTTTGTGCCACAGAAGTTACAGCAACTCCCTTCTTCCCAGGCTTCAAGCCAAATATTTCAAGGTTCAGGAGTGGTACGCGGAAGATTATAGTGGTCTTCGAGTGATGCATGAAAGAGAAGAAGAAGACCTCACCTGGGGATCCTAGGCCAAGATGAAAGGCATTTCAGAAGAGTGAGGACTCCCTGTCCTTATTGGGAATTGGGGAAGGATCGTCTCCTTGTGAACTAACTTCAGCCAGTTTGGTCATATCCAACTTTCAGGCTGTCTTCGCTGGAAAATAGTAGCCACTAAAGAAGTTTGAGAAAGTGAGATTTAACTACACCCTTATATACTGTCAGGTCACAAAAAGCAATCACAGGCCAAGGTCTGCCCCGCAGACAGACGTTTATGACACCCACATGGGCTGGCAGTCATCAACGAGTGGATACTGTCCTGTTAGCTCAATGAGATTCTAGCTCTGTCCCTCTCGGGGGGACTCCATTGCACACTGCCGGAAATGTTCACAAGCCGCCCACTCCAGGGTCTATGGCTTCTAGCTGCTCTCACTCAGAAATCTTGCTCTGTAAGAGAGGGATAGTTGAGCAACTACCCAGGGATCAAGACAAATTTTAGGTTTTCCCAAATTCTTACCCTCTGTGGATATGAGGGGTCTCTTTAAGGTGTTTTCAGCTCTCATATTTTGAATCCCTTTAACATCCCCCAATGAGGTCTCATTTCTAAGAATCGTCATGCTAAATAATTCAGTTTATTAATAAACTAAATTACTAGTTTCTCCAATAAAGTCCCTTTCTGACATCCCCTGTGCTAATTAGCAAAATGCTGCTTTGATGAAGCCACTTCTGGACTGTAATTGTTTCTGATTTAATCCTAGTTGATCACACCTTGCCTGTGCCTTTTGGGTTACCTCCTAGGTTTTGGCTTAATCTGGAATGTGGATACAAAATGGCACAGTGTATATGCTGAAGTATTTAATTTAATTCAATTCAATTTAATTTAATTATATATATATATATTTTAAGATTTTATTTATTTGACAGGCAGAGAGGCAGGTGTGGAGGGGGAAGCAGGCTCCCCTCTGAGCAGAGAGCCCAATGTGGGACTTGATCCCAGGACCCAGAGATCACCACCCGAGCAGAGAAGGCAGAGGCTCAACCCACTGAGACACCCAGGCGCTCTTTATTTTATATTTTTTTATTAGAGATTTTATTTATTCATGTGAGAGAGAGCACATAGGGAGAAGCAGACTCTCCCCCTGAGCAGGAAGCCAAATGCGGTGCTCCATACCAGGACCCTAAGATCATGACCTGAGCCAAAGGCAGATACTTAACCAATTGAGCCACCCACGTGTCCTGCTATGCTGAACTATTTTAAAATAAACCATAGCCTAACCCTGCAACATGGTGGCATCTCCATGGGTCCCAATGCCATGATCTGCTCTTAGAGCACCCTGGCGATCACACACAAATGCCAGAGAAACACTGGGAGCTGAAGGTCAGCCTAGGACTGAGAGAACAAGACCCAGAAAGGAGCTGACGACATCTTCATTCTCAATTATTGGCAGTGTCATAAGAGTCCATGAATTTACAACCAATCGAGAGGGAAGGAGATTAGGAAGAAAAAATTCTGGAAAAAGGCACATTCTTAATGGGATATCTATTTAAGAATCTAGAAAAATCAATAGGCTACTCACAGAATTTAAAACTTTCTTAACAGAATTAACAAAATTAAATGTTTCTTCCAAATGGAAATGAGAGCCGTGATCTTGTACACAAAGCTGACTTCAAATGGAAGTTTTATTTTTGTACCCCTGATTTTTTGTGGACCAATGGGACTATGAGTTTACATCTGTTACAGAGAAATTGCATGTTTTGGCAGAGAGTCAACATTGGCTCAGACTCCCTTAAAGTCAGAGTCACGCATGACGAGTGAGTGCATCTATTGCGTCTGACATGAGTCCCAGCAGCAACTTGGGAGGGAACCTAACCTTGGACGTGAAGTTAGGACTGTAGCCTCAGAAGAAATCTGGATGAGGAGGGTTTATGGAGTGATCCGGCTCCAACAGCCAGGATAGAGAGACCTCTTCTGCCAAACATGAGATGGAAAAAGGAGTGGGTAGCGGTGCGAGGCTCTGAAACCATCTACTGAAATGTTTATTTCTATTTTCTGGCCAATTCATCTTCGGTTATCAAGGTGTTTTTGAAAATTCCAGTCATACGAAGGGAGAGCAAGAAAGGCAATTTTGTTTCTCTCTGCATGAGAGATTTAGAAGGAAAATGGTGCTCTCGGGGTACCCGTTGGCTGACCGTGCAGTAATGAGGAGATTCCCCCAAGAGGGGAGTGAAACTCAGGGGCACAGATTGGTCCTTCTGATCTGCCAAATCTTTCCAAATAGAGAACATTTATTTTGTCCTTTCTTAAAATTATATAAGTAATATGTGTTCACTGTAGAAACGTTTGAGAGTCCAAATAAAATATTTTTAGGGGCACCTGGGGGTTCAGTCAGTTAAGTGCGTCTGACTCTTGATTTCAGCTCAGGTCATGATCCCAGGGTTGTGGGACTTGAGCCCGGCATTGGGCTCCATGCTCAGCAGAGTCTGCTTGTCCCTCTCCTTCCCCTTGCTTGCTCTATCTCTCAAATAAATAAAATCTTTAAAATGTGTATGTAAATGAAGTCATTTGTAATGTCCCCGCCCAGTGATAACCACTGTCAACATTTTTTTTTTTTAAAGATTTTATTTATTTATCTGACCGGCAGAGATCACAAGTAGGCAGAGAGGCAGGCAGAGAGAGAGAGGAGGAAGCAGGCTCCCCGCTGAGCAGGGAGCCGGACGTGGGGCTCGATTCCAGGACCCTGGGATCATGACCTGAGCCGAAGGCAGTGGCTTTAACCCACTGAGCCACCCAGGCGCCCCCACTGTCAACATTTTAATGTGCATCTTTATCGATCTGTTGGTATACATTTATATATATGTGTAAATATCTCTAAACTGAGATTGTACTGTATATACTCTTCTGTAATCTGCATTTATTTGACTTATACTGTGGACCTCTTTTCACATGAATAAATGCTTGTCTACTCCAGTGCCCCTCAAGCGGGAGCATGCATCAGAATCAGTAGAAGAGCTGAGTAAAGACAGGCTGTTGGTCTCCATCCACACCCTACCCTCAAGTTCAGCAGTCCTGGGTGGGGAGGGGAAGGGTATGGAGGCAGGGCGGTCGGGGGTGCAAAAATTTGAATTTCCAACAAGTTGATGCTGATGCTACTGGTCTGGGCAACACATCTGGAAACCTGTGGTTCACACCACCACATTAATGATTGTCGAATATTTCATCATGTGGATGAATGGATTTATGCAGCTGTTCTCCTTTATTTGGGTATCGAGATCATTTAAAATGTCAACAATGCTGGGATAAATATCCTTAGCACTAAACCTGTACAAACAAAATAGTCTTTTTTTTTTTTTATTATTTGACAGAGAGAGAGATCACAAGTAGGCAGAGCAGCCGGCAGAGAGAGAGAGGGGGAACCAAGCTCCCCACCAAGCAGAGAGCCCCATGTGGGGCTCGACCCCAGGACCCTGAGATCATGACCTGAGCTGAAGGCAGAGGCTTAACCCACTGAGCCACCCAGGGCCCCTGAAACAAAATAATCTTAATGAATAGGAATTTAAGGCTGTCTCAAAGCTAGATTTCATAAATCGAAAATTGATTATAAAGCAATTAAATTAAAAAATAGTTAAAAATTCTAACAAAAGAGTTAACAGAAGCATAAAGTAAAAGAAACCGGGGCGCCTGGGTGGCTCAGTGGGTTGGGCCGCTGCCTTCGGCTCGGGTCATGATCTCGGAGTCCTGGGATCGAGCCCCGCGTCGGGCTCTCTGCTCAGCGGGGAGCCTGCTTCCCTCTCTCTCTCTGCCTGCCTTTCTGCCTACTTGTGATCTCTGTCTGTCAAATAAATAAATAAAATCTTTAAAAAAAAAAAAAAAAAGAAACCTAAGTCTCACTCATAATGAAATCCCAGTCAAGACATCAGTTTTTCCACCTAGCAGATTAGATCTTTTTTTAAAAAGTACATACTATTAAACCTATAGCAGTATTGCTAGAAATCCTGTGGATATGTTTTAAACTGATTACCAAAATATACAAAAGTATTTACTGAAGCATTCATTATCTCCTATAGGAAAAGACTGGAAACAACCTAAAAGTCCTTTAACAGGAGAGGCTCTTTAAACAAATTCTATTTTATCCCTGCTATATAACCCTTAAAAGCAATGATGCACACTGTTATCAAAACATATACAAACTTAACAACAAGTAAAAAGAACAAGGTACAGAACACTTCCTAGAGTAGAATTCCTTTTATATAAACAAATACAAGCATATATATGTTTACATGGAAGTATACATAGAAGTTTCTGAACTTGTTCAAGGTCATGTTTTCCAGGTGAGGAGGTGAGAGAGTAACAAATATGGACATGGGAGTGCAAAGGTCAAATAACTAACACTCACTGGGATGGGGAAGACTTCCGATGCAGCCCCGCCTGTTTGATCCATATCTTTTTTTTTTTTTTAAGATTTTTATTTATTTATTTGACAGAGATTACAAGTAGGCAGAGAGGCAGGCAGAGAGAGAGGAGGAAGCAGGCTCCCCGCTGAGCAGAGAGCCCTATGCGGGGCTCGATCCCAGGATTCTGGGATCATGACCTGAGCCGAAGGCAGAGGCTTTAACCCACTGAGCCACCCAGGCGCCCCTGTTTGACCCATATTTTAATGGATGACCCAAATTTCAAAGTCTGTGAGATTTCAAATGTCGAAGTGCCTGAGAATGTGATTTTTTTTTTCACTATCAACAACTTCTTCTAATGTTCAGCAATACATCGTAGCAGATTTATTCCTAATGGCTCCAAAGTGGAAGCAAACCCAATACCCATCAACAGCTGATTGATCAACGGTTAGGTATTCGTGCAGTGGAATTCTACACAGTAATTAAAAGCAGTAGCTACAAGCTACAAGCTGCTGTTGCCTGCAAGTGATATGGAGAGAGCTCACAGACGTCACACCGAGCGAAAGAAGCTAAATATAAAAGAGCTCATATGTCTGTGTGTTCAAGGACGGACAACTAACCTAGGTAGGAGCCATTAGAACAGAGGCGTGAAGGCGGTTACTGACTGACAAGCACGAGACCTTCGTCAGATTAGAAATGTTCTCTGTCTTGGTCTGGGTACAGTTTCTGGACGTACAAATGCATATACAACAACGAATTCAGCTATCTTGAGAGTATACAGATTTCATTACATGTACGTTATACCTCCAAAAACCTTCTAAATTTTCTAGTGTAGGGGTGCCTGGGTGGTTCAGTCAGTTGAGTGTCTGCCTTTGGCTCAGGTCATGATCCTGGAGTCCTGGGGATTGAGCCCCAGTCCCAAACCCGTAGTCTGGGCTCCCTGCTCAGAGGGGAACCTGCTTTTCTCTCTCCCTCTCCCCCCCTCCCCCCCCACCCTGACTCTGCCCCCCTGCTCCCTCCCTCTCTCTCTCTAACAAATAAATAAAATCCTTAAAAACAAAACAAAACAAATAACTTTCTAGTGTATTTTTTAGGCAACAAAATTTTAAGGGAAAAATTTTAGAGCTAAGTAAGGAGTGCCTGATCTACGACACATTTTCAATCACATATATATTTTTTTTACTAATCTAAACGTCTCTTGATTTATATTGTTAATGTAGTAAAAAGGAGTGGTAGGATGGATAATGACCAATGACCCCCAAAGACGCCCTCATCCTAAAGCCCAGAACCTATAAGGATGTTACCTTTCACTAAAAAGGACTTTGCAGGTGTGATTCAATTAAAGGCTTTGAGGTAAGGAGATGATCGCAGATTATCAGGAGTGGACTTGGTGTACTCACAGCCTCCTGATAGGAGGGACTCAGGAGAAGTCTGTAGGAGAGAAGGTCACATGATGACAGAAAAAGAAGAGAGCTGAAGAAATTTCTCTCTGGCTTTGGGAAAGTGGAGGAAGGGAGCCTTCAGCCCGGGAATGCCAGGAATCCAGCCACGGCAGAAAAGGGAGAGATCCTGCCCTAGAGACACAGAAGAAACAGCCCAAGACACACCTTGACTTGAGCTGAGTGAAACTGATCACAGACCGCTCATTTGCAGAACCTTAGGGACTACCGGTGGTTTGAGCCGCTCATTTGTGATTTGTTACAATGGCCGTAGGAAAAGAACACAAAGGGGAAAGAGATGAGCCTCAACTGTTCTTATTCTTTTGATTACTTCAGTTTGCTTTCCATGGAGGCATGGAGAAGCCCTTACTGGAGTCACTTCTCATGTCAAAGGTGATCTCCACATCAGCAGAGATATTAACCCCCTCTTGCTTAACCGGTACTGGCATTCCAGGGAAGGAGAAACCAACACTCACATACCTCATTTAAAGTGAATAATAACCATTCTTTCAATGATAAAATGTATACGCGATTTGTGTATAGAGTAAATAAACAAACCAAAACTCCTCTTAACGACTCTGAGTTTCCACTGTTGAAAGTGTCTTAGAACTGCCACGAGCCATGCTTGGCTAAGAAATTCGGCACCGTTGTCTGGGCTGGACCAAGAACTTTTAGCCTCTAGCTCGTCGCTATTTATAGTGTTATTTACCAGCTGGTGGAAACAAGAGGAAAAAAAGGAGAGGTGGCTTACTCCCTTCCTTGCCTCCCTTACAACTGGCACAAGGGTAGGCAAGCTGTAGGACTGATGTTCCCTGGAACTTTGTTACGTCCAACCCATGTCCCCCTACCCCCCCCCAACCCCTCAAGTCACTCAAGTTCCACGGTGAATGCTGCCCCCCCCCTGTCTTTTCCACGCTGGCGATGGAACCGGCTTGACCGTGCCATGGAGAAACGCTGGGGGGCTTAGTGGCTCAAAAGAGAATCCTCAGCCCCAAAGCAGGAAGGCAAATGCTGGTGACCGAAGCCTGGGCTGCTCGGTGTTGCGAACAGTTACGTGTGCAAGCTGGTATGTGGAATTTTTTCCCTGCCACGTTCTCTGTGGGGGGGTGGGGGGGCAGGTCCTCACTATCTGGCAATCATCAAGACTGGGCATGGGAGCAGAAGGGTTGAGAGTAAAAGGTTCCCGGCTCTAAAATATTGGTGCTGGGGGCTTCATTGGTTAAGCCTCTGACTCTTGGCTTAGGCTCAGGTCATGATCTCAGGGTCATGAGATCGAGCCTCGGGTGGGGCTCTGCGCTCAACGGGGAGCCTGTTCAAGCTTCTCTCCCTCCCTCTTCCTCTGCCCCCTCCCTGTTCTCTCTCTCTCTCTCCCAAAACAATTAAAATTGATAAAATATTGGTGCTGGAGGTCTCCTCATGGTATCTGCACAGAGTTTTGGAAAGAGCACGGCATGTGTGGCCTGTGGGGTGTGTGCCCCTTTGTGTGTGTCCTGTGGGGTGTGTGCTCATTTGTGACCAGTGATACACGAACTTGTGGTTATTAGTCCCCTAGCTATTGACAGTGACCACTGTTTACCCCCCATTCCACTAAGAGCCTGAGAAGAAGCCCTTGAGAGAACAGGGTGGCCCTTTTCCTTTGTGAATTTTTCCTTTAACATATCCATCCCTCTAAACACAGAAGCTGACCCACAGCCTGGGGTGGGCCAATTGTGATACCCCTGCCCATAGTGACTGGCTCTGGGATGGGCACATGACCCAAGCCCAACCAATCAGGAACTTTCTCCAGGATGTTTCTGTAGAAGCTGAAGAGGAGCCTCTCTTTACTCACTTGTCAGGAATCATGGGACTGTTGACTTGAAAGTGGCCAACAGTCATGGTCCCAGCGGAGCAGGGCACGAAGTTCCAGAGAGAGCCTTGTAAATTGCAGAGGCCTATTATGTATGAGTCACAAGCCACTCCTGCATGGGTCCATTCATGCATGAGGCCCCGTCCACGCTTGCGGTCTGCTTACTGGAGCCAGAACATCACTTTTCACTGTTTAAGTTAATTTACTTTGTGTTTCTATCATTTGGAACTTACAGGAAACTGACAAGTACTGATGTATGGAAAAACAAGACAGGAGGACTGCCCTCAGAGAACTTATGATTCATAAGGAAAGATAGAGACAGTTACAGAAGAAAATACAAGTTAAAATATATTTAAGCATTATGTTGTACTTTGTATACAACTGTGCAATGAATAAATCTATCGTCTAATCTATGAAGAATGTGCTACAGTGGACAGTTGAATGATTTAGAATAATCACCAGTGTTGAGTTCCCCCGCAGGGTTCAAAGTTTCCTTTTTCTGTACAATTTTACCTTCCAAAAGATAGTGGAATAGCGTGGAAAGAACACAGACATCAGAGCCAGACCTGGGATGAAATCTGGGTTTGCCATTTCTTAGCTACGTGATATCAGTTTGCAGGGCCTAATCTGGAAATACCCCCCTTGATTCAGGATGCCTGAAACAATGAAGAAACTCATTTTCCAACCTGCTAAGTTCAGAGGTTGGGTAACTAGTTAATTCAGTGTCTCAATCACGTCATTAAGGACTCCCCGCTGCCCCCCTCCCGCCCCCGCTCCCCGGCTCCTGGATCTCTCCATGTTGCCATCTCAGGTCATGGAATGACTCCGTCACATCCAGAAGGTATCAAATCCAGAAAATCTTTTCCAGTGTCCCCTTAGGAATTTCTAACCTTTTTCCGAATGTCCGACCCGCAGCAGACCTGTCCTTGCCTCTCATTAGCCAGACTGAGTCATATGTCAAAACTCCTAGACTAATCATTGACAAAGGGAACAACTCTACCCTGATTTTTTTAAAATTAATCAGGACTTAAACTTGGAATGTGGGCTGGGATGTCCTTCCTCTGAAGGCTGCGAGAGTGGGGGTAGGGAGTGTGTTCTCTACTTAATGCTACCCAGGCACTACCTGCAAGAGGAAAGGAGAGACAGAAAGGCAGTTGGTGACTAATGATGTCTGATGAGGTGATATGGATTAGTTACAAAGCCTCTCTGAGTCTCAAATCAGTTTTCTGATCTGTGAAATGGGGTGAAAAATATCTACCATATAGGTTTTCGAGAAAGAAATGGGTATCAACTTGCTCAACTTTCAAGAAGTGTTCAACAAATGTTTATTTGCTTTCCTCTTTTCCTTCTTTTTTTTTTAAGATTTTATTGATTTATTTGACAGAGAGAGCACAAGTAAGCAGAGCAGCAGGCAGAGGGAGAGGGAAAAGCAGGCTCTCCACTGAACAGGGAGCCTGATACGGGACTTAATCCCAGGACCCTGGGATCATGACCTGAGTGGAAGGCAGCGGCTTAACTGACTGAGCCACCCAGGCGCCCTCTCTTTTCCTTCTTATTTAAAAACCTTTTTGAACATCTGCTATGCACCAGTCCCTGTGTCAGCTATTAGGGATACGGTGATGGATAAGACAACACAATCCCTGACACTTACATTCTATAGGATAGACAAATTATACACGAAAAGTCACCAGAGTAATTGTGATTATGGAAATCCTGAAAATAATTAGAGGAAGATGTCATATTCATGGTATCTTTTGATCATTTCTTCTCAATTTAAAGAGAAAAACCCTACCATAGTATTTCAGTTCTTCTCAGTATCAAATATAAAGAGAAATATTTATTGTACACTGGTGTCCATCCCAATAGGTTTTGTTGCCTTTTTCCAGGAAAGAAAGACTCAGCTGAGCTGTCTTTCCTATCTTAATTGTGCTGTGGTAACCTAATTTTTGTGGATTCCCATACATAGAATATTTTTAATTCTTTTTTTTTTTTAAGTAGGCTCCACACCCAGAGTGAAGCCTAACACGGGGCTTGAACTCACAACCCTCAGATTCAGACCTGAGCTGAGATCAAGTTATCCACTTAACTGACTGAGCCACCCAAGCACCCCTTGAAGAATAGTTTTAAAATCCCTCCACTTATCTGTGGTTGAAAGAATAAAAATGATTTTTCCATTGAAATCTCAACAGCCACCCATGTAGCATAAAGCCAGGCATAGCTTTAAAAATGTCTTTCATTGGGGCGGACCAGAAACCCAAATGTCCCAGGTGGAATCCCTTCAGAAAATTGTATCCTATTGAATACCAAATAGAAGCACTATTTCACACTCATCAATATGTAATCCTGAGTTTCCTCAATTGGTTGTGTACCACACCTTAGGGAGCTTGACAGAAATATAGACACCATTGATCCTCAGTATTCATGAACTCCCTATTTACAAATCTGCATCCTTGGTAAATTTATTCGTAACTCCAAAATCATTCCTTGTGGCATTTCTGTGATCACTCACCTCATCTACAGAGAGGCAAAAAAATGTGAATTACTCAGGGGCGCCTGGGTGGCTCAGTGGGTTAAGCCTCTGCCTTTGGCTCGGGTCATAATCTCAGGGTCCTGGGATTGAGCCCCGTGTCGGGCTCTCTGCTCAGCAGGGAGCCTGCTTCCCCCTCTCTCTCTCTGCCTGCCTCTCTGCCTGCTTGTGATCTCTATCAAATAAATAACTAAAATCTTAAAAAAAACATGTGAATTACTCAATACACACATTCCCAGCTGAGGTGGAGCGAGGTGAGGCTCCTTTCGGTTCAGCTCCCATACTGTGAACAAGTATCCTTTTCACAGTCGATTTAGTGCCACTTTTTTTTTTTTTGCATTTTTGTGCATTTTGGGGTATGTTTTGCATTTTCTTGGTGATTTCATCATTTAAAGTGGCCCCCAGTGCAGTTCTAAAGTACAGTCTATTGTTTCTAAGCACGAGAAAATGGTGAAAAACTTTACAGAGAAAATACATGTGCTGGAGAAGCTTCCATTAGGCATGAGTTCTAGTGCTGTTGGCTTTGAGTTCAGTGTTTATGAATCAACATCATCCAGGAAAGGAAGAGTGAATTGGCCGAGCTGGGTAGGGGCTGCTCCAGAAAGTGCTGGAGGACCACCTGCTCTGCATGGCAAAGCTGTGGGAAAGAGGGAAAGGTGGCTAACAAATTTAAAAAAAAAAAAAAAAAAGCACATAGTGGGGAGCATTATCATGAGGCCGAAAGCCAAAGAGATTTGCAGTCCTGTTATCTGGACTCAAGAAACGCCAAGCTTCCTGGGCGAGCACTGCCTGCATCCCACATTTCGTTAAGACCGCAAGGCTAAAACTTGTCCAATGTGCAGGGGAGGCTGGTTCTGCAGATCAGGAGGCTTCAAAAGAATTTTTAAATATCTGCTAGTATTTTATAGGAAAAGGGATGTGGGAGGGGAGCAGAATTTTCAACACGGAGATTGGCTTTGTTTCACAACACATTGGTGCACAAGCCTGTGTTAATGCAGACGGCCAGTTGATGAAAATGTTGTGACCAGAAGTTCTCAGGAACCTAAGCCCATATTTCCCATTGTAACAGTAGCTTAATCTTTGTTAATTTAGTGTTTGCAGTGACTTCATCGAACATAAGTACCAAGAACAAAAACCGGCTGTACTTGGTTTATCTTCACGGATTGTGAAACATAAGGTGTGGCCCAGACACCTGCATTTTTTTAAAGATTTTATTATTTTTTTTAAAGGAGTTTTTTTAAAGATCTTATTTATTTATTTGACAGACAGAGATCACAAGTAGGCAGAGAGGCAGGCAGAGAGAGAGGGGAGAGCAGGCTCCCTGCCGAGCAGAGAGCCCGATGAGGGCCTCAATCCCAGGATCCGGAGATCACGACCTGAGCTGAAGGCAGAGGCTTAACCCACTGAGCTACCCAGGTGCCCCTAAGATTTTATTTTTTTAAGTAATTTCTACACCCAACGTGGGGCTCGAACTCACAATCCCAAGATTAAGAGTTACATGCTCCACGGACAGAGCCAGCCAGGCGCCACGGAGACCTTTGTATCTTTATCAACCTCTTCACTTGCTTCTGAAGCATTTCTAGTATTTGAGGGTCATTCATATAACTAGTTTCCATAGATTTCTGGAAGCCTGTCATATTTTTTATAGGCACCACCATTTTGTTTCTTGGTCATTAGGATCTAATGGTGGACGACTTGTTCTGCCCTCCCACAAGGATCCTTTCACCTCCTGTGATTGGCTAGAAAGGAAGTAGCTTAGATGATGTGTATTTCTACATACTGGCTGATTCCTAAGAGAAATAACATCTACCTACCGAGACATCCTACATCCATCCAGTCATCTTCACACCCATCTATTGGTGGCGACCATGAGTTTTTTTGGTTTACCATTAGCTCAAATCTAATACCTACTCAGTGAATTTTCAGATAGGAGATACTCTGCCCAGGCACAGGGCTGGAAATTGAATTCTTCCTATAAATGAGTGGCTCGCATGTAGGGATGACTTTGCTCTCCAGAGGACATGTGGCAGGATCTAGAAGTATCTGTGGTTGTCACAACTCGATGGGAAGGGGGTTGCTACTGGCATTCAGTGCCCGGGGACCAGCAAGGCTGCCGAACATCCAACAATACACAGGACAGCCTCCACTCCTATTGATGAAGGATTATCTGGGGCAAAAAGTTCATAGTGCCCAGGTGGAGGAAAACCGCCTTGAATGGATGTAACGATTACAGGAGGCAATTTCTCTTTCTCGGCCACCACATTCCCGCCAGACTCTGCTGTTAAAATGACAGCAATAGGGGCACCTGGGTGGCTCACACGGTTAAGCGTGTGATCTTAACCGTGTAAAGATTATGTTTAGATCATGGCTCAAGTCATGATCTCTGGGTCCTGGGATAGAGCCCTGTCAGAGCTGGTGGGCTCCCCACTCAGCGTGGAGTCTGCTTGTTCCTCTCCCTCTCTGCTCCTTCTCGCTACTCGTGCTTGGTGTCCCTTTCTCTCAAATAAAGAAATAAAATCTTTAAAAAATGAAGTAATTTCTTCTAAAAACATGGCACAGCACCACTGAATCAAGTCACTCCCCACAGCCCCCTACCATGTGATATTAATGTGGAAATATTCTAGAGAAAGCTTTCCTCTCTTCTGTCACACTGGTTTGTTGTTACTAGTCCTAAGCCAAGAATGCTTGCATTTTCCCCCCCTGAGTTTTTTGTTTGTTTGTTTTTTTAAGTAATCTGTACACCCCATGCGGGTCTCAAACTCACAGCCCTGAGGTCAAGAGTCCACGCTCTACTGACTGAGCCAGCCAGGTGCCCCTTTTCCCCTGAGATTATGCACATGCACATCTTCCCTATTTTTTTTTTTTAATCCATCCCCGTTTCCTTGCTTGTACCTCCTACAAAGTGTCGTCCAGCTTTGTAGGAAACAGGTGTACCCTGACCCCCTTTGTGGAGCGTCTATAAATGGCTTGGCAAAAAATGTATCCCGGGACCCAGGAGCATGCGCCGCCTCCTCCTCCTCCCACTTGCTCTCCCTTAGCGAATGAAAGGAACGTCCTTCACGACCAGGGACTTGAACTCTCTGACCACGCATGCTGGGTTGGTCCTACTCTCTAGTTACCTCAGTCACATCTGCAGGCATTGAGGAAATAACACCAGATTACGAAAGATCAAATTTCCTGAAGAGATATATTTGCGGAGGTGGGGGTGGGGGGAAGACAGAATGCTTTAATTCAGGTACCGCATTTCATTTTCAGGAAGGTTGTGTTTTACAGTGAGAATATAAACAAGCAGAATTCAGCCAAATGTTAGATGGTTGTGAGTAAATTTATGTTTTTTCCCTTCTACTGTTACGATTTCTGTCGATTTGAGAGGAAAATATATATCCAAAAGGAGACTGTTTTCATTAAGAAGGGTAATCAGGATTAAGCAAATTAATTGTTTTTATTCATTTACTGCATATTTAAGGAGCATTTCTTATACATCGTGCTCTGTGCTAGGCCTACAAACACAAAAGTGAGGTACAGTCCCTGTTCCCAAAGAGAAGTATCAGCTACTGATTAAACATTGTAACATGTCTTTTTCTGCTAAAAAAATTCACAGTAACAGATTAAGAGAAGATATTTGCAAAAGACATATCTGATAAAGAACTGCTATCCAAAATATACAATGAACTCTTAAAAGTCAATTTAAAAAACCCCAAACAACCCAATTTTAAAAATGGGCAAGAGACCTGAACAGACAACTCACCAAAGAAGATTTGCAGATGGCAAATCAGCATATGAAAAGATGCTCCAGGTCAATGTCATTAGGGAATTATAAAGTAAAACTTGAAATGCTACTACCTACGAACAAGAATGGCAAAAGCCCAGAACCCTGACATCACCAAACACTGGTGAGGATGGGGAGCAACGGGAACTCTCGTTCGTGGCGGGCATGAAGGTGAAATGGTACAGCCACTCCAGAAGAAAGCTTGGAGGTTTCTTACTTAACCAAGCATAACTCTTCCCACATGACCCAGCAATTCCTTGGTATTTACCAAAAAAAATTGAAAATTCATGTCCACACAAAACCTGCCCACAGATGTTTATAGCTGCTTTCTTTAGCATTTCCAAAACTTGGAAGCAACCAAAATGCCCTTCAGTAGGTAAATGAATAAACACACCATGGTACACTTAGATGGTGAGTTATTATTTGGCACCAAAAAGAATGAGCTGCTTCATTCCCACATTCGTGTCACGTGGACAGTTGTACCTGTGCCATCAGACTGTGGAGGATTCAATGAGCCAATATCTATAAAATGCTTAGGACACTGTTTGGCACATAATGACAGTTCAGTATTTACTGCTATTCTTTTTGTTGTTGTTGTTTTGTGTTTATTGGATTGAAAGAGTGAGAGGTAAGGTAAGGAGGTGAGAGGCAAAACCAACTATACTTACATAGTTTACTATCTTCACCAACATAACATTACTATTCTAGAAAATTCTTGCCCTGGGAGGTAAGTTGCAAATAACTTTATTTTCCACTCCAGGAACATCTTCAAGATCCATCAATTCTGCAATAAATAAAAAGCCTCGCATGGCAGATTGTGCCCTAAGACCATTTGAGCTTTTTGCTTCACCTTTGCTATTTCTTCCAGTCCTAGACTATGTTATTACTATCATTACCCAAGATCCCACATTGTCAGATGGGACTTAACCAGAATTTAAAACCTCATAAATAGACCTGCTTGGCTCTCCTCCCTCTGAGATGCTACCCGGAACCTGGAGAGAGAAGCTCTCCTTTACTGTCGTGAGCAATCCACTCCACTCTGTTTTATGACCAGATTGTTTTGGTGACATTTTCTGGAAGCCAGCATTTAAGAACAGGCAACTTGGAAAGTGGCAATGCTCCAGATGAGAGATGATAAGGAACTGAACAGGGCTTGAGGACGAGAGGGGAGAGTTTGAGAAGGCACTTTTGGAAGAGAGACCTTAGTGACAGGCTGGGGGAAAGAGGGGAGCTCAGGGATGCCTCTCGCATTGGTGACCTCAGTAACTGGGTACATCATAGAAGGGTTTTCCAAAGGAGAACCTGCAAAGTTTAGTTGGTGTCATCCAGTATATGCAGTGAAATGTTACCACTGGAGCCAGCTTTGTTGGGCTTGTTCTGATTCCTACCCATCCACAAACCCTGCCCGCAAAGACCCCCTCAGAGGTGGAAGATTGGGTTGGGCTTCTCAGCTTGCATAAGAGCATGTCGTCCCCATGCCATGCTCTTTACCCCATTACAATTCTCTCCTACTTGAGCACCCCCAATCCCCTCTTCTTTACTCTGTGCTTGCCACAGGCCAGTTTCTGACATGCCAATACCAAGAAAAGATAAATTCTACTCTCAAAGCATTGATGTCCACTTTCCTGAAGATATGGAGAGAAAGACACAGGTCCCATGACCAACTCGTCCTGGTTTTTAGCATTTGAGATCCTGGGTCCGGCAGCCTCCTCAGTTCTGGGCAAATCGGGGTGGCTGGTAACCGAGATCAAGAAGGGTAAGGGTGCCTGGGTGGCTTAGTTGGTTAAGCAACTGCCTTCGGCTCACATCATGATCCTGAAGTCCTGGGATCGAGTCCCGCATCAGGCTCTCTGCTCAGCAGAGAGTCTGCTTCTCCCTCTGACCCTCCCCCTTTTCATGCTCGCTCTCTCTCTCAAATAAATAAATAAAATCTTAAAAAAGAAGAAGAAGAAGAAGGGTAAGACTCCCTTTACAACCCCTCCTTGTCCTCAAGTGTACACAAAAGCCAGCCCTACAGGCCTACAGGCCTCAACCAAATAAGCTCCTGGTTCCTCACAGTCCTGAGGACACCCCTTCTGGTGTGTGTATGTGTGTTGGGGTGGGAAGGGATGTATTTATTACATTAGCTAGAGAAGCAAGGCTTGCCTCCTTAGATGGGTTCTGGAAATTGTGGAGTTTGATGACTGCCATATATTTTATACCAAAACCTTTCCTTCCCAAAACTCCTAAGCCTTCGTATGTTAAGACTGACAGCACTTCTTGAAACCATTCCCTTCTGGGGCCTCCAGATGCCTTTCTCTGGCTCTTCCTGCCACTTTTAGGACTATTTTGGTTTAGGATTTCTCACCCACCTCTCCTCCCGGGTGTGGCCCTCACTGGATTGATAGTTACCACATTTCCTGCTTCTGCTCTGTCCCCCTCTCCACGAGCTCTTGGGGGGTGAGTCAGCAAGACTCAAGAATGAATTCTTCTTGCTTCCCCCCTTTACTCCTCAGTGCATTTGTGTGTTTATTTTTTTTTAAGATTTTATTTATTTATTTGATAGAGATCATAAGTAGGCAGAGAGGCAGGCAGAGAGAGAGAGGGGGGAAGCAGGCTCCCCACTGAGCAGAGAGCCCGATGCTGGGGCTTGATCCCAGGACCCTGAGATCAGGACCTGGGCTTAACCCACTGAACCACCCAGGGGCCCCGTGTTTGTGTGTTTAAAGCCTGAAGAAGCACTACACTCAAAGCAGGGCAGGGTCTGGGAAAGGAGATGGAATGTTCAGACGGAAAACCAGATTGGAGAAAAAAAAAATTTTTTTTTTAGATGCCATTTATTACAGATTCATATACTTCTTTGCCCTCTTTGTAAACTGGGCCAGGAGTAGCATCCATTCCCAAGGTGGCTGTGACATGAAAGAAGGTGCCAGGTGCCTAGAACATGTAGCAAGGAAATGCTTGATGAAGGTTAGCTGCTGTCATTAACTCAATGGGCTCTAAGGGACATATTTGAAGGGGCATGTTTCTTTGGATTTGAGAGTAGGGAAAGCTCCCCAAAAGAAAATATTTCTCCTTTGAAGTAAGTTAAATGAAAGAATTCTGACTGGGCCAGAAAGTTTACGAATAAGTCTGAGGACAACGAAAGTAAGTTATAAATACCCAGTAATATTAAACTAGTCATTGGTTTTGCAGAAATAAATCCTTAAAAAAACCCACAAAACGCAAAGAACAAAATACCTTTTTTTTTTTTAAGAAAGAAATTGGTTTCTGTTTCTTAGCTGATCTTGAAGGTAGTTGAGCCTTTCCATGAAATCTACCAAATTCTGAAGTTAAATAGGCTCTTCCTTCTGTACCCACATTGTTTATCCAAGTTTCCTCCCGCATTGATTCAATGGGCGGACGGATAACACTAGGGCATATATTTTTAAGAGCACCTGCTGAAGGGAACCTTCATTTTGCATTGGTGTGCACCTGCAAGAATTAGACCAATTAAATGATCATTTATCTGGTATTAGATAACAAAGTTACATATATACATTCAAAGGAGCTGCAGGCAAAGCGGGGGCCAATCTAGGTGTCCTGGGATCTTGAAGCCAGGCTGACAGTGCCCTATAGGACTGGTTAAATTAATCTTCTGGTGAGTACTGCGAAAAGTTTTTCTCAACTCAGGATAGAAAGGTAGAGTGTCTTACAGGGCTGCCCAGAGGATAAGGCTTTGGGACCCATTGCTAAGCACCAAAGCTTAAAGCTAAAAACATTTGGGGTGAAAGAGAAATGGAGACAAAAGTGGGCTCCTCCCTCCCCCAATAAAGGCTGGGGGTGAAGAATGTTAGTAAGGTTCCCTAAGGCAAAACATATGTGGAAAATTCTCCAAATAAATATTTGGCAAGCAACAATTTTATAGAGCTGGAAGGAACTGCTCTCAAAATATCAGGATGTGATATTTCAGGGAAATTCCGAATGCTCCTTTGTCTTCGATATCGTTTTTTTTTTTCATGATTGAGAACATAGATGTAGTCTTCTAGTCTACTTTCGTTAATAGTAATTTTCCATGGCACTGGGTATACTATAAGAACATTCCATAATATCCCGTTGTATGAATGTAAAAAAAAAAAAGGACACAGTTATTTCTCTATTGTTGGAGTTTTATGTATTTTTACATTTCACCCCCAATAAGGATATGGACTAGCATCACATTTAAATGTGGATCGTGACCTCTGATTATTCCGTTAGGATATATTCCAAAGAAGTGAGCAAGTAATCAAGGAATCTGAGTGTTTTTAAGGGCTTTTCATGGGATCAAACTGCTTTTTGGATAGATTTTAACATTTCTCCCTGCAGGGAAAGCTTGTTTCTTAACATAGTCTCATAATTATGAGAACGAATATTAAAACTCTCATAAAAAAAACCCTGCTAGTTTGGTGTATATATAAAGTTTAAGTTGTTTTCATTTGGATTATTAGTATTGAATTTCAGTATTTCATATTTGCTATTTGTACTTCACCTTCTATGGATTATAACATCCTTTGTTAATTTTACTCTTGGCATTTTAATGCTTTAAAAAATATATATTAGTATAAGGGGGTTGAGGGGTAATGAGGAGAGACCACAGAAGGGTATATGGTTTCTTCTGGGGGTGATGAATATGGTCTGAAGCTATTTGTGAGGGTTCTATTAAAAACAATCAAGGTGCACCTGGGTGGCTCAGATGGTAAAGCATCTATCTGCCTTTGGCTCAGGTCATGATCTCCAGATCCTGGGACCTTGTCCCATGTTCGAAATCCCAGCTCAGCAGGAACTGCTTCTCCCTCTCCTTCTGCCTCTCTCCCTGCTTGTGCTCGCTCTCTCTCTCTCTCTCAGAAGAATACATAAAATCTTTAAAAAAAAATTACAAACTTTACATGGGTGAATTGTAGGATATACGATTGATTTTTATCCCAATAAGGCTGTTTTTAAAATATTAGCATAAATTATTTCCATATTACGGTAGTCAGGCTCCCTCTTTCAAAATGTAGGCAAATTTCCCAAATCTGATTGCCTTTTGCTTTCTCATATTCAGAAGATACATACTTTAAGTTAAATGTATAATCTGTTCCGTAAGGAATATGCCCATTGGTTTTATTTGGAAAATCCCATCGCATGTGGATAGTCACTGATATGTTTTTTTTTTTTTTTTTAAGATTTTATTTATTTATTTGACAGACAGAGATCACAGGTAGGCAGAGAGGCAGGCAGAGAGAGGAAGGGAAGCAGGCTCCCTGCTGAGCAGAGAGCCCGATGTGGGGCTCGATCCCAGGACCCTGGGATCATGACCTGAGCCGAAGGCAGAGGCTTTAACCCACTGAGCCACCCAGGCGCCCCCACTGATATGTTCTTGTAGTTTCATTCTTAATGCACCTGGATTTTGTTGTAGGTTCTGAAGCTATGATTAATGTTCTCCAAGACCTACTTGTTGAATAAAGTAAATTTGCTCTTCCCTTCCTGTGTTCTGATGGTTCTGTTGTTGAAAACTGAACTCTGTGCTTCAGAACCCAAATGTGAAGACAGTTTGGGATCAAGAGGAATAATAGCTTTATTGCTTTGTCAGACAAAGAAGGCCACAGCTGGCTATGGCCTTCAAAAACTGTAAGCCAAAGGGCTGGGGGGCAGGAGAGAGTTGGGGGGTGGTTTTAATAAGGAAATAGAGGATCTAACCAGTTTTGACAGCAATTGTGTACATGGTACCAGCTTTGTCTGTCCTGTCTTTAGGGAGGCACCAGGTTCCTGAAATAAAAGGCTAAGAAGGGAGGAGAGGTAGTTTGCAGAAGAGGGGGAAAGTTTACTTAAAAATCGAGCTTCGCTGGAGCATTAAT
Source organism: Enhydra lutris kenyoni (assembly GCF_002288905.1). Lineage (NCBI taxonomy): Eukaryota > Metazoa > Chordata > Mammalia > Carnivora > Mustelidae > Enhydra > Enhydra lutris. The sequence goes on along the minus strand of NW_019154117.1, from coordinate 16,801,828 downwards.
GCAGCCATCTTAATTTTTGTTCAACTTTATGCTTTTAAGCAGTTTCCGTTCCTTTCCAATATTATACATAAACTAACATGTTTCTGAGTTATTACTGTATTGGTCTGAGATTTCAAATGTAAACTAGTAATACACTTTTTAAATTTTTTAGCTTTAAAACATGGCTTCATATCTAGTATTAAAGAATTCAGGGGCCCCTGGGTGGCTCAGCCAGTTAAGTGTCTGCCTTCAGCTCAGGTCACGATCTGAGGGTCTGGGGATCGAGCCCCAGGTTGGGCTCCCTGCTCAGTAGAAGCCTGGTTCTTCCTCTCCCATTTCCCCCTACTAGTGTACTTTCCCTCTCTCTCTCAAATAAAATCTTTGATTAAAAAATAAATAAATAAAAACAAACAAAAAACCACCGAGACTTCATTACTTTCCTCTCTCAAAGTATTGCTATTATTTTATTTGTAAAGATTTATTTATTTGTGAGAGAGAGAGCATGAGTGGGAGGGGTGGAGGGAGAGGGAGAACCTGAAGCAGGAAGCCTGACATGGGGCTCCATCCCACGACCCTGAGATCATGACCTGAGCCAAAACCAAGAGTAGGATACTTACCCAACTGGGGCACGCAGGTGCCACCTCCAAGCTATTCTTGTACATTTTTTCTTTCAGATGAAATTTAGAACAATTTTACTAACATTTGAAAATATGGTTGGACTTCCATTTAACAGACTGATTTGGGAAGGGACATGTTTAAAATATTTGTTGTCTCCGAACGCAATGCCGTGTTCCTCCATGGTCCCACACACGTCTTAGGTTTGAACATTTTACTGAGCTTGCTGCCATGATGAATTCTAACACAATCCCATTATCCTGCAAAACTATTATTTTTTTGCTTGAATATGGAAACCCTATTCATTTCTGAGTATCCTGATCTACTGGTTAATTTCATAGAAATCCCAAGACAAGGTGTTTTGGGCTTTCTATTTGGACAAACATATAATGTGCAGTAATGAAAACAGTCTTTTCTTTCCCAATAGCTATAAGTCATTTCTGGTTTCAATCTTATTGCATCAAAAAGGATTAAATCACTATTCTGTTGACAAGCCCTGAAAATTTTAGGAAAGCACATACTAAAAATTAAATCTTTGACAAGCAGGCTTATGAGGGATATACATTAAAAGTCTCAAGCGTTACAGAAAGACCTAAGGTTAATCACCTTCGCCTCTTTCTGGAGTGTGTTTATCTACATTGAAGCCAAAGGGCACCAGGATTTAACCGATCAGGTGAGAGGACATTCGGAGCTGGCACTTAGTATTTTGGGGGAGGGGTGGAGGTGGTCCTTTTCCTTTGGCTGCACCCTTAGCAAACCACAGTAAATAACAATCTTGCTAGTATTTGTGTCCTTTGAGTTGGATCTGAATGGAAAGGTGCCCTTCCCCCATCAACAGACATTGCATCCTTGTCAAGGGCTAGTCTGAATCTTTTGGCATAATCTCTGTTAAATTTTCTACCATCGCCACACCCTCTTCCTCTCAAGACACTTCTGCCTGGACAATGAGTGCTTTTAATCAGTCCTTATACACAACACCTCTTGGTTACAAAGGACCACATCAACTACTAAATTTACGTGCTGGTCGCTAAGGAAAAAAGAGTAATTTGTGGAGACAAGGCATTGATTTCTGAATGGCTGATCTGAATGGTGATAGGACTAGTTACAAATGCACTGTCAGGCCCAAATCAAAAGAGGAAAACCTATGGGAGCCACGTTTGCCATGAAACAGTGTTGTATTTGTTTTATATTTAACCTAGTGAGAAGTAACTTATTTTTCTAAGCAAATTACAAAAATCCAGTTTAATTGACCCTCCAGGTGAAATATATTAAAACATGGAACAGGGTTTCCTCTTCCCCTAAATAACTACAAAAGAACATCTATTTATGTTATTTGAGTGAACTGTGTTTGATGAATGACATAAATCCGTTTGGAGACAATAATGCTTCTGGAAGGGAAGCAAATTTTGCTGCCCCAAAATTTGCCTCTTTGGCGTATTATTTCTTTGGCGTATTAGTTGGTTATTTTTCCCCCCTTATGATTTATTTATTTTTTTATTGGGTGAGGGGGGCAAGGGAGAGAATCTCAAGCAGACTCACTGCTCAGTGCAGAGCCTCAGCCCAATGTGGGACTTGATCTCAGGACCCTGAGACCACAACCTGAGCCTACATCAAGAGTCAGTTGCTTGCTTACCTGACTGAGCTACCCGTATGTCACGAAGCTGATTATTTTTAAGAGACTGCAGACTCAAGAGAAACTCTGAAAACTGAGTAGAAGTTACCCTTTTGAGAGACATTTATATATACAAGAGAAATCTCCATTTTAAGTGTGTTTCCTTCAGTACCAAGAAGGGGAGGCGCGGGGGGGGGGGGGAGACTAACTCTCTAGAAACTGTTATCAATGGAAAAGGCCTGGACTTAAATCTGTGTAGAAACTTTACCCTGGTTTACTGTGCTTTTTCTGGTAACTTCCCATAACAGTCTCCTCACCCCCAGCATCTTTTGTCTTTAGCTAGAGATGATGTTTGAGATAATGGCTTCAGCCAGGGAGTCACTGTTTTCCCCGGTCTCTCCCATGTACACAGAAGGTATACATGCTATTTATTAAATGTAGTTTGATTTTTTCCTTTTTTCCTTTTTTTTTTTTTTTTTTTAAAGTAGTCTCCCTATCCAATGTGGGGCTTAAAGACCCCAAGATCGAGAGTCACATGCTCCACCAACTAAGTCAGCCGGGCACCCGTTTGATGTTCTCTTAATTTCTAATTAATCAGTCTCATGTCCATTTGATTCTTAGATCAGCTAGAAAAACCTTAAGGGATAGAGTAAAAATTTTTCCTCCCCAACAATTCACATTTGCAAGCTTAGCAGTTGTTTAGTACGTTGTGGAAGACCCTAGGTAACTCCCTAAAAATAGAACTCTTTGTGGTAACTCTTGTACTTAGTAAAGTAGTAAGCAATATTAATCTGATGCTGTACTTCATTAACTAGAATAAACCTTCCATCTCAAAATTGTAGTTTGTTTTGTGAATGATTCCTAGTAATTCCCTACATTAAGACCCTAAGTGACAGGAAAAGCAGTGTTTAATGACTGACATATAGTAAACAATTTAAATAATTTCTATCTTTCTCAACTTGCATTTGTTTCCTTCTGAAGCCATCTTTTTTATTTTTTTCAAATTGCTTATCCCAGTAGTTTTATTTTTAAATATTCTATTAAGTAATCTCCACACCCAACACAGGGCTCAAACTCACAACCCTGAGATCAAGAGTTGCATGCTCTACTGACTGAGCCAGCCAGGTGTCCCATGTCCCAGTAGTATGAATTTTATTTGCTTTAAGTTATACTAAAATGTATAAAAGAAAGTCACGAAAAACAAATTGTATATAATCCCTATAATAGGCATTAGCAATAGGGTAATATTCAGACATATTTCACCAAGTGCCATTCTAGAATGTTGGGGTATCATAACTATCTAAAAGACAGTAGGTCCACAGTTTTAGTGTGGGACTTGGGGAAATGACTCTAATTTTCATATCGAGGGTAGAGAAAAATCTCTCAAAACCTATCAATTCTAAATGTAAATCACTTGTACTCATGCTACAGTAAATGTTGAGATAAATAACCTTGGATATTTGTAAATTAAAAAGATAGACTTCATCTCCAATTTTTGCTGAATTCCAAAATCCGTATCATTTAAAGCAAATGGGGCACAATGTTAACAACCAGCAATTCCAGGTAAGGATTATATGGTTTCACTGGACTATTATTTTTAACTTTCCTGTAAATTTGCAAATTTTCAAAATACGAAATGAAAATGCACATTAAACAAGACACCGTGAATGAAGTAAAAATATAAGACATAGGCAAAGTATTTGTCAGAGTACCACTAATTTTACAGAAAAAAAGGACCGATCTCTAGGTAAATCCTTCTGCTAAAAGAGCACGAGAGAAACATTTGACATCCATTAAAAGAACAAGAAGGCAAGAGAGACGGCACTCATCTTATGCCCTCATGGACATCATCTTCGCTTTTTCAGAGTATGTTTTCCTTGGTCCAACACTGGCTGTGCTATTTAATCCTGCAAAACACAGCAATCTACTGACTTGCATGTTTACACATGATGACAAAGGTTTTAAAAATGTGCAAACTTCATTCAGGGGATGTCTGGCTGGCTCAGTGGGTTCAGCCTCCACCTTCAGCTCAGGTCATGATCTCGGGGTCCTGGGATTGAGTCCTGCATCGGGCTCTCTGCTCAGTGGGGAGCCTGCTTCCCCCCTCTCTCTCTCTGCCTACTTGTGATCTCTCTCTCTGTCAAATAAATAAATAAAAATCTTTTTTAAAAAATTTCATTCAGGAGGGCCGGTAGAAGAAAGCTCTCTCCATAAAATGAAAATATTCTCTAAGGAATAAAAAATATTTTTTCAGTTGTATGCCTAAAAGCTGCTTGTTGTATGAACTTCTTCTGGATCACTTCAACTGGCTATGCTTTCTAATAAAGTATATAGTTTTGACTGTTTAAAGCCTCAGCTAAATGATAGAGCATCCCATTTCCCGTTAGATCTCTGGCTGAATAGTACTAGCTTAGCCAAAGAACATGTTTTCTTTCTTTTTCTTTCTAATCCTCATTTACTTTGAGATAGGAGTTAGCACAACGGCAGCCTCCAATCGTTTGACTTTTGGTGGAAAAGTTGCGCAGACCTTAGCCTGAGAATATCAACACTGGGACAATCTGCCCCAAACCTGATGTTCCCTCAGGACTGTCAGCCCTTCAGGTACACATGTGCAACAAACAGCACAGGATTTGGGTTCCCTCTTCATGGGTTCTGAGGAAGAAGGAAACTTACAGCCGAAGGGCTAAGAACAACCAAGGGGCGGGTAACAAGAAGAATCAAGGACAGCAGAAGCCAGCCAGTCCTTCGAAATGGACACAGGTGACCTTAAGATGCAAATTCCTGGGAAGATGGACAGAAGTGGATCCCAAGAGCAACAGCCTTACTATCTGGAGATAGTACTGACTGCTAGAACATTCGTCACGGGTCTCAGAAGTCGCCCCAATATGGCCGCCTCTCCTCCTCCTCCCCATACCTACTACACCATTTCTGTCTCAGATCCCCACTCCCCATACATACTACTCCCTTTGTGTCTTGGTTCCTGTACTGAGGCACTATGAAAACAACTTTTGTATAGCTTGATGGCAGGGTCTCAGAAGACAGGGGCAGGGGTGAGTCGAGACACGGTATTTGGAAAATTGAGTTTCTCTGTGGAGACTAATGATAAACAAAGATCTCTTTTTAAATAACTTAAGATATCTTTTCTAATAAGCTGATTCTTAGACTCAACTACGCTAGATATTGCCACTTTTTCTTTTGTTTTAAAAAACGTATATACGTTGTTTGAAGCGAAAATCAGAAATACTCACGTTCAATCGTGCCCATTTTTTCAAGTTCCCTGAGGACACATACCGACATGCTACACAGCACAACACTACAGCAGAAAGTAAATTATTTACAAGGACCATTTAAAATCAGTTTTTTATTTCAGCAAATAAAACCTGCAAGATAAATTACATCTTTACAACGGGTTGTTGCTATACATTTATTCAAATCAAGAAAACTGTCATAATTAAAGCTCTCAAAGTAATTTTGGCACAGACGAAATCGTGGTCATTTTGTTAAGTCCCTGAGTTCTTGTAACAGGCTGGTTTTTGCATTCAGCCTCGTCCCTGGCTACTTGGGCTCCTGCCCCCCGACAGTGCCCCCCAACCTACTCTGGCTCCGTATGCTAACTCTAGGTCAACATTTGATGCCGTAACCTTTCCAACCCATGGTGCTGGGCAGAAACCCCTCAGCTTCGGGGACATTCACAATCGGAGTCCCCAACTCGAAGAGCGCCCCCTACAGTTTCTGTTTACTGCTGGGCAGAAGAATCAGGGTGCATGTCACGCCTGCATCTTCTTATTTCTAAAGTTGCCCCAGATGAACCGTCAGTGTTTTAACGTCTCCAAGGCTTTATGCCTCAGGTGCTCATCCAAACACTGGATGGCAAAGAGGTCAACGTCCGTGTCGAACTTGTTGGCAAACAAGTGGTGCTTGCGGAGCATCCAGTTCAAGTCACCTGCTCCGAACACGCACACGGAACGCACGTGGATGCCACTGCAGGGTGGGTACGGGGCACCCTTGGAAACATCACCCTCGAAGTATTGCCATTTGACAAACCTCGCAATCGCGTGCATGTCAGACATGTCGTACTTCTGGCTTAAGGACAGGGAGCCCGGGACATCTGGGATCCTCTGAATGGTGGCCCAGAGATACTCATCCGGGCTGTAGGTGTCTTTTGCCCACTCCATAAACTTTTGGATTTTTTCGTTCTCTAGCACGTACTCCACGTACTTCCTACTGACCACAAAATAGGCACTGCCTGAGAACAGGGGGGTTTCAAGAGGGGGCTGCATTTTGTCGGTCCCCGTGTTCGTCAGCTTTCCGTTAACGACCGTATAATGCTTTTTCCACCTTTCTTTTTTGTTGGATGGCATCCTCTCGGTTTCTAGGTTGTTTTCGCCCATTAGCGACTTGAGCTTCCGGACAATTTCCAAGTTGGTTTTAATAGGAAAATCCATACCGCAGAGATTTATCAAGTACTTCCAGTCCGCCCTCATCCTGTAGAGGTCCTGCATGCAGTTGAGGTCGGCCTGAACCCTGCTCCACGAGGCGTACACGACACTCTCCAGCTGACTGGCCACAAAGACATTACTGAAGCAGGACGCGATGCCCAGCACCGCGGCCAAGAAGGACTCCTCTGATTTTTTGTCCACGTGAATGCAGTAGAAATTCTGGGGCGCATAGATGGCCCTCAGGAGCCTGTCAAGCATTTCAATTTTGTGATGGACCACTATAGAATATGCGATGGGAAATTCTGCCTCTTCTTTACTAAAGGGCTGCGTGATATATTTGCGCGCCTTGATGAAAGCGTGACAATCTCTGGTCATGTTTATATAGTCACTGGCTGTCCTCCGAGGGCGCTGCCTAAACTTCACCGTTAGAATTTCAAGCTGTACCTTTTCGATTTCTTCTACATCCCCCTGCAAAACTTTGGTACAATTAATATTACTACTAGGATTCTCTCCAACCAGCTCCAAATGTCCAACACTTACAAATTCAGGCTTCTGGTGAATTCTTAAAACAGAGAAGGTGACCAGGGAAAAAACGAGAAGCACGAAGAGGTATTTAGTGGGATGAGAGAAAAGTCTCCTCCGCAGCAACTTTCTCAGCATTTCAAAAAACAATCAGAGATTGTCCTTAATTAAGGGCAGTCTTCCAGGCTTCAGGCAGTCATGATTCCTCTCCTATCGTGGCCTTGAGAGCTGTCAGTTTGCATTTATCAAAACTGCAAAGGCATCTTGAGATGGAGAATATCACTAAAAGAGAAGGAGAAGGAACGTATATAAATACAGTATTGTTAACAACATCTCGGGTTTAAAAAGCATCCTCTTTGCTATGAGGTCAGACATTGGTCAATCAGCAGAGGAGGGTAGTGTTAGAGGAAACCCACAGCCTGTAATAGTAATACCACATTATTAAAAAAGAATGTGGGGGCGGGGGCCTCCTGGCTTGCTTCGTCAGTGGAGCATACGACTCTTGATTTGGGGGTTTTGAGTTCAAGCCTTGTGTTGAGTATGGAGATGGCATAAAAATAAATCTAAAAAGAAAGAAAGAAAGGAAGAAATACAACGATGTGCTAAGATAGCCTACATGATACTACTTGGGAATTTACCTTTCAGGAAAATTAAGGTACAAAATCACAGTTGAAGACCTAGGCTACCATTACAGCATTCTCCACAGTTGGTAAGATGAGTTTTTCCTCCTCTGCTGGTTCTGATGAGCACCCTTGCCTCAAAATCATTACTATATCTGGGTTCCTCCTGACACTTCCATTAATGTCCATCAGCTGGCCTCAGCAGCCCCCAATATTTGAAGATCAGCTTCATTCTGCTCTCCAGTAAGTTAGGGCTGGAGGTCCTCTTATGGAGAAGTTCAAAAAAGGCTGTATTCTGCTCTCCAGTAAGTTAGGGCTGGAGGTCCTCTTATGGAGAAGTTCAAAAAAGGCTGTGACTTCTAAGAATCTCTGAACGGAAAGCAAGTCAAGTGACTTTTCAAACTAAACCAGGAAGGCCCCACTGAAACTAGGCCAGATTCGGGTCTGTTTGGAATCTCTCTTAGTTCAGGTCCATACCAGTCACCACAGGAAGAGAAGACATACACAGTCCAAAACAGAGACAAAGCCTTGCATTTTCTGCATTGCTCTGAACAGGTTATAAGAATTAATGCTTGTGAGAAACAACAGTTGTATACAAATTATAATGTATGACATACCTACTGTCTATATTCAAATGAATATAAAAAAATATAAAATATAAAAACCCCACCCATTTTTACTATGTTTACAAATATTACAAAATATATTTTGTCTTAAAAATCAGTTTTATAGGGGCGCCTGGGTGGCTCGGTGGGTTAAAGCCTCTGCCTTCGGCTCAGGTCATGATCCTGGGGTCCTGGGATCGAGCCCCAAATCCAGCTCTCTGCTCAGCAGGGAGCCTCTTCTGCCTCTCTCTCTGCCTGCCTCTCTGCCTACTTGTGATCTCTGTCAAATAAATAAATAAAATCTTTTAAAAAATCAATTTTATAACTTGGAAATTGGTTCTATAATAAATGTTACTGTTCTTTTTAAAGATTTTTATGTAATCTCTATACCAAACCTGGGGCTCAGACTTACAACCCTGAGATCAAGAATCCTATGCTCTACTGAGTCAGCCAGCCACCCCTAAGTGCTACTGTCCTAACAAAAAAAGCCAAATACCATTGATCATCTCCCTATCAGACTCACAGAGATTTGAAACTGGTTTTTAATACCAGGATCAGCACTAGAACGTTTAGATATTTTGTTAGGAAATAAATTGTGAATATTAATAATATCAATAAAAATAAATTCTGGCTCATTTAGTTTCCAGATTCCAGGTAACATACTGTATTTGGAGAGTGCCTTTCATGCAGTCAGGTTTTTTATATATACGAGGCATTCAGCAACGGTGCTATGTCCCATGAAGCTTTTAAAAAAAATCTGTGAAATGAGAAGGGAAATGTGTGAAGGGATGTAATGCCCATGTAAGTACACATACACTCAGAAAACATGCTGGTAAACTAATCCTACGTATTCACTTTTTTCCCCTCAAAAATTATGGCTGGTTCATTTCTTGCTTTTAAAATTTCCTGTCCAATCTTACTTGTTTTTCTAATGCTGGTTGTGTACTGCTAAAAGTTTGAAAATATTTGCAATTTGGGTCAAGCTTTTCCAAAGAAAACTCTAGCAACATGTCCCGAAGTGGGTGCGAAGGAACGGTGAAATGGTCCAATACCATTGGAAAATCCGATATATTTTATCTCCACTGTGAAGATTCCTAGTGCTCACTGGCCCATTTAAACAGTCTTCGATTGAGTTAGCTGCTTATCTCATCTTCTTCCAACTACCTTGTCCACCACCCAACTCCCAACCTGTATTAGCAAGAAATGTGGGGCGATTCTGCAAAAATACTTAAGCACAGAAACCATTAAAACACCAGATCATAAACAAAATGATGCCAGTAGGCAGCTCCTGCTCCTTACTGGTTCAGACATTTGAAGAAATCTGTCCAGTCATTAGGTCATCTAATCTCCAAGCTAACTGATTAGGGACTTAAGTGGCCTCATACCACAAAGAAAACAAACTTTTGAAAACTAATCTAGAAAAGTCACTCAGGAAAAAGCAACACCACCAAACCCCAGGCAGGGCAGGGGCAGAGGTCTGACTTCCAGAGGTGGCACATTATAAAATCTCCCTTTTTCTTCCTTCTTTCCTTTCTTTCTTTGAGAGAGAGCGTGTGCAAGAGAGGGTTGGGGTGGGAGAGGCAGAGAATTTCAAGCAGGCTCCACGCTCAACATGGAGCCCAGTACAGGGCTCATCTCATGGCCCTGAGCTGAAGTCAAGAGCCAGATGCCTAACTGCCTGAGCCACCCATGCACCCCTAAAATGTCCCTTTAACAACAAAAAATTACAGAGTATGTCAATAACAAAAGTATAGACCATAGAGAGGAAAAAAGCAGTCAGTATAAACGGTCTCTGAGGAAGCCCAGGTATCGGACTAAACAAAGACTTTAAGTCAACTGTCATAAATATTTTCAAAGAACTAGAGAACTGAAAATATGAGAATGATAGACAACCAAATTGAGAATTTCAATAAAGAGACAGAAAACGAAAAGAAAAAACCCAAAAGAAATCTGGAAGTGGAAAGTACAGTAAACTGAACTGAAAAATTGTCTACAAGGGCTCTACACTAGGTTTAAACAGAAAGAAGAAAGAATCAGTGGAACTGAGGACAGGTTAAGTGACAGCATCCCATCTGAGGAACAAAAAGAAAAGAGAATTAGGAAAAACAGAGCTCCAGAAACATGTGAGATGCCATTAAACATTATCAACAAATGTATAATAGGATTTGCAGAAGGAAAGAGGGGGGCAAAACATCTGAATAATGCTGCAAACTTCTCCAAATTTTATTTAAAAAAATTAATCTACACATCCATGAGCTCCAAGTAGGCAAAATGGTACAATCACTTTGGTGGTTTGGCCATTTCTTACAAAGCTGAACGGAGGCTGACCTCTCTACATGGCAATCACACGCCCAGGTTTTGTTTAATGGTCTAAGATATGGCTTATCCTGGACAGTGTTCTATGTGTTGAGAAGAGTGTGTCCTTTGTTGATGTTGGGTGGAGTGTTCTACCGATATCCAGTAGTCTAGCTGGTTTATTGTGGAGTTCGTTTTCGGATTCCTTGCTGCCTTTCTTCCTTCTAGTCTCTAAAAGTGTTCCAACATAAAATGAGCAGTTCCAACTGGTCAGGACTAGGGTGCAACGGAGTACTCATTGGAGTGGGAGGACAGACAAAGTGTCCTCAGGGACAGTGAGTGAGGAGGCAGCAAATACAATCTGAAAAGCAGATCATTGCAAGGTAACCGATTCAGCAGATCTAAGAATCTCAGACTGACAGTAGGGAAAGAAAGAACCGGCTCTATTTTTGCGATAGGATCTTTAGAAGGTTCAGGAAAATGGTAGCAGCACAGATCCCAGAGGGGGATGAGAATGTTTGAAACGAAAACAAAACAGTACTGACCAGCAGCTATTTAAAAGCAGTTGGGTCTCTCTCTACCCTGAAACCTGGCCACGGCCCAAGTTTATATTCTCTGCAGGCTGGGGCACACCAGGCACTATGGAAAGCAGGGTTTCCAACCAGGAAACAGTGGAACCGAGTGAACCCAAAGACAATAGCTATTGAGATCTCCTTCCCTATTTCCAGCTATCAGTTCCCAGAAGTTTGACCACCAAGCCAATACAGGAGTTTATTGACTAGGGAATCCAACCAGGCCAAGACTTAAATACATTGCTTAAGATAGAAATTTCCCCAAATGTTCAAGGAAACAGACTGTGTAAAGGAAGAAGAAAACTAATAATGATATCCCCAGAGAGAGTAGAAAATATACTGCATTCAATCAATCAGTAAAATTATATGGCCCGAAAATAGGCAGAACAATACTCCTATCCCATATGCTCTTTTGCAATGTGACCTTGCCATTCTCCAATCAAGAAATAGTCAAAATTTCTTTCCCCTTGAATTTGGACAACCTTATGACTATACTGACTGGTAGAGACCGGCAGAAGTGAGGCGATGTGGCCACCAAGGCTGGGTCATGGAATAGTAAGCAGCTTCCAACAAGTTTTCTTAGAAAATCTGTTCTCCAGAGGCTTCCTTTTGGAACCAGCTTCCATACAGTACTAAGCCAGAGAGTGTAAGGTACCCAAGCCACCAGTCCCAGGTGAACCCAGCCTTCATTCATCCCAGCCCAGACATGTAAGTGAAGAAGCCACCAGATGACACTCCAGCCCGTGGTCACTCAACTCTTCTCTGAATTTCTGACCCACAGAATGTGTGAGCAAAAAATAAAATGGAAACGTTCATGTTACTACATTTGGGGAGATTTGCTTCATAGCAGAGACCCCAACAAATCAGAAACTACACAAACAGAACACATAGCAAATAAAACAGAGTTCTTAAAAATTAATGACATGATAGGAAAAACTGCAAAACTCAATGGCAGTGTTGGAAAAGAAAGCTGAGGAAAACTCTCTGGGAGTTAGTTAGGCAAACCAAATGATGGGGAAGTTGAAGTGGTGGAAAAAGGTAATTTAGAGAACCAGAGCAGGAGATCCAGTCTCTGAATGAATAACAAGACCCCCAGAAAGACAAAACAGAAAAAAAAAAAAAAAAAAAGAAAACAAATAATTAAAAAAATGGTTGAATATTATTTCTCACAAAGAAGCAACAGATTGACATTCCTTGGAATACCGACACAATGGGTAAAAACGGATCCACACCAAGACACATTCCTGAATCATGAACTATTGGAATACTGATAAAGAGAATACCACACAGATCTCCAGAGGGGTAAGATAAACCTCATAGACAGGATTCAGAAAATGAAAATCATGGCAACAGCATCAACAATGCTGGAAAGTGTACTCCCGAGGATTCATTCAATCACATGAACTACTAAGTCAATTAAGGGTAAAATAAACATTTTACATCTTAAGACAGGTAAGGTCTCAAAATATTTACCTTTAGCACTTTATGTCAGGAAGCCATTAGAGGATGAACTCCATCAAAACTAAATAAAGTATGGGGGTGCCTGATTGGCTCCATCCATAGAGCACGTGATTCTTAATCTCAGGGTTTTTAAAAGTCGAGCCCCACTTTGGGGGTAGATTTTACATTAAAAAACAAAAACCAGGGCGCCTGGGTGGCTCGGTGGGTTAATTCGCTGCCTTCGGCTCAGGTCGTGATCCCAGCATCCTGGGATCGAGTCCCGCATCGGGCTCTCTGCTTTGGTGGGGAGCCTGCTTCCCCCCCTCCCTCTGCCTGCCTCTCTGCCTACTAGTGCTCTCTGTCAAAACAAAACAAAACAAAAACAAAAACAAAGAAAACCCCCCCAAAACCAAAAAACTAAAGTATAAACTATGAAAGGAGAAAATACAGGAATCAGAAAAGGTATATCCCAAGATGACAGTAAAGGAACATCCTAGACTGTATCACAGGCCAACAGATTTCACTGTAGCAGGCTAGGGCAGATCACAAGGCCCCAGGACAGGATGGCTCTGTCGGCTCAGTGGGTGAAGTGACCGACTCTTGATTTCAGTTCAGGTCATGGTCTCAGGGTCATGAGGTCAAGCCCCTGGTAAAGCTAAGTAAGGAGTCTGCAGGAGATTCTTTCCCTCCCCCTCTGCCCCTCCCCCATGTTGCATGCATGAGCTCCGGGGCATACGTGCATTCTCATTCTAAAATAAACAAACAAAAGACCCCAGGAAACATGTCTTTAAGATGAAACTGAAGGAATGACTAATGGGATTAAGCATACTGAAAACTGATTTAAACAGCCACCAGGGTTTGGGCTGTGAATTTATAACTACATTGAAAACAAAGCAAACGGGGGAGGGTTGGGTGATAATTACTGCCTCCAAAGAAATCAGAGACAGGCAATGATTCAAAAAGTCATCACTGTGCTCTGTGGCTTAGCTCTGAAGAGCATTGGTCTTAATGCAAACTCGGTTTTCTCAATTGAGATTCACTGAAACCTTATTAGGAGGACAGAGCAATGGAAAAGATGGTTGTTGGAAGAAACGGGTTGTGTGCTTTGCCCAGCATCACATAATGGATGTTGCTGCTCCAGACAAAAGGTCTCTGCCTAATTTAACCCACCACCTCTCTCTCTCGTCTTCAACAGCTCACCACGGTAAGGACAGGACAGAAGGAGGAGTGGGGGACTGTTTTCACAAAGTACATGAGGACATCCATGTAAGGAAGTCGAAAACCCAGTGATTATTGAACCTAGATTTGTTTGGATTATGTCAGGACACAGAGGACCTTAGGATATAATAACTAAGAACTAGATGAACTAGCACAAGTCTCAGTATTTTAAATAAACCGATGCCAAAAGAGGACTTTCAATCCAATAACATACTTCCTAGTTATAGTGAATTTCACTACATAGAGAAGAAAATGAAAAAAAATTAAAGAAATGAGCAACCTGTGGCTCAGGCTATACGATCCTAAATTCTTTTTTAATAGTAGTAGTAGTAATAATAATAATAATAAGGGAAAGCAGGAAGAGGGTGGAAGAACGGAATAATACATATTTTTATTATAAAGTAATAGGACAGAACATATTTAGACTTCAAAGTAGGATTTACCATATTTACATGAATTTGCAAAGACATATGGGCATACGGACACATCCCTAGGAACAATCAGGATTTTCCTGTTCAGCCTCTAATTACTCTCCAGACTCCCAGACAAGGAGCAAGATAAAAAGGGCCCTGCACTGGATAGCTCCATTAACCTTGGGTAAGGTTAGAGCAGACAGGTGAGTGAACCGTAGAAAAGGAAAAGAGTAGATTTCAAAAAGGTAAACCCTTTTCTCCTCCACCATTTCCACCTGTCATTCTGGCTTAAGTCCAAGCAAAACTACTCTATGCAAGAATAATTCCCTCTATCTATTGCCTATTGTTTCATTTTTAATAGTGGAAAATTTTTTTTCTTAAAAAAAAAAAAAATACACGCGCGCACACCACGCAGGTATGCTTAAACCAACAGCTGGATGGCTAAGTCAGGGTCTGCAACCTATGGACCTTCTGCAGCAGGAAGCTGGCCTCTAGTCCCCCTTGAGTCTGTGACTCAAGTTCACGGACTCCCGAGGACTATTATTCCGTGACGCAGAGGCTGCTGGGACAGGAGCAGAATACCCCCTACCGTGACTGGCGCTAAAGATGTTCAAGGCTCGCAGAGGACTGGGACTCGAAGAGCATCCTGAAGCAGCTAAGGGAAGGAACAGGAAGTGGGTAAGATCTCAAGGCTACTTCCTGCCATTCCGGGTGGAGTTCTTTCCACCACCTGTGTCTCCATGGCCTCACCCCATCTGGGGGAACCTGGTCGGTCGCCTGGCTGTGTCTGTGACTCGCTGCAGCAAGGTGCCAAGATTTTCTGAGGTGTCACCTTAACACAAGCTCCTGAGACCCCAACAGCGTCTGCTCCTCCAGACTGGCTAGGAGAAGCTCTTGGGGTCCTCAAATCTTAGGACAGTGATTAAAAACACCAAGCTCCACAGTTTAAGTCACTGTCTCCCAGAGTTCATTCCAGAGTTTTCTTGGGCTCCAGCCACGGAAACATGGGCGACAGGAAAAACCTTCTAGGACTGGCACTGGACCCTGTTTCTTGTGCCCTTTGGAAAGGGGGCTTTCCATATGAAATAAGATATTATAACTAAAGCCAGATGGTGTGACTAAGGGAGGAGAGGCCTGAAAGCACGTCTCCCTCCTCCAGAACCCCATCTTCTAGGGCCAGGCACAGAACACGCCGCAGAGAATACCTCAGTCATGTTTGTTAAATAAGTGCAAGTCTCTTCCAAAGGAAGCCCATGTTCCTCTACTGAAAAATTTAATTAACATCTCTCCTCTCTACTGAGGAGTTGTTTCTAGTTCTCTACACCTGCCCTGTGGGTACTCAGGCTCAGGAAACCCACAGAAAAAATACCAGACTTGCCGACTTTCAAGCAGGGGCAAATCATAGAATCTTCCTAGTTCTTGGCACTCTTGGGGAAGTATGAGTTTTTCAAAACAATGTGCATTTAACCCTGACTAAAAGAAAGGCTACCGCTTTTCTAAAATGTTAAAGGTGGGATAAAATTAAGAGCTAGAAAGACAAAATGATTGGTTCTTAAACATAATAAAAAAATCAGTATTTTAAAGCTCATTAAGCAGAATGGATATTGGAATTCCATTTCTACCTTCTTTTTACAATTCCATTAGCTGTTTAACCTCATATGAAAGCCTATTTAATAATTACATAAAAACTCAAAATATGTAGTAGAATTAATGGAATTTTCCCAATGACATGCTCCTAATTTTAAATTAGATGAAATTAAATAAAACTAGGTTTTATTTGTGGGGTCACCTACAAAAGAGAAAGAGAGAAAGAAGGAAAGAAGTATGAATGGAAGGGAAGGAAAGGAAGAAAGTAAGAAAAGGAAGGGAGGGAGGGAAGTTGGGATGGAGGGGAGCGAAGGAAGAGTTCTCTCTGCCTGAATTAATGGCAAGACAAACTCTATAGATTTTCTTTTTCCCATTTACTCACTATACTACAGCGGGATGAATCTAACTCGTGCATTTCACTCATTCCTGGAAATAGCACTGTTGTCTGTCCCCACTGCTTTCTCCCCTGGAGGCACAACCAGGGACTGAAGTAGCCGACACCATTCCTGCCTACGGGCTTGGCAGGCAAGAGACACCCATGTCTATGCCACAGAACCAAAAGCTGTAAGTCCACCAAGAGGAAAAGAAAGGCTCCAAGAAGGCTTCCTCGATTACGGTGGACCCGTACCACAAAAAAATGGGTAGAATTTAGACAGGATGCAAGAGGAGGGAAAGGATGCTGTAGAAAAATCTTTGTCCTGCCCCGGAGGTCTCCTCATCCATCCAATAAGCCTTGCTTGGTAATCATGAAAATGTTTAAACCATCCCCGGAATGGCTGGAAATCTGGAAGAACCAAGGCAGAAACTGTTCTGGAAACTTCTTTTTTAAATCTAAGGTAGACAGTACAGAGACCACAGAGACTAGACTTAACCTGTGGTTTGTTCTCGGAATGCCACCTTTTCTTTGCCTACCCCCTTAGACACATGTGCACACGCTCTGAATGTCTGGGACTAAAGACCAATGCTCTTCATCTGGGGCTCTCTAGAATATCTTATGATAGCTCAGGAGGGCAGAAGACCCAATAACTTGCCGGGCTTAGTGCTTTTCCCAAGAAGCTATGCACATTGTGTTAATGGAAGTCAAAAAAAGAGGTGCGGACACACCAGCAGTGCCAGACACAATGCCACAGAACACTGCAGTGGACTTGCTGTGGG
The DNA here is from genome assembly GCF_002288905.1 of Enhydra lutris kenyoni. NCBI lineage: Eukaryota > Metazoa > Chordata > Mammalia > Carnivora > Mustelidae > Enhydra > Enhydra lutris. The sequence continues at coordinate 16,784,756 of NW_019154117.1, read as the reverse complement.
CCACTTCTCTTCCCCCATCAAGATGTCTGTGTCCTTTAGCCATCAGAGTGGGGCCTGTGGTTGAAGCAGGGTTTGAAGACCCTGCCTCCAAGCTCAGTACTAAAGCAAACATGGAAACGAGGAAATGTAGGAATCAAGCTGGTCCCTTCTTTTTTTTTTTTTTTTAAAGATTTTATTTATTTGACAGACATACATCACAAGTAGGCAGAGAGGGAAGCAGAGAGTGGGAGGGGGAAGCAGGCTCCTTGGTGAGCAGAGAGCCCAATGCTAGGCTCCATCTCAGGACCTAGGATCTTGACCTGAGCCAAAGGCAGAGGCTTTAACCCACTGAGCCACCCAGGTGCCCCAAGCTGGTCCCTTCTAACAGGATTCTGGAATTATGTGCCCTTCAGATCAACATTTATGTCTTCCGTAGCAAAAAATGTCCCACTGATCCCACCCATCAGTACCCATGCTTTCTTGATACCTTGAATCCTCTTCAAATGTATATTTCAGCGGCAGAAATATATATATAGGGGTATCTGGGAGGCTCAGTCGGTTAAGCACATGACTCTTGGTTCTGGCTCAGATCATGAGTTCAGGGTCCTGTGATCAAGCCCCGCATCAGGCTTTACGCTCAGCCTGGAGACCCCTGGAGTTGCCTTCTTCTGCTCGCACTCTCTCTCTCTCTCTCTAAAATAACTAAGTAAAATCTTAAAAAAAAAAAAAAAAAAGGGAAACACATGGATTTACAAGTTTTATACACTACCTTGAAAGCCAAAAGAATACCCATAATTGTACAAAAGTACCAGAATTAAGACATTATATCAGTAGCCAGGAAAAACATTCTGCTACATGCTACAACATAAGTGAACCCCAGAGACAAGCTAAGCGAAGTAAGTCAGGATGATTCCATTTATATGCAGTACATACAGTCATCAAATTCATAAGAGATGGAAAGTATACCAGAGTAGGGGCTGAGGGTTCTATGTGTGCATGGGGAGAAGTTACAGTTCATTGGGTATAGAGTTTGGGATGACAAAAAGTTCTGGAAATGGATAGTGGAGACACCAACATACTTAATGCCACTGAATTTTCCCTAACAGTTTTAACCTCAAGAGGTTTTCTTTTTTTTTTTTAACCCTTTATTATGATTTTTTTTTTTTTTAAGATTTTATTTATTTATTTGACAGAGATCACAAGTAGGCAGAGAGGCAGGCAGAAAGAGAGGAGGAAGCAGGCTCCTGGCTGAGTCGAGAGCCCGATGCGGGGCTCGATCCCAGGACACTAGGATCATGACCTGAGCCGAAGGCAGAGGCTTTAACCCACTGAGCCACCCAGGCGCCCCTAAACCCCTTTATTATGATTTTTAAAAAGACGCAGCTTGCTTACAACTAGACTAGACCTTCAGAGTAGGTAGGTACTGGTAGAATGTTACATAGAAAAGGCTTTTTAAATTAAGAGAAGACAGACCTTAAAGGACGTATGTTATAAAGGCATTGGGAGGAGTGAACCAGGTTGTTTGAACACACAAAAAGGGGTCTTTTTTGAGTTTAGTGTCATGAAAATTTGGACATGAAGAACAAAGATCATCTGTCTGCCTCCATCTCAAAAGACTGGTGTTTCTTACTGCCAACACAGCTTTCATCTCCTGTTTCCTTAATGCGTGAGCAATGGCTAAACTTTGAAATGGGAAAAAACTGTCCTCTAACGCAATAGTTCATTTGTAGAGGCGGACCTTTGTAGACTTGAATGAAATATACCTACTTCTGTGCACGCGCAAGCACACGCACACACACACACAGTTTTGTTTTCTTTTTTTAAAGATTTTATTTGACAGAGAGTGAGAGCATAAGCAGGAGGAGCAGAAGAGGCAGAGGGAGAAGCAGACTCTCGGATCATGACCTGAGCCCAAGGCAGACCCGTAACTGACTGAGCCAACCAGTTAGCCCCCGTTTTTCTTTTTCTTCTTTTTAAAGAAATTGTCAATCTCATTACCACCGCAGGCCAAAAGTGAGTATAAAAGATCTTATTGTTCACTTCAAAATTCCAAACTTGAACAGCAATAAACCTTATCCTCGCCTTAAAAAAAAAAAAAAAAAAAAAAAAGAATAGTGGGTGGTTTAGAATACTAAAGAGAGCACCAAGTTTTACGGAAACAAAATTTTAGATTTGAAAGGTACTTTCAAGTTTCTTTTGTCTATTCTTAATTTTGAAGATGAGAATACTAGGGCGCAGAGGTCATGCGCTTGGCTCGGTCACCTGTCCAGAACAATTCTTTAGCAGAGAAAGCTTAACAACAGCCCTGGTTTGTGTCCCACCTGCTCGTCACACCACCCATAGGTCCTGGGTCTTCTGAACAACCCCAGTTTTAAATATTCCAGGCTTTAAATGCTTCCTATGTCCCAGCAATTCTAATCCAAAATATCAGATTCCTTTTTATTTTTAAAGGAAGTCCTAAAATTCCGAGTCATAGCATATGTCTGGATCTTTGGCTGGCAAATCACGATTGTCAGAGTAGATCTTCTCTTTTAATTATGCAAAAAAATTATAAAGCTACCCATGAGCAAGCATGAGAAGTGCTTTTTTTTTTTTAAGATTTTTTATTTTTATTTATTTATTTGACAGACAGAGATCACAAGTAGGCAGAGAGAGAGGAGGAAGCAGGCTCCCTGCTGAGCAGAGAGCCCGATGTGGGGCTTGATCCCAGGACTCTGGGATCATGACCTGAGCTGAAGGCAGAGGCTTTAACCCACTGAGCCACCCAGGCACCCTGAGAAGTGCTCTTTCAACATATTAAAATCCAGCTTAACTTCCTGCAATGTGGTTCCTTTCTGGAATCACCCTCTGTGAGATCAAACCTCACTGGCTGGGAGTGGGGGGTTGCACAGAGAAAGCTGCGTGAAGTCAAACAGAAGAGACAATAAATCCTATGTCATGTTCTAATGTAGGATTTCAGCAAGCCACCTCATCTCTCCAAGTTTTGGTTTCCTCATCTGAAAAGTAACTCATTAATACCCTCCCGGTTGGGATGGGGGTGATTTGAAAACCTCTCAACCATCTGGCAGAGACTGGTATGTGCAGTTGCTGGATAAACAGGTGTGGTCACCATCATCTCCTATTTCAGCACTAAATTCCACATAATCCTGTCTCTGCACTGTTCCAAGCATGTCCTCGGTGAGCTCCCGGTAATCGGATCTAGTCTCAGGCTCCTTGCCCACTCCCTCTCCTCAACACTGTTCCCTGGGTCTACCAAAGCCTTATTCAACTTGAAAAAAATGAAAAGAACGAGAAAAACAAAGAGTCCAGGTTGTTCAAAACCCCTCCCTTTGCTCAAAGAAAGGTCCAGCAGACTGCGGATGCTTTTGTTAAATGTGCCTTCAAGCTCAAAGTGTTTTCCGGCTAAGGAAACTAGAATACAGTATTAAAATGCTCTCAATTACGGTGCGCTGGGAGAATTCCATGATCTCTGAGTCCCCTGCATCAGGTCAGACAGGATGAGTGTCTTCCGAGAAACCCCAAACCACCGGTCGCGTCCTGGATGGCGCTCATCCTGTCTTCAGGACTGACCTTTCCCTTCTGCACTCGGGGCTCCTCACCTGTGCACAAGGGCCGTGGGGTTTGGTTAGGGGTCCCCAACTCCCGACTCCTACAGCCGCCTGCTGCTCCTCAGCGGGCAGATGGTGCACGGGGACAGGGGAGGCTGAGACAGTGACTGTCCGGGGTGGAAGACAACAGGAAGGATCCGGGGCTAGACGAAATACTAATCAGGCTGTAAGTACACAAGTCTGAAGACTGGCTTTCTTGCGTGACAGCTTCGGAAATTGATAGGCACTTGAAATGTGACATGTTCACTACTATGGTGGTTTTCTTTTTTTATTTTATTTTATTTCCTTAAAAGCAGATGTTGAAATTGATGGTGCTTTCACAATGGGAGTTACTATGGGATTAAGGAGATTGTTCAAGTGAAGAGTTAGCAAGAACTTGCACCAGGCATTTTACATACATTGTCTCAATTCTCACAACCCGGGAAGTAGATACTTTCCCTCTCACTTCACAGTCAAGGAAACTGAGGCTTTGGGTTGCTTTGAATTGGGTCATTTGTTCCAGTTTACCTGCGGGGAAGAGGTGGGAGGGGGTTCAACCCAAGGCTGAGTCCCCAGAGGGTAGAAGAAACAGAGCAGTCTCACTTTCTGGCGCAAAACACTGGGTCTGGTTATCAACAGCTTCAAATCATACCTTGCCCTGCTTCCTAAACCTTCCACGGAGCCCCAGAACCTTCCAAATATTCCTGTGGGTGTGACTATGACAAACTCTCCTCCTGAGGGCTTCAGTCCTAAGATAGAGGGACCCATTTACCATCTAAGACCCAACCGTTCTCTTGAAGTGGATGCATAAAACTTGAGCGGCAAACCTGATGCAACGTTTTCATTGTATGTAAGATTACAATTAGGTATGTACGTTGAATTTGAAAGTACTGCCAAAGCCAGGAATGAATGAATTCTCTAGGTAATGAAACAAACAAACAAACAAAAAAAGATTTTTGAGAAGAAACAAGCATCCACAGAGAAGCGACACACAGGCACGTATAAAATAAACCCATTAAAAAAACAAGGCTCCATACATACTATCAATGTGCACTAGAAAAATTTGAGAAGCACAGACCTACCCAAAACTATTCCGTGATCCTCTTTTTGTTTGGTGGTGGGGTATTTATTCAAGCACTTTTGAAATGTTTGAATTTTTAATTTACTTTAAAATATTTCTTTTAAAACTGCAAAAAGAAAATGGCCCCAATCCTCCAACACAAGCTCCAGTTAAGTATGCTGGCAAAGCATTATAGTTCGAGATAATTTCCAAACAAACAAAAAGCCACTTAGAGTTTCAGTCCACTTACACATCATTTTCAAGTTCCCTTCTAACGCCCGTCCAGGGACACTCCTGACTTACACTTGTGCACAGATGTAACAGCAGCTGGGACTCAATTTTCTGTTCTGTTTTTCTTCTATTAATGGACAGTGAAGAGTCTTTATTGTTTTTTTTTGCCACAGTTAGTATGTGTCTCGTGGTTGGATATTAAAGGTATTTCCAAATGATATTGTTATAAAGAAGAACTATGAACCCTTTTAAAGATACGCATAATTTGTTTTCTCTTGGCTTAGTAAAGGATTTCCAGGAGTAGGATTCTTGAATCAAAACTTACAAATTTCTGTTGCTCTTGATTGCCTTCCAAATGGGACTACACTCATACGGCCAGTAGTAATATCTGAGCACCATTTTCTCTATGTTTACTATATAATTACCTTAATTATGTATCATATATTCATCCACTGTATAATTACCTTTGTTATTATCACAACTGTTACATGGTACCTCACGGAGGTTTCATTTTGTATTTCTTTGACTACCAGTTGCTCAGTATTTTCTCTTGAGTATATGTACATGTGAGAAGGAGAGCTTAGTAGCACTGACTTTAGTTCTGGAACCAAACCGCTCAGATCAAAAACTGGACATCATCACCCACCAACTCAGACTTCTTATGCCCTTAACTTCAACCTTCGGCTTCTTTGCTGGTAAAAATAATAGTAAATAATAACAACAATAATTTTAGGCAATTTGATAGGATTAGGGCCATTGTACCTTAGAGTTTTTATAGAATAAGGGAGCCAACATGTCATATGCTTACACTGTATGTGACACATGGGCCCTCCATAAACATTAGCCATTTATTCACTATTATTATTAAATATTTTCTCCTGTTTGGACATTGTTCAAATCTTTAGTTCATGCCTACAGGGAACTTTTTTCAGACCTCCACAATCAGAAACTGTATCTGAAGTTTCCTGACAAACACCTGAATGCACTCAATTTAATTCCACACATAGTAGCCATAATACAAAACAGAATCCTAGGTTCTGGGTTATGGTGGGGTGGGGCGGGGGAGTAGTCATATATAATGCATCTTCCTGATCTCAAGAAATCAACACATGCTTATTTGCTGAGCCTTCTGGGGGAAATTCTAGGCTTGATCAATATAGGTAAAAACTCTTTGGGGAACAATGCATCCATTGCAGTGCTGAAAGGAACAGGAGAGCATCTGGCGAGACTGGCCAGAAACTGCTCTGAGGGTCCCCCTGAGGGCAGGGGAGGTTAACAGGGACTCCTTCCTGGGTCGGCCATACTCCAGGGGTAGCGACAACACCTCATGCTTCAGGAATTCTCCTCGTTAGCCAGGTGTTTTGTTAATTAGCAGCCGTGTTGGAAACGAATCTCAAGTGGATTGAATGACTCTGATTAGCATAACATGGGGAAAGAGTAAACAAAGATGAGGTGGGGTGCTCCGACTTTGTGTCTGGAACAGAGCCATCCTAGAGGCCTGTCAGGCACAAACATCTGAAAGACAAAAGCCCCTGGCAAGTCGCATAGTCTAGAATGGTGCCTTAGGCGCATTCCTGGGTCCAGCTGCTGATTACAGAAAATTCGTGATTACTTGATTCCAACCCATGATCATGCTGCCACCCCAAGTGTACCTTTTGTGGGAGAGGCAGCCAGACCCCCTCGACAGGGCATATGTGGCCCTAGACTTGCTTTTTAATTCTCACCCATACCTGCAGAGGAGAATGTGGCCCTCCCCAGTCTGCTTCCCCAAAAGATCCAAAAGGGCCTGGAGCAGATCTCTGTCAACAGCAGAGTAGAGGCTAGGGAAGGAAAGAATGAGAACCACAAGGCCTGTGTGGAAATAACATTTACCTGTCCTGGGGCAGGAAGTTTTTTTCCCTCCTTTCTTTTTAAAGCATTCAAAGTGGATTATTTAAAGGAAGTTTAAGGTACACATTTCAAGAGAAACAAGACACGCATACATTCTGTATTTGTTCAATTTCACAATAGAAAATAGAATGCTATTTTCCACAAATCAACTGTAGGAGCACATCATGGGGAAGATGTAGTTTTACAGTTTATAAGGAAATCCAGTTCTCCATTTGCTGTAGGGGGAGGAGAACACCTTGCCTCAGTTTTACATTTTTTAGGGCAAATACCAAGAGAAAAAGCTTTGGAGTAAGTCCCATCTAGATATAAATTTTATGTACCACTGTATTTTATGTACCACATAAAAAAAAATTTTATGTACCACTGTATAATGCACATTATTAAAAAGATGGGGAAAAGAGGAAATAATGCTTATAAGTATAATCACTTATGGTACAAATACAAATAGATATTAATATTTGTAATGAAAGCAATAGAGTAAATATGCTTTATTTTTTAAAGAAAGATCTTATTCATTTGAGAGACAGAGAGAGAAAACAAGCAGGGGGGAGGTGCAGGGGGAGAGAGAGAAGCTGTTTCCCCACTGAGCAGGGAGCCCAATGCCTGAGCCACGCATGCAGGAGCCCCTAAATACGCTTTATTTTTGAAAACTCTTGGTTAATTACCTTGTTATAGAGTCCTGTCAAGTACTGGTTCCAAGTTTCCTGTAGCCTAACATTTTGTTTTTGTTTTAATGGCTATCTGTCTGGGTGACACGTATCCACTGGAGAAACAGTAGAACACTCACTCTGGGCTTTGCTGCCTAAATCTTGATACTTCGACAAAGTCTTTTTTGGTGAGATTCAGCTGGTAGTTCTCAAACCCTCGTCCCTGCAAACTAGTCAGGGGGTGCCACATTTTTATGGATCTAACAAATGGACTAAAAACCCACTGATACTCATCACTTCAAAGATTTTGTCAGACAATTCTTTTTCCAAGTTCTTCTAGGTTTTCAGTTTTGGAAAAGTTTTTTTTTTTAAAGATTTTTATTTATTTATTTATTTGACAGACAGATCACAAGTAGCAGAGAGGCAGGCAGAGAGAGAGGAGGAAGCAGGCTCCCCGCTGAGCAGGGATCCCGATGCGGGACTCGATCCCAGGACCCCGAGACCATGACCTGAGTCGAAGGCAGAGGCCTTAACCCACTGAGCCACCCAGGCACCATGGAAAAGAGTTTTGACCAGCCACAGATTTACCATATTTCTTGGCAACATGTTTACATTACAGTGAAAACATTCCCAAACAGCTCTTTCCAAAACGTGCCTCTGTAGCATAAATTCTCCTGAGAAGCAATCACCCCTCTCACTGTGAAAATGTCACAATGACCTTGGATTGTTCCTCCTGTACCCACTTTCCCCACTTGGTGGGTTCAACCACCCAGAAGCTCCCCAAATAGTGTTGATCAAAGTTTTTGCAACCCAGTCTCTAGGCCCCTCCCCCTTCCCAGAGGCCAGTGGGTGGGGCTAAAAGCTCCAACCCTCTAATTACTGGTTCTTTCTGGTGCCCACCCCATCCTGAGGCTACCTAGGGCCCCCCTACACCTCAGCCACCTTATTAGCATAAGCAGGTGTGGAAAAGAGCTCTTTAGATGAGTAACAAAAGACATTCTTATCATCTCAATCCCTCAGGAAATTCCAAGGGCATCAGAACCCAGAGACAAAGACCAAACCTATATTTACCAGTCTATCAGGGCTGAGCCTAAGGGTAATCATCATTCATAATCTACCAGTGTTTGGAACTAGCACGCTTGATGAACACTGGTTACAAAGCAGCTGACTTGTCAGCCCACCAAACTCAGCAGACAGTCGTGCCTCCTTCAGAGAGCTCAACTTTGAGGCAAACAATCCATCCTCTCCCGCCCTCTTTCCATCAAAGACCAACCCCCCCACCTGTGTAATGGAATCCAGCCTCTTTCCCCTTCTTTGAAACCAGGCTCAGTCATGGATTTCTCACTCCCACAGGCTTAGCTTCTCCCCTCCACCAGAAACTCACCAGCAGCATTAGAATTTGTCTAGGCATCTCCAGTCTCAAATGGAAAAGGAGAGAAAGAGAGAGAAATGAAAGGAAACCACAGACCCCACATTTCCTCCGTATTCTGCACGTCTATTGGCTCCTCCTCTTCCAAACACAGAGGTCTTTTTCTCCAGGCCAGCCCCTTTCTCTTATCCTACACCAGTCCTCTGCTGATCTTCTGTGTATGCAATGTTTACCCACATACAACAGCTGCCAACAGGGACGTCCTTCCACCTCATCTCTTTCAAGAGTTCCAGATGCCAATTCCTTGGTCTCCACTCCAGTGTCTCACAAGCAAAATCTATCCCAAGGAATCACCTTCCCTCCCTCACCCCGGGGTTTTCTAACACTGAATGGTTTCACGACCCCATCCCACTCAAGTTATTTATGCCAGAAACTTTCAAAACATGCTCCATATCACACTGTCCAAAAACCACATCCAAAATAATCACCACTTTCATATTGACTTTAACTACAAAACTCAACCTCTCTCCCTTCCCTCCTCCCCCACAAGCCCTCTGTGTCTGGCTTCTATTAAGTACCATAAGGGCCCCGGTGAGAGCAAATACCTTTGCACTCTGCCCCTGCACCCCAGCCTGCCCCTCTTCAGGGTATGTGTGCAAAGTGACAGGCTGAGGGCCCGAGGCCTTTGGTCCAGTCTAGCTGGAACAAAGTAGTCCATCTTTTCCAGTCTGCACAAAGGCACCAAAGACACCAGCCCGGCCTAACCCTGCAAACCATTCTCCACACAGCAGTGGAGATGATCTTTGCAAGAACCCAAACTTAATCACTCATCTCATCTCCTAATAACATCCTTCAAAAGGTTCCCTTTACCTTTCCATCGAAACTCAAAGTCCTGAAAATGACCCAAGGGGCCTCACCTGAGCCATATTTCTGCCTTGTCTTAACCCTTCTAACATGGAACTCAGGCCCCTAATTCACCTGACTACTTCCTATTCATTTTTCAGGACTTCTTTTAAGTATTACTTCCTATGGAGACCTACCCTGAGTAATCTCTTCCCCTAGTTAAGGTCCTCAGGTTAGATGCTCTCTGGACATTGTGGGCTATTTTGAAGTCCCACCAGCAACTGGGACAGCCTGTGGGACTATGCGCTGGTTTATCTCCATCCCGTCCCCTAGCCATGAGGCTGGAAGGCTCAGAAAGGGGAGGGGGGGACCCTCCATCCTTCCCAGCCGTGGGGTCAGCGTTGACAATGCCTGTCGTGTACGGGTGCTCAGTAAGTTGTTCAATGAGTGCCTGAAGAAACAGGTTGCTCAGGGACCCACTCACCTCCTATACATAGTTTGGCTAACTCTTTAGCAAAAGAAAAATTATTTATGGGAGGAATTTTTTTTTTAGTCATGGGTGTAAAGTTTTTTAAATTAACTTTTGAAGTTTTTTGTTTTGTTTTGATGTTTTTGGTATTCTCCACACCCAACATGGGGCTCCCCTCGTGATCCTGGGGTCAAGAAGTCAACATGCTCTTTCAGCTGAGCTAGCCAGGTGCCCCTTCTTAGTAAATTTAGCGTACCGATGACCGAATACATGCAGACTCGATTGGAAATATCAGTACAGTCTGTGAGTCGGAAATTCTCAGTGCTTTGGAGCAGCAGTAACCTCTCCGGGGATTTGCATTAGTGATCGAAATCCTCTTCTGAGATATGAACAAGGAACCAGGGTCAACTTCACGGGTATGCAAACTGTACTGCCACACAGGGCCCTGTGATTCACCTAATACTCAAGCTGTCTGCTATCTTCTTGATATTCTTTTTTTCTTTTTTTTGAGTTTTATTTAAGTAATCTCTATACACAGTGTGGAACTCGAACTCACGACCCTGAGATCAAGAGTCACATGCTCCTCCAACTGGGCCAGCCAGGCACCCGGCATTCGTGGTATCCTTAAGAATTTCTAAACATGAGCCCCACAAATTATGTAGCCAATCCTGAGTCTTAGAAATAAGTTTGAGGGGCGCCTGGGTGGCTCAGTGGGTTAAAGCCTCTGCCTTCGGCTCGGGTCGTGATCTCAGGGTCCTGGGATCGAGCCCCGCATCGGGCTCTCTGCTCAGTGGCGAGCCTGCTTCCTCTTCTCTCCCTCTCTGCCTGTCTCTCTGCCTGCTTGTGGTCTCTGTCTGTCAAATACATAAATAAAATCTTTAAAAAAAATTAAAAAAAAAAAAAAAGAAATAAGTTTGATTTCTGGAAGGGAACCAATGGATTGCCATTCCGTATCTAAAGATGTACCCTTTTAAACTAGGGCTGTGTTTCCAACCTCCTGAACTTAAGGTCTAAAAAAAGAGGGTTGGTTATATATTCAGTATATTTTCTTCTTTTGATATGAATCTATGGCGTATTATGTAGGGCTCTCTTCTATTAAATCAGAATTTCTCAGACTACAGAAATATATGGTTGTCTTAGCTATTGCTGTTAGCTAAAAGCTTTTTATGATTTCTTTTTTTTAAAGATTTTATTTATTTGTTTATTTGACAGACAGAGATCACAAGCAGGCAGAGAGAGAGAGAGAGAGAGAGAGGAGGAAGCAGGCTCCCCGCTGAGCAGAAAGCCCGATGTAGGGCTTGATCCCAGGACCCTGGGACCACAACCTGAGCTGAAGGCAGAGGCCTCAACCCACTGAGCCACCCAGGTGCCCCCTTTTTATGGTTTCTAAAACTAAATTCTACTCTGAACATGATCTACAGTGAGTCTCATTGTTAAAATTTTTGCTTAGAATTTTTGCTTATGGTTCTCTTAGGAATTGTGTCAATTTTCAGTAAGCATGGTTCATTAATATTTTATCACCTTAAAAAAATTAAAAGACACCAAGTAAACTAAAAGGAGAAAATTGGGGGCACCTAAGAATCCGACTCTTCATTTCTGCTCAGGTCATGATCTCAGAGTCAGGAGATCAGCCCTCCATCGGGCTCCTCAGTGAGAAGTCTGCTAGCCATTTTCTCCCTCTTCCTCTGCCCGTCTCCCAGCCTGCTCCCTCCTTCTCTCAAATAAAAATAAATAAATCTTTTTTTAAAAAAGGTAAAATAAACAGAGAAAAATGAAAACCACTCTAGAATTCCTTTTCAGCTTCTACTATTTTAAACTTTGGAAATTTAACAACCACATGGAACACCCAAAATTTCCTTGGAGATACACCCTGGTAGGACACATGGGGCTGTTCACAGAGAACACTAGTTTATTCATCTTTATTATAAAAATATTTTAAAATGTAGATGTTTGTTTAGACATTACAGATAGCTTCTCTAGTCACTAGAAGTTTAACATTCGATTGTATCTACAGTTTAGTTCATAAACATCAAGAGCATTTTAAATGTTGGCTCATTCTTTTCCCCAACCAGGTGACTCCATTCTCCAGGGGACTTGTGGCAACATCTGGAGACATCTGGGTTGTTCTAACTGCAGGGAGGGGATGACTGGCATTTACAGGGTAGGACCAGGATGCTGTGGCACATCCCACAATATGCAGGACAATTTCCACAACAAAAGCTTAACTGGCTTAAATGTCAACATACAGTGGCCTCTGCCACAGAGGGCGACAAAGAAACACGACAACCTTAAACATTGCATCCTGTGTCAAAGCCAATGTTGAGAGTCCCCATGAGAAAGTCATTTGGGAACTCCTCTTTTAAGTCAGGGAGTTAGGCATTTGGCATCCTGAACTAGAACCATGAATAAATTTTCATTAGAATGACCATGAGAGACTGTGGACTCTGAGAAACAAACTGAGGGTTTTGGAAGGGAGGGAGGTGGAGGGATGGGTGAGCCTGGCGGTGGGTATTAAGGAGGGAACGCATTGTATGGAGCACTGGGTGTGGTACATAAACAATGAATCTTGGAACACTGAAAAAATAAAAAAAGTTTTAAAAAAAGAACCAAAAAAGAAAAAAAAAGAATGACCATTAGCAGCAGTGACACAATCCCTTGTGGCTGGCCCATAAAAAAGACCACTCTACACCATGGCAGTACTGCATCCTTCATGAAAAACAGGAATTGAGAATTCGAAGAAATCATTTCAACAGCATTAATCTCGGTTTCCCACCACCTCATTTCATGACAAATGCACAATATCTACATCATAAGTCAGAATTTTTCATTCCCCTCAAGAATGGAATAACCAGCTATAGAAGTTTCCGAGACAGATCTGAAAACAAATGACGCAAGAACCAAATCTGATTGGTTCCTGTGTTTTAAAAAAGAAAAAAAGAGACAATATTTAAATCAGGTTTTACTTTGTTAAAAAAAAAAAAAAAAGAAAAGAAAGAAAGAAAAGAAAAGAAAAAGATTTTTCAGCCAGTAGGGGGAGGGAAGAAAGATCTAGACACCCTGGGTCAGAATCCCTGCAGGGTTATGGGGAGCAAATGGCCATCCCCACAGATTGTTTCAGGAGGTCCTCCCTAGGTCACCTGTGCCCAGCCAAGCCCCCCTTAAATCTCCCACCCATTACCTAATCAGTCTCTGTAACATAGTTGATTTTGTAAATGGTTGATAATTCTCAAGGACATTTTTCTTTATGTTAAGCAACTAAGTTTAAAAAAAAAAAAAAAAAACTAACATGGTTGGAAGTGGTCTTATAATCAGTCAGGGATGAATTATAATTAATGAAGGATGAAATCCACTAGAGATTTGGGGCCCAGGCTAAAAAAGTCCTTCCCGGGGCCAGTGAAGGAAGGGCAGATGAGCTGGTGGCAACCTTCAAATCCTCCCCAAGAAGTAGAAACCAGTATCAGCCTCTTCCACCCAACAACAAAACTTTGTAAAGACAAATTTACAGTATATTACAGTTTTTAAAAATTGAGGAGTCAGCCACTTCTAAGAACTCAGTTTCCCCAAACCACATCTTGAATGGCTGCGAAAAATCCATTAGACAATAGCAGATACCCACCAAGCTCAGGGTTTCTCTTTTTGCCAAAAAAGAGAAATCTGTTAACTATCCTCTCGCAGGGGAGCCTCTCTGGAACTGCCTGGGCTCCTAGCAGGTAATTTACACTGATCTTTAAAAACCATTCATCCCTCCTCCTCCACTCTATAAAACAAATCTGCCTTTCAGAACAGCTCTGAAAGGGGGACAGAGTGCCCAGAGCAGGGGACAAGTCCCCGACCGGATGCCTCACCTACCACTCTACAAATTCAGGTCACAGAAACCTGTAGCCTGTTCTTATCTCAAGGAACCAGTGCTTTCTGTGAACCTCGTATATCCTTCCCAGTTGGCCGCTTGTCTTACTAGTTGTTAAATAAAGACTCTCTTCCCTCCAGAAAGGAAATCAAGCAAAGGGTGCCACGGTGGCCCGGTGACTACAAACCTTACCTCCACCTGGGCAGCCCATAAGGTGTAGCCGGATCTGCAAGCGACCTCATCCACGGTGAGAAATTAGTGTGTGGCCGGTGGGGGTGCCGGGGGCTCGCTCGGCAAGGAGGGAATGCGCTGCAAGGAGAAAAAGGGCCGTGAGACAGGGCTGCTTTCATTTCAAAAAGCTAATAACCCAAAATTGGAAGAATGTAAGTCAGAAACGGAATACTAACAGAAAAAAAAAAAAAAGTAACCTAGGAGGGAAACGATCACCTGTTTTCCAAACAGACCCAGCAGCGCAAGTTTCCTACACCCGCGGGGTAAGGACAGAGAGGGAGCAGGAGGAAAGAGAGAAGCGGAGGGCTAGGGTGGGGACTTCGGAGTCCCTTTCCAGTCGCTTGCCCCAAGGCGAGTCATTTCTCATCCTGGTGTCGGCTTCTTCATCGGTAAAATGAGGGTAATAATGCCTCTTTGCAGGGCTACAGGAAGGATTAGACGGAGTTGGCACCCAAGAGACAGCGGTGAGTAAACTGTTCGCTCTCCTGCCCACCCACGCCCGCAGCCAACTCCGACTTCTCAGTTCCTACTCGCTACCCCCACCAGGGGGAAAGAAGCCAGAAAGAAAGTGGCTTCCAGGTGACATTGGGCACCGGAGTCCTGGCCCCGGGCTCCAAGGATCGGACCAGAAGTAAGGCCCAGGGAAAGCGTCCAGGGCGCACACGCGGTCGCCGCTCACTCCCACCGAGCGTCCGCTCCCTCCGGCCAGGGCTCCGCTTCCTCTTCCCCAGCGGAACCCCCCACCCCGCCCCCGGGGCAGCGGGGCCCTGGCTGAGAGCCGGCTCCCTCCCTCGCATCCTTCCCATCCTTCCACCCGCCACCCGGCGCCATAGCAGGCGATCCGGGTTGCCGGGAACGGAGTGGATGGAGAGGAGGAATCGGTTACCTGCAGCAAGCCTGTGGCGGCCGGGGCGCATTAGGGTGCGCTACCGCGCGGCACCCCAAATACCCGCGCACTGGCCCAGCGATGCGCTCCCGGCGCAGGCTGCGCTGGCGGACCACGCCTCCTGCCTCACCGCGTCCTACCCGGCCGCCTCGCCCCTGGCCCCGCCCCGTGAGGCCCCGCCCCCAGCGCCCCCGCCTCGCCCACCTCCGAGGTTTGAGGGCGGGGCGGGGAAGGGGGCACGCGAGCGGCTCCAGGCCCAGGACAGCGCGCCCTCTGGGTTTGAGCGAGGTGTGGGCCGAGAGCCGGCGTCCGTGTGCTTTCTTCCTCTCTCCCCTTCCTCCCGTTCGCCCTGACTCTCAGCTCCCCAACCTCCGCAAGGGCTGGGTGAGTAAGTGAGGTCTTCTTCGATATTCTTTGCCCTCTCTGCCGAGGCAGGAAACGCGAGAAGTACAGCTTTTCTGATTTTCAGTGTTTTATTTAAAAAAAAAAATGCAGAAGTCAAAAATTCTGTATATAATGTGAAGTTTAGAGATGACCATGCGGTTTGGTTCCCCCCGCCATGGTCTTTTGTTCAGTTTAGTATTTAAAAACTCATTGCATTCACGTGTGTTTTCACCTAAAAACTAAGACAAAAACTGGGAAACAGTCCACAGTGCCGTGCGAAGTAGAACACACTTCTTTCCCTACCTTGTAGCGCAGAGCGCTGTCGCTTAAATAAGCAGACACAGTGTCCCTGATAGGAGAGGAATACCGCGTGTTCCCCCTTGGACTTTGACCTCCTGGAGAGCAGATCAGGTTCTTCCTCGTCTTCACATCACGTAGTCACTCAACACACGTGTTTGGAAGTAAATGAACGGTGGACGTGCCTACACACTTCCCCACCCACCATGCATTGCCCGGGTCGTAGGGCAAATCTGAGACCCCCCTGAGTAGGAAGGTTTCCGTGCAGCTGGAGGCTTGCCTGGTGTCCTTCACTCTTACGAAAGGTCATTGCACAGGGGAGAGTCCTGAACACGGAGAGCAGGGCCAGGCTGGCCTAGAGGGAACCACGGAGTCTCTGAGGTTCATCTTCTGGGGCTTCGGACTTGAGGAGGTTAAATACCCGGGTGGGGGGTGGGGCGGGGAAGGGTGGGACCTGGGCGGGCGGTACCTTATAAGTGAATCATAAATTAGCATATTGGTTTCCTGTTAACCCACCTCTCTTGTGAAGACCCCAGCTTTCTCTTCAAGGCTTTGGAATGTTCTGGGAAGCATGCTCTGGACCCTTCAGTCCCCTTCCCACCCTTGTGCTGGAGTGTTAACTTGGGTCATTAAGCAGCACGATGTAGGCCGGCGCGAGTGGTAATGGCATAGGAGCTGGTGAAAGATTCCTGGGGGAAGGTAAATCTTGTCTCTTCGCCAAGGAGATTCCTCCGCCATGGAGTGACAATCTTGGAATATATTGCTTTAATTTTATTTTAAAAAAGCAATTTTGGGGGGCATCTGGCTGGCTCAGTCAGTAAACCACGTGCCTCTTGATCTCCAGTCATGAGTTTGAGCCCCAGGTTGGCAGTAGAGTTTACTTACTAATAATAATAAAATTTTTTAAAGTAATTTTCTTATAATCATTATATGCAAGACTGAGGACAGTGGAACCAGAGTTCCTTTTATTTATTTATTTTTTTTTTTTAGATTTTATTTATTTGTCAGAGAGAGAGGGAGAGAGAGTGAGCACAGGCAGACAGAATGGCAGGCAGAGGCAGAGGGAGAAGCAGGCTCCCCGCCAAGCAAGGAGCCCGATGCGGGACTCGATCCCAGGACGCTGGGATCATGACCTGAGCCGAAGGCAGCTGCTTAACCAACTGAGCCACCCAGGCGTCCCCCAGAGTTCCTTTTAAACTGTGGTTTGTATTTTTATCCTGGAAACCAAAGTGGAACCGAAAATATCTTGTGCAGAATTTGCATTGCATTTTGCATTTGCAGAATTAGAAAAAAACGTAATTGCAATTTGTTTTCTCCATCTTTTGCTAACCCAGATGACCTTTTTAACTAAGGACTTAAGACATTGAGAAGGCAAAAGAACTATGAAAAACCTCATAATAAATTATGAAATTAAATTCATGAATTTTATTAATTCAGTGTTTGAAGCGAAACCTGTCACTTCTTTCCACTGGGCTAACCATGTTTCTTTAATCCCCACTTGATTAGTGGTTTTTGTTTTGTTTTCCTGGGCTTACATCAAGGGTATTTTAAGGTTTTGTTTTTGTTTTTGAGGATTTTATTGTTAAGCTCAAACTCATAACCCTGGGATCAAGAAGTACATGCCCCACCAACTGAGCCAGCTAGGCACCCTTTAAGCTGATTTTTAATCAACACTCCCGGTATGCCTGAAAGAACGACTCCTTTTAATTTCTAAAGGGGTAATCAAATTTGCTTGCTTTTGAGTTGTCTACTCATACCATTAAAGATTTATAGCTTAGAAAAGAAAGTGTGCATATCTTATGACCCAGCAATTCTACTCTTTGGCATATAATCAAAAGTTGTTTTGTCTAAAGTAGTAGCCACAAGGCACACATGGCTAGTAAGCCCTTGAAATTGTCTAGATTCCATTGAAATGTGTGGGAAGTGTCAAATACACGATAGATTCTGAAGATTTAATATGAAAGAAGAAATAATTTAAAATATCTCTTTTTAAATATTGATACGTTGAAATGATCATATTTTGGATATATTGATTTATGTATTATTCAAATAAAAAATAAAAGGGTGACTAAAATTTGTTACTGGCTTAATAGTTGGAATGTGGACTGTACGTCGCCCAAAAGCAGTGCTAATTCTGTTCCCCAACACAATTTGTATAGCATCGTGCTTCAGGTATATCACGAGCATTGATGGATTGATTTGATCATCTAAGTTTAATGTGTAATATTGTCTTGATAGGAAAATTAACTTCAAGAACCAACGAGTGGATTTATAAATTAACTTTTTGACTACATCTTTCCGGTCAGTTGGGTATGGTGGGTAGCCCATAAATGTGATGATTTATTTTTAGTGACCACAATAGCATAAGCCTATCATAAATCTACACACGCAGTCCACAAGGTCTTTCTGGATCTCTTTAGGGCATTTCCTTCAGGGGCCTTTCAGAAAACGGGTGTCCCAGCAGAGATTCTTACAGAGAGGTGAAGGAGTTGGTTAAACAAGTGTGAAGAGAACCATTGAACCATTGCGGTAACGGGGAGGTAGCAAGGGCAGAAGCAGCTGCCTCAGGGAGAGCTGGAGAGAAGGAGCTGGTATCAAACCAAGAGCTGCCTGCTTACCAGAAGGCCCCGGGGAGCTGGGACTCGGGCCTCTAGGGAAGGGGTGGGACCCAGCTGGTGGTGATATTTTCCAAAGGCAAGTGTTGAGGCTGGATTGGAGAGGGTGGATTAAATACTAGAAATCAGAACCAACTGCTGGGGGGAGAGGAGGGGAAGTGGAGGGAAGGGGGGAACATTGCTTGGTGACCATGGCAGGCACAGGCAAGCAAACATAAAGGAGCAAGTCCCTTTTCCCTTCTCCTGACTCCCTGTCTCCCGAAGCACCTGCGATCGGCAAAACCTTAACAGAAAACACACAGAGCTGCAGCCTCAGTGAACAGAGTACCTTAGACATTCCTTCATAACCAGCGGAAGGAGAGAACTCGTGATTATGAATATCAACTATCCTCATATTACAGAGGTAGGGGAGTGCTAATAAATGGAGCTCTTATACTGATGATTAATTCAATTGTGATACATTTTTAAAAAATATCATAAGGATGCTTTGGGGGCTCAGTCCTTTGAGTGTCCCACTCTTGATTTCAGCTCAGGTCATGATCTTGGGGTCATGGGATCGGGGTCCTCCTTGTGCTCATGCTCAGTGGGGAGTCTGCTGGGGGATCTTCCCCTCCCCTCTCCCCTGCCTTGCTCTCTCTCTCTCAAATAAATATATCTTTAACAACATTTATCATAATAAAATTGTTGTTAAAAGTACAACTCAAACAAAAGACAACGTTGAACTTGACCCTGATCCTGTGCTCCCAGAAGATAGTGATAGTTTGAGAAAATCCCATACCCACACCCCTTTATGTTCCGGGAACTAGCTTTCTGTGAGAATCATCACCTTTCCTCAAATGACACAGCTAAGACTCAGGGAGAACTCCCTCGTTTATCTATGACAAGGTCAGACACAGACCATCCACATTCCCTTTGTGTCTCAAAAATGATTAGCTGAGCCGTTTGTCCCCAGTGAATGATCAGCACAAAGTGCCCTGTTCGCTTTACTTGATGAAACTTTATTCAAGCTTCCCTCCTTCCCCACAACTTCAAGCTTTCATCCATCCTCAGCCTAAGCCAGCAGTGGGATGGAGAATACACCCCTAATGGCCCCAGCCAAGAAGCCTCTTCCTAGTGGGCTTCAAAGAAACCTTTTTAAAAAAATTAACATATAACGTATTATTTGCCCCAGGGGTACAGGTCTGTGAATCATCATTCTTACACAATTCACAGCACTCACCATAGCACATACCCTCCCCAATGTCCATCACCCAGCCACCCTATCCGCCCCCCACCCCACCCCCTAGCAGCCCTCAGTTTGTTTCCTAGGATTAAGAGTCTTTTATGGTTTGTCTCCCGCCCCCGTCCCATCTTGTTTTATTTTTTCCCTCCCTACTCCCCATGGCCCCCTGCCCTGCCTCTCAAATTCCTCATATCAGAGAGATCATATGATAACTGTCTTTCTCTAACTGACTTATTTCACTTAGTTCTGCTTCTCTTATTACTCTCTAGTTCCATCCACATCGTTGCAAATGGCAAGATTTCATTTCTTTTGGTGGCTGCATAGTATTCCATTGTATACCATTGTATAGTATATTGGAATACATAGTATTCCATTATACCACATCTTCTCTATCCACTCATCTGTTGATGGACATCTAGGTTCTTTCCATAGTTTGGCTATTGTGGACATTGCTGCTATCAACATTTGGGTACATGTGCCCCATTGGATCACTACATTTGTATCTTTAGGGTAAATCCCCAGTAGTGCGATTGCTGGGTCATAGGATAGCTCTATTTTCAACTTTTTGAGGAACCTCCATGCTGTTTTCCAGAGTGGCTGCACCAGCCTGCATTCCCACCAGCAATGTAGGAGGGTTCCCCTTTCTCTGCATCCTTGCTAACATCTGTCATTTCCTGACTTGTTAATTTCAGCCATTCTGACTGGTGTGAGGTGGTATCTCATTGTGGTTTTGATTTGTATTTCCCTGATGCCGAGGGATGTGGAGTCCTTTTTCACGTGTCTGTTGGCCATCTGGATGTCTTCTTTGCAGAAATGTCTGTTCATGTCTTCTGCCCATTTCTTGATTGGATTATTTGTTCTTTGGGTGTTGAGTTTGATAAATTCTTTATAGATTTTTGAGACTAGCCCTTTATCTGATACGTCGTTTGCAAGTGTCTTCTCCCACATTGTCAGTTGTCTTTTGGTTTTGCAAACACCAAACCAGCCCTACAAGAAATATTGAAAGGGGTCCTCTAAGCAAAAACAGAGCCTAAAAGTAACAGACCAGAAAGGAACAGAGACAATATACAGTCACAGTCACCTTACAGGCAATACAATGGCACTAAATTCATATCTTTTAATAGTTACCCTGCATATAAATGGGCTAAATGCCCCAATCAAACCACACAGGGTATCAGGATCGATTTAAAAAAAAAAAAACAAACCCAAGACCCATCCATATGCTGTCTGCATGAAACTCACTTGAGACCCAAAGATACCTCCAGATTTTAAAGTGAGGGTGGAAAACAATTTACCATGCTAATGGCCATCAAAATAAAGCTAGGGTGGCAATACTTACATCAGATAAAGAAACCTTTTTGACCAACTGTCTGATCATGCTACCTGCTCCTCCCTGTCCAACACCTGTTTTTTTCTAGCCCTATTGGCCCCTCCTCACAAAAGAAAAGCCTTTTATTGCCTGACTTTTCAGAAGCTTGGTGATCTTACAATCAAACCAGTCTCCTGATTACAACCCCTCTCCCCCAAGAGCTTTAAGCCCCTTCCCCTAGCTGTAAGAATTTTTTTGAATGAAGTCTCTGCCTTCCCTAAGTCCAGGATTGCTGTTTATTGGACAGTTTTCTGGGGCTATGATAGGCTCAAGACTAGAACTCACCTGGGGCTCTCCACCATCCCACACAGGTAATGATATACCTTGTTCTGCAATTTGAAGACCCGTCCCTGAGCTCATGTCTCAAGCTATTGTTCTGGATGTCCTGTCTATTGAAGCACAGTAGATTTACAGTGAAGATTCTGTCTTTGGCCTCTTCTGTTTTTCCTGGGTTCCTCAACCCAGACACCGTGGGAGAGTCTTAGTCAAGTGAGACTCTAAGCTTCTTTCTAGTTTATTTCCTCAGGTTGACCCACAGGTGACTCTTAACTCTCTCAAGGTACCTTCTCTTCTTCTCTCTCATGTCATCATGGCACTAGCTCAGTTTAATATCTTAAGAATTGGCAAAATTTACTAAAGGCAATTTAGAACTTAAAAGAACTTAAAAGAACTTTAAAAATTTGGGAAATTTGGAATCTCCCTAGACTGAGTCATCTGGGACTTCTCTCTTCCCACCAGCCCCTCCTCTTCCTTTTTATCACCTTAACCTTCTCTTCAGCTGCCTTAAATCCTTTGATCTGTCCACCTGCCACACGTCTACCTCCTCGAAGCGCTATGCACCACTGTCACACCCTTCCCTACCCACTCTAGTCCTTCAACTCATCGTCATTTGAGATCTGGGCCCCTTCTGCTCTGCTCACCACCTCTTCACCCCATTGGTGGGGGAAGAATTTCCTACCCTTAATAGTACAAGATGGCCAAATATGGGACACCCTGTACCAGACAGATGAGACTGATAGTTTATTAGTCATAGAGACTTAAACCTTGGGGGTAGAGGACATCGCTTGCCATTCAGAGCCACATAGACCTAGAAGGCAAGATTCCCTGTCTTAGCAGAATAGTTTTCTTTGCTTTATGTTGGTGCTGTTGTGTTATTGATTATTTAAAATAACAATCTCCACCCTTTTGAAAGAGCTCAGGTTCTTTACAGTCATGCTACCTCCTATGTTTCCTTTTAAAATCTTTTATTGCTGCTGTGTTTTGGGATTGACTTCATTTTTGCTTGCTACACAAACAAGCCAATTTCCTTGCCAGTTACATGGTTTTTGGAATGCCTTCTCATCAGATCTTTTACTTCTGAAAATTATCAGTAAGTTAACTCTGGCCATTCTAAGTACTTCTTCATCTACTTCTTCATCTACTGGTAGTTTTTTTGTTTTACTCTGATGCTTCCTCCAAAGTGCTTGCAAATCAACTACAGACCAGAGTGCTTTGTTTTCAACAAAGAAGGACTGTCTCAGAGTCTGGTGGAAAGGGACTCCGCCAGCTAGGTACTCTTGGGCACAACTTCTGATGGCGTCACTTAAATAACTTCGAGAATATGCTGGTAGTATGAGTTGAGATTTCCTGAGCTCTGGTGGAGGACCAGATGCGTTCATGAGACCACCAACCAAGATCAGAAATGAATTACTTGGGGCTGAATAAAGATCTGATGAAGGAGGATTATGAGCTTTGTTTGGAATATCACTGATGCTTTAATGTTTATGTTTTCCCAATATACAAAACCCCTTATTCTTTCCCCATTATCTATAGCTCATGACAATTTAGTAGACTATGCTTTCATAGACAGAAATGAAACTTCTCATTCTTCCCCTTGCTTTCACCTTCAGAATTAAAAATCTCTTACTGAGGGGCACCTGACTCTTGATCTTGGCTCAGGTCTTGATCTCACAGTTGTGAATTTGCGCTCCACGTTGGGCTCCGTGATGGGCACGAAACGTACTTAAAAAAAAAAAAAAACTTACTGGGGCGCCTGGGTGGCTCAGTGGGTTAAGCCTCTGCCTTTGGCTCAGGTCATGATCTCAGGGTCCTGGGATCGAGCCCCGCATCAGGCTCTCTGTTCAGCGGGCAGCCTCCTTCTCCCTCTCTCTCTGCCTGCCTCTCTGCTTACTTGTGATTTCTCTCTCTGTCAAATAAATAAATAAAATCTTTTTAAAAAAAAAACTTACTGAATATTCTTATTTTCGTGGCAATATAGTTATTTGCTTAGGTTCAGTAACAGTCCATCTTCCTTGTTAATAGGATATAATTGGGAACATTGGTTATTAAACCAAGGCTTTGGCTGGAATGTCGTATTTGCAAATACTGCTCCTTTACTAGACTCTTATAAGAATCTGATACTGACTTTATTATGGAGCCAATGTTTAAACCCTCTTGGGAAAATCTACCCTGATACTTGGCTTACAGGTTTCTAGCCTTACAGATGAGTAAGGACTCTTACTTCCTGGCAGGCCTAGGAACCCTAGAAGGTCTGGGAACATTGAGAAGAGAAGGATTTGCCCAAATCTATCGATACTGCAGGTGAAATATGATGACAGGTTCATGGTTTGGCTTCCTAGCCTTAATACTTTTGTACAAGTCCAACCTGAGATTCCTTATAAAAAAGTTCCAGAGAAGCAAACTTACAAAGGTCTATATGCTAAATTAGCACTCTTGCTGTACCTGTGTAAATAATCAGGTCATTCCTAAAGAGGCCAGCCTTATCTTGTGGTCAAGAATAATCTTTCTTTAGGGTTACCTTGGCTCTAAAAGGATATGATCGTAGAGAGAAATTTTGTGTTTTAGTAGAAAATGATAGCACATCATTCTGGGTGACCCGATTCTGGTTCCATTCATTGATCTATTTTGCACATCTTGTAAATTGCAGGTCCGCTGATGGTTGTACAAACTCTCTCGTCAGGTAGAGACTTAACTGGTTTCTTCATCACTGTGGAAAGGCCAGTCCCCTTGCCTACCTATAAACTGGACTAGATCGTGTCACCTTGTACAAATCGTCAACCCTTACAGACTTTCAGTTCTTTACTTTCCTGCAACATTTCCCTCCCTCTTGACCAAGAACTAAAACCTGACTGCCCAGACATTTATCCGGACTCTAGGTTGCCTTGTAGCTGGTTTTTTCCTCCAAGATCTCAGGAAGCACTGGGAACTGACGCCCAACAACTTGACCGCATGAGTAGACTGGATTCTTCCCCATGCCTGGGCAGTGAGGAAGTCTGGCAAAATGTTCAGCTCACACATACCCTTATATGAGGGGAAACCAAGCCTGTGGATAACATCACTGAGCACGCTGTCATCTCAGCTTTCAGAAACTCAACAAGCAGTGCTTTTATAGTAAGAATTTCACCTACTAATATCTTAGGCCTTTACCATTAATATTTCTTTTTTTTTTTTTTTCCATTGTAAGCATCCCTCTTTTAAGAGTCTGATCTTTGTAACTACCTCTCAACAGATGGTTCAACCAATTTTGCAGGAATAATATCAGCAAGAGGCCTCGGGAAACTATTTCTTAGCCCCTGACTTGCTCTGCTCAGGAGGTTTATGATGGCCTGTGAGCTGTTCAGTGATAAATCATATTCATTCATCTTGAACCAAAGGGGAACATGACAACGCTGAACTTTCCGAGAGCTCGTGCTCCAAAGAAGCAGCGATGATGAAACAAACCTCCCACATTTTCGAAGTAGTCCCCCTCTCCTTGCAATACTCCTTTTGAATAAAGTCTCTCCTTACCGAAATCTGGATTATTTATTTTGAAAGAAGCTACAGATTTAGTTTGGGATCATTTAAAAAATTCAACAGAATTACCTTGACTGGAACAGCAGGACGATGTAAGAGAGTATGGTGTCGCTCTCAAAGCATGAAGACGGAGAAAGCAAATTCAATAATAAATGTACTGTTTAGGAAAAAAAGGTTGACTCCCAAGCATACGAATTCCACACCGAATGAAAGCTGAAATTTGTTTTTAAAACCCATAAAACCTATCTTAAAATTTAAAAGAAGAAGAAGAGGAAGAGGGAGAAGAAGAAGGAGAAGGAGAAAAGGAAGAAAAGGAAGAAAGAAAAAGAAAAAATTTAGGAACAGGCAGCCTTTCTCAGAACAGTGACAAAGCTAAAAGTCTCAGAAAAAGCCTGATGGACTTCATACATTAAAAATATTAAATATGTGCCCAGCAAAGGATATAAACAAATTTAAGAGTCAAAACCAAGAAACTATATGCAATGGTATACAAGCAAAAGTTACATTTTCTTTTTTTTTTTTTTATTTTTTTTTTATTTGACAGAGATCAAAAGTATGCAGGGAGGCAGGCAGAGGGGGGGGGGAAGCGGGCTCCCTGTGGAGCAGAGAGCCCAATGCGGGCCTTGATCCCAGGACCCTGAGATCATGACCTGAGCTGAAGGGAGCGGCTTTAACCCGCTGAGCCACCCAGGTCCCCCAAAAGTTAAATTTTCTTAATGGAGACTTCTTTACAAATGAACTTTTCACATAAATAGCAAGGTGCCCAGGGGAAAGACGGGCAAAGGAGCAAAGAACGTGATTGGAGAATTCACATAAGAAGAAACCCATATGTAAAGATGCTCAACTTCAATAAAAGTTCTATGAAATGCAGCGGCGCCTGGGTGGCACAGAGAGTTAAGCCTCTGCCTTCGGCTCAGGTCATGATCCTACGGTCCTGGGATCGAGCCTCCGCATCAGGCTCTCTGCTCGACAGGGATCCCGCTTCCCCATCTCTCTGCCTGCCTCTCTGCCTACTTGTGATCTCTGTCTGTCAAATAAATAAATAAAATCTTTAAAAAAGATAGGCTATGAAGTGCAAAATAAAACAAGAAATCATTTTTCACCAATCAGGTTGGCAAAGTTAAGAAAGACTGATAAGCCTAATATTGATGAGGGCATATGTAACTGTATAGGCTTCTGTAACTGCTGTTGGAAGGAAAACTTGTCCTCTGCCATCCAAGGTTCCTCTGAATGGTTGAGGGGGCCTCCAAAAAGTGACAATAAACAGACTGACAGGAGACAGGGTAACATTCATTCTTTTTTTTTTTTTTAAATATTTTATTTATTTATTTATTTGTCAGAGAGAGAGAGAGCGAGAGAGGGCGCACAGGAGCAGGCAGAGAGGAGGCAGAGGTGGAGAGAGAAGCAGGCTCCCTGCTGAGCAAGGAGCCCAATGCCCGACAGGATCCCAGGGCCCGGGGATCATGACCTGAGCCAAAGGCAGCAGCTTAACCAACTGAGCCACCCAGGTGTCCCAATAATGTTCTTTTTTTTTTTTTTTAAGATTTTATTTATTTATTTGACAGACAGACACAGTGAGAGAGAGTGAGAGAGAGCACAAGCAGGGGGAGTGGGAGAGGGAGAAACAGACTCTCTACTGAGCAGGGACCCCAATGTGGGGCTTAATCCCAGGACCCTGGGATCATGACCTGAGCCAAAGCTTAATGTTAAGCTTAAGCTTAACAACTGAGCCACCCAGGCACCACCCCCCAACCATAACATTCATTCTTAAGAGCCCGTGAGAGTTGTAATGAGTAATTGTGAGAGAGATGAAGGCTTATATGTAAGAGAACATACTGTTTGATTCATATTTACATATTTGAAAGTTTGAACAGGTAAATCTAGTGACAGAAAGGGGAATAGTCATCTGGGACTGGGAGGAGTGGGCTTTTTGAGATAATTCAAATGTTCTTTGTTTTGACCATGGTAGTGATTACATGGGTACATACGTTTCGCAAAACTCACTGAAGTATCCACTTAAAATGGATGTATTATATTGCATAGGTATGGGGGGAAAATAATTTCCCTCCTACCCTTTTAGATTCTTGGCTGAGACAGCCCTGTAATACAAGATAGGTTAACAGGAAGAAAACAAACAAGTTTGATAACCTGTATACCTCTGTAGGAGCCATGGGCAAGCTACCCCAAGACAGACCTTTTTGGCATGCAGATCAGGCTGAGCTGAAAACAATCAAAGCCCAAAAGACTCAGAAAGAAACTTAGACCTCACCCCATTCTGCCTAAAAGAATTTAGAGGACCTCTGGGAAGAGAGTTATCATCACAGATATCTACATGATAATATGAGCTGGGTATGGTAGACGGGCCCGGAACCTAGCTGGGCTTGTTGGTCCAAGTTCTCCCTCATGTCCCATTGTTTCTGAGGAGCCCAGCAGACATTTGTTTATCAAACATTAACTCTTTTTCCATTTTCCTATGAATTCCATTCCCTCTCTTTAAAGTATCCGATTCCTTTCCCCTTCTTCTGAGTTCAGGGTGACATATATACCTCATTTTGCCTGTCTATGTCTATGTGGATTTCCCAGACATACAAAATAAAGTTTGATTTTCTCTGATTTCTGTCTCATGCCACTTTAATTTAGCCCAGTGAGAGGAACCTTGAAGGAGAGTGTAAAATTTTCTCCTCCCTGACAAGAGATACCCTAGAAAATGGGGTAACTCCTTGAAATGGGCCAAGGCATCCCCTTAAATGCCATCACAAGCAAAAGATAAAAGATGTTGCAGGGATGGAGGGTAGTTATGGGAAGTTTCAGAAAAAGCATAGTAAATGAGGTAAGGGTTTTTTTTTGTTTTTTTGTTTTTTTGTTTTACACTCATTTATTTGACAGAGAACACAAGTAGGCAGAGAGGAAGGCAGAGAGAGGTGGGGAAGCAGGCTCCCTGCTGAGCAGAGAGCCCGATGCCATGCACGGCTTGATCCCAGGACCACAAGATCACCACCCGAGCCGAGCCGAAGGCAGAGGCTTTAACCCACTGAGCCACCCAGGCGCCCCGAGGTAAGGTTTTTAAGTAGATATAAGTTGCTGCCTTTTCCGTTGTTAAGTTTCCATAGTTTCAGTCATTTTTGTTTTCCTGGTATAGAGCGGGAGAGACCGTGACAGATGGTGATTTCCCTTATAAATGTAAATATCTTTTACAAAAGATAGCTTCTTCAGGTTTTTCAGAGCTACTCCTGTATCTACTGTTTCTCAAAAATAACCAGACCAAGATAATCTTTATGTCTAAGAGGCATATGGTGGGGTGATAAATTCTGTTCTCCTTCATATGTAAACTATACCTCAATAAAATTGTTTAAAAAAATACCTGTTTGAGAAAACTTTTAGAAGGGTAAACAAAGGGGAGAGCAAATATTGGGGAGGATCTGAACACACTGAGTTTGCAATGATGATAAGCTGTTGAGGAGCAGAGGGGGTCCAGGTTTCTGGAAATATGCATAGATTCCATTGTTTCCTACTTAGAAGCCACCTAGAAAAGGATGGTGCAGCCATGACACTAAATGTACTCTTTTGGGGGTGAAAGGACCCTAGGAGAAGTTGTGGGAAGTTTTTTTAAAAATTTTATTTATTTATTTGACAGGGAGCTGCAGGCAGAAAGGGAAGCAGGCTCCCCGCCAAGCAACCCGATGTGGGACTCGATCCCAGAACCCTGGGGTCATGACCTGAGCCAAAAGTATATGTTTAACTGACTGAGCCACCCAGGTGCCCCAGTTGTGGGGAATTTTTACAATTACAAGGTCCTGGCACAGCATAGGAAGGGGAAAGAGTTGGAGTGTAGAGGAGAAACAAATGAATGCTGTATCCTGGACATCTGTTAAAGGAGACAAAAGGATCAGGTAGGCTCACAGCATATTTCAAGCCTGGCACTATAATTCTCCTACTAAATGAACAAGAATGTCCCAGATATAAAATTATTTATTTAATACTGATTTGCAAGTAGAGGTTAACATGTAACCGAGGTGCCCTCTGGTGGTAGAATCTGAAACCGACTGTGTAGGCAGAGCAGTGGAGAAACAGGATGAAAATCATCTCTGGTTTTTATGTATATTAGATGAGAGAAGTAAATATAGTCGGTTTTTACCACACAAAAAATCTACAACACTTAGCTAGTATTATCTAAAATAAAGAGCTTGGTAGAGTTTGTTTCCAGTCAAGAGGGAGTAACAGGGATCAGATTTACCTTCCATTAAAAACAACAGGATTTGGGGGCGCCTGGGTGGCTCAGTGGGTTAAGCCGCTGTCTTTGGCTCAGGTCATGATCTCAGGGTCCTGGGATCGAGCCCCGCATCGGGCTCTCTGCTCAGCAGGGAGCCTGCTTCCTCCTCTCTCTCTCTACCTGCCTCTCTGCCTGCTTGTGATTTCTCTCTGTCAAATAAATAAATAAAAATCTTAAAAAAAAAAACAAAACAGGATTTGAATAGTCAGTTATGCTCAATCCCATGTCACCAAAACAAGACTTAATTACAGTTTTGGCTCTCTCTGAAATGGAATCTTAAGCCAGTCAATCAGGAATCATCTAATCAGCCCTACTTAGGTAATGTGCCTGACAGACTCCTGACTTCCCCTAAAGGAAAGTGGCCTTGTGATAACAAACAAACTTTTTTTTTTTTCCTAGTATAACTTTCCTTTCCTGCTCCTTTCAGCCAAGAAAGTTTTTCATTTTGTCCAGGTCCTCAGAGATCCTTTCTAGATAATAGAGTGGAGGCTGTCCTATTGATAAACCATTGAATAAAACCAGTAAGGTCTTCACAATTTCCTCAGTTGAATTTTGTGTGTTAACACTTCCCATTTGAAATAAGAAATCATACAGAATATATTAAAATTATTTCTGAAATAATGGTTTTCAGAAATTGGACATCAGGCAGCACAGGATGGTGATCTGTGAAAAATGGGAGACAAAGGTGAGGTGAGCCCTGTGATTTCCCCTGAGAATGTTTCCAGGCCACCACTCAAGGAAGGGTAACTCAGGCAGAGCTCAGCGGGTCTCCTGAGGTATAGAGATGGCTCAAGGAGGCCAGAGAAGTCAAGGTAGCTAGACTCCACAGGGCACAATATGAGAAACAGGAGAACAACATAGGGAGAGAACTCCAAAAATCTGCAGAAGGTCTTCTTCAGGTCTCCATCTGAGACTCCATGTTTATGAGGAAACTACCTGAGTAGTAGGAAAGAACCTTCTGGGGGAAGTAGAGGGAACAATCTCTAGAGCTCACAGAAAGCAGAGAATAGTTCCTACTTCCACCACCAGAGTGGAAACTGTAATTCGAGAGACATTAGATAAAGCACATGGTAGTGCTAGAATAACAGTTGTTCTGATCCTGAATAGCAAAATTTAAGAGCAAGCTTCAGAAAGATCACACTATTTCTAAGTAACTTAACCTGTGTCCCAGGAAAAGGCCAAGAAGAAAAATACATATATACGCCCCACGTGGGGCTTGAACTCACAACCTCAAGATGGAGAGACGTATTCTCTACCGACTGAGTCAGCCGGGCATCCCCTGGCCAGGAATATTTGTAGGAGTCAAAATATAACCAGCACCCAACAAAGTAAAATGTATAACGTTTGGCCTTCAATCAAAATTTACTAGGCATTCAAAGAAGCCGGAAAATATGACCCATAATAATAAGGAGGAAAAAAATCAATTTATAGAAAGTGTTCTTTCTAAATGATGATAGAAGGACATTAAAACAGTTACTATAACTCTATCTCATCTGTTCAAGAAGGTAGAAGAAAGATGGAGCATGATAAGAAGCAACAAGGATCATCTAAAATTGGACTTCTGCAGATCAGAAATATATATGAGATGGAAAAAATACACTAGCTGGAGTTGACAGCAGATTAGAGAGGAAAGAAGAGAAGATTAGTGTACTTGAAGAGACAGCAATAGAAACTGAAATAGGAATGGAAAACTAATCACAGAGACAGAAAAGACTGAAAAAATGAACAAGACTTCCGTCGGCTGTGGGATCGCTTAGTAGTACAGCGTATGTGTAATTGGAGTCTTTACTCTCCTTTCTATTAACCACGGTGTTTCCAAACTCTGTTCTTCTGTGTCCACTTTCACCATTAAAAAAAAAAAAAAATCACATCCCTCAAACGTCTACCTGCAAAGTATGAAAACTACTCTTACATAGATCTGCAATAATGGAGTGCAGTGGAGACTTCATGTAACTCCATCTTTCTGTGAAATCCAATGGCTCTCCCACCTCAGCAACAAATCCCACCATTTGCTACCCAATCTTTGCATCCTGATCCTTGTTTACGACCTTCATTCTTTGAAGGTGACAAATGTCCTGCTCTCCCTCAAAGCTGTGATGTCACTCCTCTGACTCCTTCCCTCCTCTGCTGCTGAATTTTGGGTATCCCTAAGCCTTGCTCATAACATCATGAAATTTCAGCGTTGGGCAGAGATCTTAGGCACTGTCTAGTCTGTCCCACTCACTGTTGAGCACTTGACTTATGTTTACGATACTTTTATCATATAATTGTCCAGCTTTTGTGTAAACACCATCATGTTAGGTAATTTCCCTTTTTTTTTCCCCACCATCAGTAGCTCCAATCTTCAGACCCCTCTTTTTCATATGAAGCTGAAGCAGATCTCTCTTTGACTTCTGCCAAATGATCTGGTCTCAGCCTCTTAACCTCCTTTCATTTCCTCTCTAGTCTAGACCCATGAACACCTCAAGCATGGGATACTTCAATAACTTGACGGTCTCCACTGTAATTCTTCCTTCAGTTCACTCAGTGCGTAACAGTCCCCCCGCCCCGACTAATCTTTAAAACAGTTTTGATCCTGTTATGTCCTTCCCTTACTTAAGAACTTAATAAGGGCTCCCTTCATTGTTTTTTCTATCAAAATGTGTATTCTCTTCAATATATTCTTTTTTGAATGCTGTTCATGCATTCAGCATTCAAAAACATATAAAACGGTATAGCCTCCACCCCTCCACTTTCCTTACAAGGTAATCACTGTTGAAGGTTCTAGGGCAGTTGGTTGTTGTTGTTGTTGTTGTTGTTGCTTTTCCTCTGATATCTTTCCAGAGATTTTTCTGGACATTTTATCATATGTGTTATCTTTTGCCTGACTCTGATGATACCTTTCACCAATTATCTTCACCCTTGAACCACACTGAGGGAAATGTATCAATACCTGTTTAACATATCTGTTCTTGACCTCCCTCTTTTTCACTTAACATAAAATTTTGGAAATCCTTCTACATCAGTTTATGTAAAGTCTCTCGCTCTCTCTCTCTCTTTTTTTCAATGTCTGCACAGTCAAGAGGATGTACCATGATGTTTAAGTAGATTCTTAATGGGTATTTAGGTTGTTTCCAGTTTCTTGCTATTAGAATGCTGCAATGAAGAGCCTCATTCATGTCTGAAAAGTATGTGTAGGATGAATTGGCAGAAGTGCTGTTGCTTGCTCAAAATGTATCCACATTTTAAAAGTTGATAGATATTACCCTCTGAGTCATTACCTTCAAAGGGGAAGGTGACTGGCAAGAAATGCATCAGACACAGTGGAGGGAACAAGTTCCTTACGTGTAGGTGAAAGACAGAAGCGTCCCCACCCTTCTGTCATACTTGAGAACACTCCCCAGCTATCCTCTCTGCTGCAACGTTAATTTTTATTCTTTCCATCGAATCTTCCTTATCAGCATACAATGATGTAATTTCTCCCTTCTTTAAAATCTTCTTCAAACTCTAGGAAGACCACAGGGAGCTGGAAATTCAGCCGCCATCTCTGCCCGAAGGATAAACTAGACATTGTTGCTGAGGTGAGCATCCAGTTAGGTCTTCAAAAAATTTCCTTTGCTGCACTCACAAGAAGGTTCATGCCCCCTCAGACTCCCTGTATGTTCTGGAGACCCCAGTTGCCTGCCGGCCAGTGACAGAAATTGTTCATCATCCCAGATCATTCCTGAACAATCACGGCAGAGTTGAATGGAAGGTCTGTTTTACAGGGAGATTTAAAAAATTTTTAAATTTATTTTTATTTTTATTTTTATTTTTTTTACAGGGATATTTTTTTATTATTTTTTTTAAGATTTTATTTATTTATTTGACAGACAGAGATCACAAGCAGGCAGAGAGAGAGAGGAGGAAGCAGGCTCCCTGCTGAGCAGAGAGTCTGATGCGGGGCTCGATCCCAGAACCCTGGAATCATGACCTGAGCCGAAGGCAGAGGCTTTAACCCACTGAGCCACCCAGGTGCCCCTCAGGGAGATTTTTTAAGATGGAACAATCCCATTTGAAGGCCCAGGCCTCCCCTATAGAAAATGTACCACTGTACACTCACCAACAGCACGCGACTCCCTGTTTCCCCACATACTTGCCAACACAGCCGAGCGTCAGTCTTTTGTCTTTGTCCATGGTGACAGGTACAAACAGAAGTAAATAGTTTCAATCTTACAGTTCTCTCAGGTGTGTGGTTGCACATTTTTTCATAGAATAGCAAGTAAAGACGTCTATGTCTCTGTGGCTAGTCAGGCAACTCTACTTGGGTGCTGGGTTCCCAGCCTTCATGTATGAGAACCTCCCCACAGTCCTCTCTGCTACGACTCCCTTCTTCCAGACCTTTTCAAGAGCCCCTTCTTTCTTTAGCCCTTCCTCATTCCTTCATTCTTTCTCTTTTTCTCTTTTAGAGCAAAGCTTGCCAAACTTTTCCTGGAAAAGCCTGGTAGAAAGGATCATAAGCATTGTGGGCTGTGTGGTCTCTGTCCCAGAGCCTTAACTCTTGGGCCCGGAGCTGCCAGCCATCACAGATAACACAGAAGGGAACTCGGGGTGGCCATTCATCTAGCTCACTGACCTCACTTCCCTGAAGACCAGCATGAGCCCCCCTCACTCCAAGCCATCCAGCAGGAAGCAGCCACAGCTGTTTCTGGGCCTTTGTACTCCGCAGGCTTCTAGCTGGCATCTCCAGAACAGTGCAGAGGGCCCAGGGGACATAAACCTCCCTAGGAGGATGGCGAAGGGTGTTTCTGGAAGAGCCTGGCTGTGTCTGCTGTCTGCAAACTCTACGAAACCCTCCCTCATCCAGCTGCTTCCTCCGGTGTCCCTAGGGAAAACCATCCTTGTCAAAGTCAGGTCCAAGTTGTTCTGTAAGGGCCTACTTAGCTGGAGTGACTCCATCTTGGTTAAAACAGCCATTTTGTTGTTTGTGCAGTAAACTTAAATTGACCCTGCCCCCCAAGAGGAACTTACTTAGAAGCAAGTCCGGGAAACCAGTAAAATATGGTTGGCCAGTTCCTGATAACAAAGCCCAGAATACAAGGACGAGTCAGGCCAAGTGGAGACATCCAATCAGTAAAAAGCACACATACTACCTCCCTAACCACCAAAGAATATAAACCCTGCCTTTTGGGTGCCAAACTTGGGTGCTAATTCTGACCAGAGTGATAGGCTAGTTCAAACAGCTCCTATGGGGTAAATTGTAATTCAGTTGGCCACTTGCATGTGACCTAACATGACTATGCCACTTTCTCTGTGTTACAGTCTCATTGGCCACCTGGGTGTGGCGAGGCTTAACCACACGGCTTTTGCTCTATAAAAGAGTCTGTAAGGCTGGCGGTCGTCGCTCTCTCCATAGGAGATGGCCCTGACTGGTCGGTTTGATTCTCGATGCTGGTGCGAAATAAAGCTTTGCTTGACCTTCGCTTTGTATCAGTCTCGCTCCTTTGATCACAGATCCCATCTGTTCCTAAATCCAGTCGGCATTTGTCCAACTCCTCTGATGCTGAGAGGTCGGAAGCATTCCAGCAAATCATTGTCCTTGAAACCCCTTCTTCAGCGGGGGATTGAATCCTCCCCATTTCTCTCCTGTCACTCCTCCCAAGTCTGCTGGTTCCTCCTCATCTCCCAGGCCTTGTGACCCTGCAGAGCCTCCAGACTGAGGCCTCAAAGTCCTCAAAGTCCTTTCTCTCCACGGTCCTCCCCTGTGAACTCACCCAGCCTCAGGCTGTTCAGGATACCCATATTTAACATGGCCATCCTCAGAATTTTCATCTCCAGTCTGGACCTCTCCTCTGAACTCCAGATGCATGTTTCCAGCTACTCCGTTGACACCTGCCCTTGGAGGCTAGATCAGCATCTCAGATATGTGCAATGTACAGTGCCTCATCTTCCCAGCGTGCTTCTCTGCTGTCCCCCGACTCTGTTGTTCGTGGCCCTATCCCTCCAGTTGCTCAGGCCAAATACTGGGCATCATCCCTGCCCTGGCTCTCCATCTCCCACGGACTAGATCCACTCCATCAACAAATACCTCCCCCACCCCCCTTCCTCGCTAGGTGTCCCCACTTCCCCTCATGCCCCAGCAGCCAGTTAGGTACCTGGCAACAGGAGCGATCATTCTCAGATGCAGATTAGGGCTCCTGACTCAGGGTAAAGTCCAGAGGTTTCCCAGTGGCCAATATAAAACTGGTCCCACAAACTCTCTGTCTTTATCTTCTGTCTCCCTCCTCACTCCCCCTGGTCCAGGCACACAAACTTCCCTGTTCCCGCTAGACAGCACGGAGTATAGTCTCATCTCTGGGGCTTTGTACGGGCCGCCGCTCTGCCGGGCAGGCTCCCCTCCGCATACCCCCCCTCTGCATCCCGTACCAGCCTGGGCTTGGACATAACCTGGCAATGTTATCTTCATGAACCGCCTCATTTAAAATGGCAACACCCCTCCCCAGTTCTCTCTGTCTGCTCTTACCTTTGTATTCTTCCACAAGAGCACTTCCAGCATCTAAAATGCATAATACAAGTAGATTTCACTTAGTTAAAAAAAAAAAAGAAAGAAAGACCTGTTCCCCCTCTAATAAATAGAAAGCTTTTCGTGAGAATAGAGGTTTTTTTGTTTGTTTGTTTGTTTTTTAAGATTTTATTGACTTGTGATTGAGTGAGAGAGAGCAAGCACGAGCTGGGCGTGGTGCAGAAGGAGAGGGAGAAGCAGACTCCCCGCTGAGCAGGAAGCCCAATGTGGGGCTCGATGCCAGGACCCCAGGATCATGACCTGAGCCGCAGGCAGATGCTTAATGACTGAGCCACCCAAATGCTCCGTAGAGGTTGTTTTTAATCTGTTTCATTCTTAATATATCCCCAGCATCTGTAAAAGTGCTTGACTCAAAGTAGGAGCTCAGTAATATTTGCTGAATGAATAAGGGAATAAGTGAATGAATAAATATATTTACCACAAATGTAATGACTTTAAACAACACAAGTTTATTAGCCTCTAGTTCTCCAGGGCAGATGTCTGACGTGGGTCTCACTGGCCTAAAATCCAGCTGTGAGTGGGGCTGCATTCCCTTCTAGAGTCTTTAGGGAAGAATCCATTCCCTTGCCTTTTCCAGCTTTGGAGGTCACCCACATTCCTTAGCTTGTGGGCCCTTCTTCCGCCTTCAAACTAGCAGTGGTCCGTCGTGTCTTAGATCATTCCCACATCTGGTACTCTTTTCCCATCTCCTTCTGATTCTCTGTCTCCCTCTTCTGCCTTCATTTTCTTCTTTGGAGGACCCTGTGATGTCATTGGGCTCATCCAGAAACTTCAGGATAATCTCCCTTTCATAAACTCTGCAGATTAGCTACTTTAATTCCCCTGGGCAATTAAGGTATTGCAATATTGAATGCAACATACTAACTATATTTAATGCAAAATACTAACATTAGTACTTAATGTTAGTATATTGCAATAATTAATGCAACATACTAACAGGTTCCAGGGATTGGGATGTGGGCGTGGACATTATTCTGCCCCGCCCCCAGGTGTAAATCTACGAGAATTCCTCAGGAATCTCAGCTCATTCCAGATCAGCTAAGAGCCCTGTGGATCAGTGTTGCTGAGAGGCAGCGGCTCTGTGAGGGAGTATCTCCTGCCCGGCAGGATCTCCTCCACCATTTTCTCTGGGCAATGCCTCCTGCTCCAAGCCGATGGTTCCCTCAGTGACCACTCAATGAAAACTCCCTCTCAGCGAGCCAACTGTCAGTGCCAATAAATGACTTCACATCAAGGTATGCATAAAAAGGTGCCTGTCCTTAGATGTTTGCATTCTTCAGGAGGGTTTTTTCCAGCTATAAATTACAGTAAACACTTGTGATTTATATAAGGAAGGCCTTGTCTTTCCTACAAGCAAGGTCTCTGGAAGCAGGAGCCACTGGCCTTGACGTCACCGGCGCTGGTGTCTCTACAGTTGTCCAGTTGGCTTGGCTTGCCCTTACAATCAGGATGGGGCTGCCACCGCCAAGCATCATCAGATCCGCATTCTGGGCAAGAAGGAGGAGCAAAGATGGCACCACTAGTCATGTCTCTTGCCAGAAAAAAAAATTTTTTTTTCTTCAAATTGCACCCTACACATTCTCAGAATTCCGTTAATGTCCCAATGGCCAGAACTGATCACACAGACACTCCCAGCTGCAAGAAGTCTAGGAAAGTGAGGACTATATAATCACAATCGATTTAGAGCAATCATGATCGAATGTCTGCTGATGTTCATATTGCTGCCCCAAACAGAATTTCCGTTTGGTCAGCATCATAGTGCCAGGCTTAGTAAATAAATAGGTGAGATGCCTACTTAAATTTGATTTTCTCATAAACAATGATTTTTTTTTTAAGTGTAGGTACGTAATATGTGGGACCTAGTTATACTAAAAATCATTGGCTATTTATTTGCAATTGAAATTTAACTGGAGGGACGCCTGGGTGGCTCAGTTGGTTGGACGATTGCCTTTGGCTCAGGTCATGATCCTGGAGTCCTGGGATCGAGTCCCGCATCGGGCTCCAAGCTCCACGGGGAGTCTGCTTCTCTCTCTGACCTTCTCTTCGCTCGTGCTCTCTCTCACTGTCTCTCTCTCTCTCAAATAAATAAATAAAATCTTTTTTAAAAAAAGAAATTTAACTGGGCATTCTGTGCTTTATCTGACAATCCTAGGTTAGCAAGGAGGAGTGGGTGCTGAGTGGGGAACTCACAAGACCTATAACGAGGGGGATGGCATTTTATTCTAAGGGTTGAGTTGCTGGTGGAAGAATTTCAGGACTCAATGGCAGGCTGGTGGGGGAACTCTCCTGGGACAAAGTCTAGGGGTTCCAGTTTGAACTTCCATTCCTATAGTTGTAGGATATCCTGTGTAATGTCCAGATAAAACCAATTTTCAGTGGGGTTGACAGGAGGCCTCCACTTTAATCATCCCAAATTGAATGGCTTCTCCTTTCCAGTAAGTGTCTTCTGTCCTGCCTGTTCCAGTGTAGAAATTGTTCGGCTGTGGAAAGCAAAATAGGGAAGTAACAGAAGCAACTAAAATACAGGTCTGCTCAAATTAATCCCTGGACTTCTTTTCACTGGCCAGTGATGGTAATGATGAGGTTAGTAATTTACAACTTAAGCACTCAATCAGAAAAAAAACTTACTTAAAAAAAAAAAAGCTTACTTAAATGTATGAAATTGGGGTGTCTAGGTGGCTCGGTCGGGGGAGCATGTGGTTCTTGATCTCAGGGTTGTGAGTTCAAGCCTGGAATTTGGATGTAGAGGTTAGTTAAAAATAAAATCTTTTTTAAAATATAGTAAATTCAATTTAAAACATGAATTTTTAGAATAAAAACTCTATCTCTATCAACCCATTTCCTCTTATACCACCCCCATTACGATTTAAATATTCTATAACCACCAAGATGGGGGTTCTGTGGCCTGACAGTACCTTTGGTCTGAATTTTATGATATTTATTTTAAGCCAGAGCCGGTGAACAGAAACATTCCTGGAATGACATGTGTGAATTGCTATGGAATAAGGTTAAACTATTTGATGTTGATTCCGACCATATGTGAGCATTTTCCATAGTTCTTCGTCAGATTTTACTATTAAAACCAAAACCAAACTGAGGGTTGCTGAAGGGGAGGCAGTTGGGGAGATGGGATAACTGGGTGATGGACATTAAGGAAGGCACATGATGTGACGAGCACTGGGTGCTATTGGGGACTGATGAATTATTGAACTCTACATCTGGGATAATGATGTACTATACGTTGGCTAAATGAATTTAAAATTAAAAAATAAAACCAAAACCATATTGTTAATTTAAGAAAAATGATGATTACTTTACCTCTTCAGGCACTGGGTTTTTCAGGTATAAAGCCTTAATTCAGAAATTAATGCATGATGATTCCATTCAAATTTCCTGCATCCGCATTAAGATTCTATAGACTCTTTTGGTCCCAGGAAACCTCAGAGACTAATAATAGCATTTCCCACATCTTATGCCTTAACCAGAACAG
The DNA here is from genome assembly GCF_002288905.1 of Enhydra lutris kenyoni. Lineage (NCBI taxonomy): Eukaryota > Metazoa > Chordata > Mammalia > Carnivora > Mustelidae > Enhydra > Enhydra lutris. Next base: position 16,745,737 of record NW_019154117.1, on the reverse strand, counting down.
TGACTGGTAGAAGGTCACACCTTCTGTACCCCCTTCAGCAGTTTACCTGTGGCCATTCTCATATGAGTCACATTTTTTGCCGGTGTCTTGAATTTCCCATCAGTAAAACAGAGAGTGGGATGCAAATATAACTCTCAGTTATTTGAAGTGCTTTTGAACAAAATGATTAGAATATTTTAGCATAGTGTGTGATTTTGTAATCCATTTGGCCAGGGGTCCCCGAACTCACTGTCTGTGGGAATTCCCTAGGGAGCTTTAAGAATTTCTGGTGCTTGGAGTCTGTACCAAGGATTAAGTTGGTGTGTGTGTTGGGTTGGGTGGGGGGGGAATCCGTGAGTGTGGCCTGAGAATCAGCATTTTTAGATGCTCCCCAGATGATTCTAATGTGCAACACAGTCTCCGTGTGTAGACATGGCCTTATCCTTATCCTCTGCTGGGCTTTGCTCCCAATAACCACCAGGAGGGCACAGAAGAGCGAAGCGCAGGACCCGAACTACACTAAGAGGGGGCACGGCCAAGTGGAAACACCAATCCTAGAAGGAACCCAGAATCTGACCCAAACAAACTGAAAACATGACACCATTGTAACTCAGATGTCCTCCCCACCAAGGTGGGGATCCAAGGTGTCCTCCCCACCAAGCTCACTCAGCACAGCTTTGGTGAAGACCAGGAACTGGAGAAGCTCTTGTTCACAAAGCAAACAATGTCTTCAGCCTCAATATAATTCCTTCCGTTTCTTTAAAGTCAGTATTAACTTGTAGGTGCAATAAATACTTTGAAAACTTCTGTGGGAAATGAACTGAATTGCTCTTAGGAGCCAAGGTCAGAGAGATGTGGAGTCAGGAGGAGCAGGAAGAGAAAGGCCACCCAAGAGTTGCCAAGCCAGTAAGAGAGGTTTGGGGAAAGAGACACTTTGGGGTGAGGGTGGGGGGATTTATTATTTTAAAAAACAAAATCTGGGGTGGGGGTGCCTGGGTAGCTCATTTAGCTAAGCATTTTGACTCTTGATTTCAGCGCAAGTTATGATCTCAGGGTCTGGGGATCGAGTCCCACATTGGGCTCTGTGCTTAGCGGGGAGTCAGCTTTAGGATTTTCTCTCCCTCTGCCCCTCCCCCCACTCTCTAAAATGAATGAATGAATGAATAAAGTAAAAACAAAATCCTTCTACCAGGGTATCCAGCCCCTTTCCTCCATCTCTGCTCTAAAATCTTGAGCAAGTTTTATATTCCTCAGGGATGTGCTAATCCTTGTGCAAGGAGAGTTTTGGTTTTGGAAGAGCCCAGAGAAGACGATGGGACATCAGAGTAGGCATCACATAGAAAGAAAGGGGCTTACAGGTTTTACAGACTTGGGTTTGCCATCATCTCCACCAAGTTCATATAGACAAATATTCCAGGATCATTTCCTTGAAGCAATGCCAGGTGTTAGCCTACTTAGACACCCTCAGGTCTCCCTTCTGCACTGGGCAGAAAAATGAAAAGAGAACAGGGAATTCAGGGATGGGAAGGCTTATGGCATCAGTTCTCGAACGTGAGCTGGTACCCAAGTCGCAGGAAGGTGACAAACAGACTGCTAACCCCACCCACGGAGTTTCTGATTTAGTAGATGGGGCCAAGATCTCATAAGTTCCCAAGTGATGCTGACGCAGCTGGTCTGGGGATCTCCGTTTGAGAACCACTGCTTCATAATGCTCTCATAGAAATTCTTTCCTGCTCTAGTGCTTATTATGGTCTGTTCTTTAACATGTTAATAGAGTTTGAGGCTCCTGGGTGGTTCAGTCAGTTAAGCATCTGTCTTCATCTCACTTAGGTCATGATCTCAGCTTCCTGGGATCGAGCCCCACAACAGGCTCCCTGCTCAATGGGCAATCTGACTCTCCTTCTCCCTCTGCCCCTCCCCCCAGCTCCTGCTCTCTCTTTCTCAAATAAATAAATAAAATCTTAAAAAAAAATTTTTAACAGGTTTTTTGAGAAAGGAAATGTCATACTCAGTTGAGTCAGTGAAATACTAGATTACAAGAAGTTAAAAGAGCTTTCTTTTGAGAAATTGAAATAACTTACTACCTACACATTCAACAGCCTATCATCTGCACTAGTCTGATTTTCCTATTATAGGAAATTCTTTTTTTTTCTTTTTTTAAAAGATTTTATTTATTTATTTGACAGAGAGAGATCACAAGTAGGCAGAGAGAGACAGACGGGGAAGCAGGATCCCTGCTGAGCAGAATGCCCAATGCGGAGCTCGATCCCAGGACCCTGAGATCATGACCTGAGCCAAAGGCAGAGGCTTAACCCACTGAGTCACCCAGGTGCCCCTATTCTAGGAAATTCTTAACCAGAGAAACGAAATGGGAAACAGTTTTATTGTTTGTTCCAGGAACTGTCTGAAAACCCATTAATCCAAACATCAGCTAATTCAATTTGCCTTCCTTAAAGTAAATAGACTTTCTCAGAAAGAAAGATAGCGTGTGAAGATTGTTTACTCTTAATTCTCACCTTGGTGTGTCCACCATACAAAACTGTGATGTCACAGACTTCCCTCATCCTGATCAAGTTCTCCATCAAAATAACCGCCTTGTCAAAGGAGAACAAGTAGGTGATTCGGGTGAGCTGTGATTCCTTTAAAGGAAAAGAGGGAAAGCCCCCCTCCGTTACCAAACACCACTTTTGCCTGGGGCCTTTGCAGCAAGCAGTGTTCTGCCCCAGCTCTAGCACCTTTTCATTTTGATAAGGACCTTATTGTCTTTTTACCAACTTACTACTTGAAATGATAATATAGCCTGTGTTTGGTGTTTCAAGGCTGTGATATATTTTCCTAGTGGTTCAGTTTTAAAAAATAAATAAGGTTTAGTTTTTCCTCCAAAAAAAAAAAACAAAAAACAAAAAATAACCGCCTTAATCCAGACCCCCAAAACCTCTTAAGTATCCTGCCTTTGCCCTCAACCTCCTGAGAAGCTACTAAGAGTCTGTAACAATAGCAAACTCCCTTACCTTGACGAACATTCAGCTAAGTCTGGGTTTGTCCACAGCCCACGTTGGTGGCATTTTGAGCCAGGATTCAACAACCTTTTGCTTTAGAAAGTTGGTAAGAGAAAAAAAATCTTTAAAGTTCTCCTCATTGGGACGCGTGGGTGGCTTAGTTGGTTAGGCGTCTGCCTTCGGCTTGGGTAATGATCCCAGGGTCCTGGGATCAAGTCCCATGCTGACTCCCTGCTCATTGGGGAGCCTGCTTCTCCCTCTGTCTGCCGTTTCCCCTGCTTGTGCTCTCTCTCTCTCTCTCTCTCTCTCACAAAAAAAAATATAATAAAGTCTTAAAAAGTTCTCGCAGGAAAAAAACTAGGTATGTGAGATGATAGATGTCTAAACTTACTGTGGTGATCATTTCACGGTATAGACATATATCAAATTGTTATGTTGTGCATCTAAAACTTAGGCAGTGTTATGTGTCAATTTCATCTTGATAAAACCAGGAAAAAAAAAACTGGGAAGCACAACAACGAAACCAACCTATTGCCTGAACTTCCTATGCTAGTTTAGGTCCCTCTTGTTCTCCCTGAATTATTCACAGCCTAGCAATTTGTCTAGAAAATAGTAACCATCTAATATTACCTGAAAAAAAAATGAAACCTTTAGTCTTTAAAAAAAATTTTTTTTAGAGATTGCATTTATTTATTTATTATTTGAGAGATGGTGAGAGAAAGGGGGTGGGGGAGCAGAGGGAGAGGGACAAGCAGACTCCATGCTGAGCGCAGAGCCCAATGTGGGGCTCAATCCCATGACCCTGAGATCATGACCTGAGCCAAAATCAAGAGTCTGACGCTTACCTGACTTAGCCACCCAGGTGCCCCTAGTCTTTTTTTTTTAAACTTTAAAATATTAAGTAATCTCTACCCCTGATGTGGGCTTAAACTCACGACCCTGAGATCAAGAGTTGCATGTTCTACCAACTGAGCCAGCCAGGTGCCCCAAACTTTTTGTCTTTGGTATGCTGTTGTGCGTTGTAACTTTTTAAGGGGAAGCTGTGACTGTCCCAGCCTCTCTATCGCTTATGGAAGGCTGTGCGTCAGGGACACCCTCTGGAGAACCCTATCATACTTTATCTCGCAAGTATCTTTTTAACAGGTGTGGGAACTACTTAATGAGCACTTTGCCAAATTCTTATTACTAAAGGCAGCAATCTGGGAGCTGAATTTATTGGTAAACTTAAGATCCTCTTCTGTGACAACCCTGATCTTGGGAGTTCTTTCCCACTCATGGGTCCAGTATTTATTGTGGACTAAATGGTATCTCCCCCCGCCAAATTAATATGTTGAAGTCTAACCCCATGACTTGACTGCATTTGGAGATAGGACCTTTGGAAAGATCATTAAGATTACCTGAGGTCAGAAGTTTGGGTCCAAATCTGATAGGACCAGTGTCCTGCCAGAGTCTTCTCCCTCTCTCTGTACATGCACAGTGGGACGGCCAGAAGGCAGCATGTATGAGCCAGAAAGAAAGGACTCACCAGAAACCAGCTGTGCTGGTACATTGACCTTGGCCTCCAGAAATGTGAGGAAATCAATTTCTGTTGTTTTAGGCACCCAGTCTATAGTATCTTGTTGTGGCAACCCAAGTTGACCAATATAGTTTGTTTTTTTGTTTGTTTGCTTTTTTGTTTTAGGGCTGAACTTGATACCACTGGGTCATGAACATGACTGCTGACCTATGGTTCAGGGAAATCTCTCTAGCCTACTTATTCCTGACATCACAATTGTGCACTTCACAATGATTAAGGGATGTAAGTTTTATTGAAGGACTGGAAATGGAAGACTTACTTAAGCGTCATTGCCATTAGAAAATAGAAGGGGGGCAGTGCTTGACTGGCTCAGGCAGTAGAACATATGACTTTTGTTCTCAGGGTCATGAGTTCAAGTCCCATGTTGGGTGTAGAGTTTACTTAAAAGAAAAAAATAGAAGGGCCCAGTCTTATTATTTAATCTAGCACATGTTATTCTGTCTGGTACATGAAAGATAATACGAAAGTAGATACTAGACTTCTTTAAATTCAGACACTGTTTTTTTTTTTCACTAGACAATTTTAATTTTGATTACTCACATATTTTTTGGACTGATGTAATCTATTTTATGTTGCTTATTAAAGAATTTGTCTGACTTTTGTCCCAGGTTCCTGGCCCAGAGTTTCTGAAACCCTTTCCTGAGTGATAGGCATGTCTTAGGTATGCTAATGAGATAACTCATGGCAGGCCCTAGATGGCTTCAGGTTGGGGAAGTGTCACCAGAAAGACTAATCATTTGATTAGAGGGTTGGGATTTTGATATCAGCCCAACCTCCTGATCTCTGGGGAGGTGAGAGGGGCTGCATATGGAGTTTCGTTATGTGGCCAGTGATTAAACCAGCCATGCCTTCATAATGAAACCCCAATAAGAATTCTGGCCACTGGAGCTCACTGGAGCTTCCTGCTTGGTGAACACATTGATGTATGGAGAGGATGATGTGGCCCTGATTATAGAAGAAGAGGGTTGGGAAGCTCTGTGTTCCCTCCCGGATTCACCTTATGTGAATCCTATGTAATAAATCTCTAATCATAAGCATAGCTACTTTCCTGAATTTTATGAATTGATCTAACAAATCCTCAAACCCAAGTGGGTCATGGGAACTCCCAGATCTGCATACAATAGGTCAGAAGTGCAAGTGGAACCCTGCTAGGTCTCCTGGGCACTCCACTTAGGGCCGCCATATAAAGTGAGGGCAGTCTGTGGAGGACTGAGAGAAGGGAGTTGCAGTACACCCAGTTGGTATTAGCTCTTTGGGGATTTTACCAAAATATTTTAACATGTAAATTTATTTTCTTAATCTCTTTCTAATGGTAATAATCATTCATTTTAGAAAATATAGGCCAGAGGGGCTTCTGGCTGGCTCAGTTGGTGGAGCATGTGACTCTTGATCTTGGGATTGTGAGTTCAAGCCCCGGGTTGGGTGTAGAAATTACTTAAAAACAAGATCTTAAAAAAAAAAAAATACAGATTAGAGAAAGTAAAAATAACCTGTGATTCCACTCCTCCAATTGAGCTATTCCAATATAATTCTTCCAATTTTTTTCCTATGTGTATGTATATTATTTTATTTTATTTTTTTAAGATCATTTATTTATTTGACAGAGAGAGAGATTACAAGTAGGCAGAGAGGCAGGCAGAGATGGGGGAAGCAGACTCCCCGCCAAGCAGAAAGCCTGATATGGGGCTCAATCCCAGGACCCTGAGACCATGACCTGAGCCGAAGGTGGAGGCTTAACCCACTGAGCCACCCAGGCGCCCCTGTGTATGTTATTTTAAAACATGAGTGCTGTCAGCAATGTACCCATCCTTAAGGCAAGATGGAACCAAAGCTAGACACTCAGTGTATTCCACCTGTAGGAGGGGGTGACTTCTCCTGTTCTCAGTACCTTGACAGATGCCATGGTATACCCCTCCCCCAGGCCCCTGGTCATCTAGAAGCCTTTTGGGATTAAGTGAACAGAAATGGCAGTTGGGGGACTATACAAATGGCACTAACCATCGTATATTGTGGAGCTCAGTGGAATGTTGCCATTTTTCATTTTTAAGGCCAAGATATTCCTAATAAAGGATGGGACCCAAGAAAGGATACACTTGGCCGAAACTCAGGTAGTCATCTTGGCATTGGATTCCTTGGCAAACAAATGTTCCCATCTTTACATTCATTGTAAACCATTGAACCATTCCTTAAAAATATTCCCCTTCAAGGTAAATAAAAGAAAATAAAATGCTGGGAATCTCTTGCCTCACAAATTCCCACAGTTTAAATCAAAAGTACACATCTCTATGCATACTTAGGCTGTAATACAAGGTCTTGCCAGACTACACCTTCCTCTCTTCAGAGTTAAGATATTTCTAATTGTAACAAAGAAATACATTTCACTACATTTCACTATACGCAATGCAGGGCTCTTGGGAAAGGCATTTAATAACAAATGTTTGTGTTTTAAGCCACTGAGTTAAAGAATGGTTTATTATACTGCAAAGACTAACTAATATATAGTGGGAATCTAACTTTAGTACCACCACTTTGGAAAGCATTGAGGTAATATATAGTGAAATTAAAGAGGCATCTGTTTCGTGTGCCACAGTTCTGATCTTAAATATATACCTTGGAGAAAACATCACAAATGTGCCCACAGAGATATGCACAAGAATGTTCACTGCAGCCTTGCATATGTCATAGGAAAAAAATTGGAAAAACTCAAGTGAATCACCAAAAGAAGACAAATTTATATTACAGTGTATTCATATAATGGAATGCTGTGTTACAATTAGAAGGAATGAGCTAAAGCTACATGATACAAAATGAATGGATCTTGAAAATAAAATGTTGGGTGTTAATTTTTAAGAAACATTACCTTTTAGGAGATTAAGATGATTGTAGAAGAAAAACACTGCTGAGGAAGGGCACAAAGATCATTCATTTGGATCTGTGATGTGTTATTTCTTTAAAATAATCAAAGCAAGTATGTCAGAATATGAACATTTTCAAAATATTATTGTTTATTTTTATATATTTGAAATCACTCACGAAATGAATGAATAACGTTGTATGTTTCTAATTCATCCACAAAAATAACATTCTAATAACTTCTTAATATTCCAGCTTTGGGAGCTAACATTTCTTAAAGTAATCCTTAATTTTTGTTAGCTAGAAGATTTATAATTGTTCACATGCTTGAAGAAGGCTGTCATGAGCCTCTCTGTACATCACTGATTATTTCCGTATGACTCATTCTCAGAAGTAGAACTGGTGGGTCAAAGTGTATTCACTTTTTAAAATTTCTAATATTTGTTTTTAAATTGTCCTTCAGGGGTGCCTGGGTGGCTCCGTGGGTTAAAGCCTCTGCCTTCAGCTCAGGTCATGATCCCAGGGTTCTGGAATCGAACCCTGCATTGGGATCTCTGCTCAGCAGGAAGTCTGCTTTCTCCTCTCTGCCTGCCTCTCTGCCTGCTTGTGATCTCTGTCTGTCAAATAAATAAATAAAAATCTTTAAATATAAATAAATAAATTGTCCTTCAGGAAGGAATACCAGCTTATATGACTGCTAGCAGTGTATGACTGTTTTATCAACACTGACTGATACAGCTGGTAATTTCTCTTTGCCAATCTGAGAGTTACGACTGGTGTTTGAATTTGCATTCTTTTGCTTATGGTTATGGTATATTAGTTTGCTAGGACAACCAAAACAAAGTACCACAGGCTAGGAGGCTTAAACAGCAGAAAATTTATTTTTTCACAATTATGGAGCCCGAAGTCTGAGACCAAGGTGTCAGCAGAGTTGGTTTCTTCAAAGGTGTCTCTCCTTGCCTTGTGGATGGCTTTGTTCTGCTTGTGTCTTCATGTGGTTTTCCCTCTGTATCTGTTCAAATTTTTTCATATAAGGAAACTAGTTTCACCTTGCTTTAACTTAATTACCTCTTTAACAAACTTATGCCCCAAAAGTCATATTCTGAGATATCGAATATGGTTCAACGTATGACTTTGGGGTTGATGCAATTCAGCCCATAACAGACAATGAACATTTTTTCACAAACATATTATCCAACTAAATTTTTCTCTTGCAAAATTTCGTTTTTGTGTCCTTTGCTTTTTTTTTTTTTTTTTTTTTTTTTTTTGTAAGCTCTATAAGCCAGTGTGGGGCTAGAACTCATGATCCTGATGATGAGGGGGCAGAAGGTTAGCTGGGGACAAAGCACAAGCTGACATTCCACAACCCCTTACCACCTCCACCCCCAGGTGGGATCTGTGTTACATTCCTCAGGCACTCCTGGCTGCCCTGAAGCTAAGGGAAGGGGAGCAGATGGTTAATTTATAGAGAACAGAGTCCTGCAAGACTCAAGTCTCCCTCAGTTTACAAATGTCATAGTGATTTAGGAGGAAAAAAAGCATTTTTATCAATAACCTAACGTCCACAAGGAAGCTCCCAAACTGTCTTAATGTTAATGTTTTACTAGAGGGAAAAACAACTTGACAATGGCAAGACCTCCAATATCTTGTAGGTCCTCTTAGCATACAGCAATTTTCTCTCTTTTTTTTCCTTTAAGATTTTTATTTATTTATTTAACAGACAGAGATCACAAGCAGGTAGAGAGGCAGGCAGAGAGAGAGGAGGAAGCAGGCTCCCCGCCGAGGAAAGAGCCTGATGCGGGGCTCTATCCCAGGACCCCGGGACCATGACCCGAGCAGAGAGCAGAGGCCCAACCCACTGAGCCACCCAGGCGCCCCTCATACAGCAATTCTTTTGAAAAACCTTTTTCCTTGCCCCCAATTCCTAAGGATATAATCAGTCCCTCCTCACAAACCTGGTACAGCAGCTCTTTCTGCCCACAGGTCCTGTGCTTTATTTAACAAAGCCACCATTTTGCACCAAAGATGTCTCAAGAATTCTTTCTTGGCCATTGGCTCTGCACCTCACCGCACCAAACCACACCTACATTCAAAACTACATCACTGAGTTCAAGAGTCACATACCCTGAGACTGAGGCAATGAGGCACCCCCTTTGCTTTTTTTTTTTATTGTATTCTCTTATTGGGACTTTTGCTTATTGTTTTATAAGAATTTATTATATGTTAGACTATTTGTCATAAATTTTTTTTCTTTTTTTCATTTTATTTCTTTTCAGTGTTACTTGTCATAAAATTTGCATATTGTTAGAAAATTATTAAAGAAGACAATTTAGGTGAGACAGATAACCTCCATTTAGCACTTCATGAAGCAGAGTGTTCTTTTAGAGAACTGCAGAATAAAGCAAAAGAGGGGAAGTGTTTATGGGATAAAGAATAAAGAGTAAGGAAGAGAAAAATTAAGTTTAATTAGCTGGCGGCCATACAGTCAACCTTGTTTAGAGTGAGAAAGAACAAAAATAAGTATGGAGCACAAAGTTGGCTTGGCATTTGGGAATTGGCTTCCTGGCTGTACTTTGTCTCTGGTCCATCCAAGCATTTACAGGAAAATGAAAAGTATTTAAGTTTTGATTTGAGGACGTGACACTCTGGGCAGAAGCCACTCCCTCCATCTTGGGCCAAGAAAGGTTCTTCAAGAAAAGTGTTTTTCCCAGTTTGTCAGTAGTTATTTAGTTGAGAGGTGATAAGGATTTTGTTTCTGTGCAGAAGTTTTATGTAGTCAAATGAAACAGTGTTTTCCTTTATATTTTTCTACGTTGAGGGTCCCAGAAAGTTTTAGTAATATCTAAATACCTCATACACACTGGACACCTGGGTGGCTCAGTGGGTTAAAGCCTCTGCCTGGGCTCAGGTCATGATCCCAGGGTCCTGGGATCAAGCCCCGCATCGGGCTCTCTGCTCAGCAGTGATCCTGCCTCCCACCTCTCTCTCTGCCTGCCTCTCTGCCTACTTGTGATCTCTGTCTGTCAAATAAATAAATAAAATCTTTAAATACCTCATATACACTAAGAAATTTTACTTGTAATTTATAGTTAAATTTTACCTATAATTTACATTACTTTTGGGGCGCCTGGGTGACTCAGTGGGTTAAAGCTTCTGCTTTCGGCTCAGGTTATGATCCCAGCGTCCTGGGATCGAGTCCCGCATTGGGCTCTCTGCTTAGGCAGGGAGTCTGCTTCCCCCCCTCTCTCTCTGCCTGCCTCTCTGCCTGCTTGTGATCTCTGTCTGTCATATAAATAAATAAAATCTTTAAAAGAAAAAAAATTATATTACTTTTGCCATACGTTTTTACATGTAAACACTTAACATTTTTTACATTTAAATATTTAATTCAGTTAGAATTCATTTAGTGTATGTTATAAAGTATAGAGCTAACTTCATTTTTTCTTAAATATTTAGCTAGTTGCCTAAACTTGATAGCCCGTACTATGGGTAAACATTAAGTATTTTAAAAATAAAATAAAAATAAAATTACTGTCTCTTATTAGCCTTTCGGTCATGTTTTTTCATGTGAACTTTTATGGTGGTTCAATGGACATTTTTTATTGAAAATTCTAGAAAAGTACATTTGGTTGTTGATTTGTCAAAATTTGTCAACTTGTAGGTTGGCTGATTTCACTTTTACTGTTTTCTGAGGTGGGATAAATGAATCAGTTTGCCTTAACACGAAAATGGAACTTCTGGCCTTTCCACTTTGAGTAGAGTAAAAAAAGAAAGATTAAGCTATCTGTCACCCAGTTCTGTATTACTCAGAGCACTTGTCGCATACAAATGCTTTGTTTTACAAGTTCTGTTTAGCTTTTGAAAAAAGAACAAACATTTGAAGTATTGAAGTGCCAGATACTTTCTGTAACACTCAACAAGATAGTACAGGCTGATTTTTGTCTTATCAGTGAGGATGGATATTTATTTCACAAGATTGGGAAATCAGCCTACTTTGTTTCTTCCCCACCCCTGGTGACTCCTTAGAAACCATCACAATTCAGAAATGTTTATGTAGTCAACTTCCGTTACCTTCGATTCAAAGGTAAACCACACTTTGGAATGTGAACCACCCTGTGCCGAATGCAAGGTGGAAATGAAAATGTCAAAACATCGTTCTAAGAAGAAACATTTGACTGTGAATCAGCTTGGTCAGATTTGAGCGAAAACAAGTCTTTGATCAACCATTTCAGAAACAAACAAAAATATTCTATCTCAGTAAACTCCTTGCCATCAGAGTTGTGGAATACCCATCTCATGGAAGCATGAAAAAAAAAATCAGGAGCATTAGCCATTCCTTTCTTGTTGCGGGTATGCAAGAAACATGTGAATTTGGGGGGACACATCTAATGATTCTTTTATTCATTAAGTTTTTTTTTTTTTAAGATTTTATTTGTTTATTTAACAGAGAGAGAGATCACAAGCAGGCACAGAGGCAGGTAGAGAGAGAGGGGAGGAAGCAGGCTCCCCGCTGAGCAGAAAGCCGGATGCAGGGCTCGATCTCAGGACCCTGAGATCACGACCTGAGCCCAAGGTAGAGGCTTTAACCCACAGAGCCACTCAGGTGCCCCATATTCATTACGTTCTTTGTGGGGGCACTTGGCTGGCTCAGTTGGTAGAGCATGTGACTTTTGATCTTGAGGTTGTGAGTTCAAGCCCCATGTTGGGTAGGGAACCTACTTAAAAAAGAGAAAGATGTTTTTGAAACTGGTAATTGAGATGATTTGGAAAAAGGAAAATTTGGCGGTGGCTCAAGGCCAGAGAGCAGTGGTGATGGTGGAAACTTACTTTTCACTCTATATGATTTCTACCTTTCCAATTTTATACCATGTGCACGTGTCACATATTCAAACAAATTAGTTCTTTTAAATGTTATTTCTAAACAGTACCTTTTATGTTAGGTCTCAAGTTACATTTGGAATAAATGCAAGTGAGAGTGTAACAATACAATCTGGATAGAAACCATTGATTACATTTTAAACAATTTACACTTTATTTACAATTTATTATTTTGTTTCATTCATTCATTCAACAAATATTTAAGCAACAACCCTGTGCCAGGCATCAACCAATAATTAGGTAAGTCAGGGGCGCCTGGGTGGCTTGGGGTGCCTGGGTGGCTCAGTGGGTTAAAGCGTCTGCCTTCGGTTCAGGTCATGATCCTGGAGTCTTGGGATCGAGCCCCACATCGGGCTCTCTGCTCAGCAGGGAGCCTGCTTCCCTTCTTGTCTGCCTGCCTCTCTGCATACTTGTGATCTCTGTCTGTCAAATAAATAAATAAAAATTTTTTAAAAGTTACTTAAGTCAGATGGTGAAGACTACGGGGGCTACAGGGATTATGCACAGAGAGTGAAAAGAGAGATCGCTGGGGTTATGCAGACTAAGCAGAAACCCACAAAACAGTCACACTTGTGACATGTTTTATAATCTTGCTGGCTTGCCATTAGTTGCTGCGAAAATACACCGTGATGAGCCCCGAGGTGTGTGAACAAGGATGAGGATGCATTTTGTTGAATATCCTTCACCTGCGACAGCCTCCAGGATGGCCTTTTGCTTCCACATGCTACTTTTGCCGTCTCCATAAACGGTAACCCCTGCCTTATAGTTTGAAGAGGGAGCTGGGAGAAAATTCCTTCGATTTTACTTGTAGTTATTAAGGCAAAGAATTTTATAAACGTCATGGTGGTAGAAGATAGACTGAGGCATGATAAACACGTTAGGGTTTACTTGAGCAAAAAGTCAATTCGAATCAGGCAGCATCCAGTCCTGCAGATGGAAAGCTCGAAGGAGCAATACGAAACGAAAGACTTCAACAGGCGGAAAGGAGGAGGAACCAGGAGTTCTATTGGACCAAAGGTAGGTTATCGCAAGGTCACTCTCCTTTAGGGGATGGCAAGGGTTTACCAGGCAGTTGACCTGACTCATGCTGATCAGGTGATTCCTGATTCACTGGCTTAAGATCCTATTGCTTTGAGAGCCAAAACTATAATTGAATGAAGTCTTGGTTTTGTGACACAGGGTTTAGCATAAGTGACTTCATTTGGGGCCTCTTGGCTTGTTTTTTAACAATACCAGCTAAAGGGCGCCTGGGTGGCTCAGTCGGCTGAGCGTCTGTCTTCGGCCCGGGTCATGATTCCAGGGTCCTGGGATGGAGTCCCATATAGGAGGAGTAGGGAGCCTATTTCTCCTTCTATCTTTGCCTCTATTTCTCTGTCTCTTGTGAATAAATAAATAAAACCTTAAAAAATAATCATTAAAAAATAAAAAAACAATAGCTAACTATAAATGATTCCAAAGAAAATAATTTCTTACCTCATTGTTTAGACTTAAGGCAAGTAAAGGACAGACTCATGACCACATGTGGTTCATACCTTCTTCCTTTTTTTTTTGTAATTAACATATCATGTATTATTTGTTTCGGGGGACAGCTCTGTGAATCATCAGGCTTACACAATTGTGGTTCATACCCTCTTAATGGCTAAGGATCACAAAAGAAGCGTTCTCATTCTCCTCAAAACTAAAAAGTCTTAATAATGTCTACATTACGATGTAAACAAACAGAAAGGAAGTCCTGCAAGGCTTGTTTTAGGTAAATATGAGGTGGCTGTGATGACTTAAATCCCCTTTTACTGCCAGGATGCAGGAAAGCAAACATGGCAGTGGAACTCAAAACACGGAACAATGGTGATTTCAGGGCAGAGACAAGGAACTCACAATGGAAGGACACACAGAAAATCCCAAGGGTTTTTGTGTTGTTTTGTTTCTTTGTTTTGAAGAGGGTGGAGAGAAATACTTTAACACAATATTAAATTATTCTTGGTATCAATGTACCTTACTCATTAACTCTTCTATTTATTTTTAAAACGAAGACATGTTTCCATTTCATTAAATAATGCTCAATCTTCTAAGCAAAACCCCAAGGTTATGAGTGAAATTTGACACTTTCTTTTCACTTTTTTTTTTTTTAATTTATTTGAGAGACAGAGATCACAAGTAGGCGGAGAGAGAGGAAGGGAAGCAGGCTCCCCGTAGAGCAGAGAGCCCAATGTGGGGCTCGATCCCAGGACCCTGGGATCGTGACCTGAGCTGAAGGGCAGAGGCTTTAACCCACTGAGCCACCCAGATGCCCCATCTTTTCACATTTTTAATGAAATCTCTTGAGAAATTTAGAGCAGTCAAGTAAACTTTTTAGAATGTAGGTAAATTTTACATCAAACGAATCTTTTGATATCATGCTACAATTTAAGATAACAGAATTAACATAAATCTCTTATTCATTCTGCTAATGTAAGGAAGTTAATTTAATTAACCTATATATTAACGTTTATATTTTGGTACTGATGAATTATATTATGAATATTGCTAGAGGAATCAGAACAGTCTGGTGTATATGAAAACCAAATGAGATAAAAAGGACCAAGTTCTTAACTAAGCAACTCATATTAATGTTATGAATTTGTTAACTGTAGGTTTCAAGCCAGAGCTTTTCTAACTATAAAAGAGAAACATTAAAATTGGTACACTGATTTATAAAACAGTTTTGCTATAATATTAAGTATTCCAATTTCATTCAGAAAGAAATCTAACTTACTTTACTGTTTACCCATGTTAAAGACGAGACAGAATGGAGTCACTTATGCTAAGCCCCATGTGACCAAAACAAAACTTACTTATGGTTTTGGTTCTCTCAGAAGAAACTTATGGTTTTGGTTCTCTCTCTTAGACCAGCTACTCAGGAATTGTCTGCTCAGCACTAATTAGGTCATCTGCCTAAGAGACCCTGGCCATTCCCTAAAGGAAAGTGATTTTGTAATAACCAGCTTGCTTTTTTGCCCAGTGTAACTTCCTTGTTCCTGCTCCAACCTGCTTATAGAATTCTTGCATTTTGTCCAGCTCCTCAGAGATGCTTTCCTTCTGCTAGACTGGATGCTGCCTGATTCATGGATTATTGACTAAAGCCAATAAGACCTTTTAAAGTTACTCAGCTGAATTTTGTTGTTTTTTTTTTTTTAAGATTTTATTTATTTATTTGACAGAGAGAGATCACAAGTAGACAGAGAGGCAGGCAGAGAGAGAGAGAGAGAGGGAAGCAGGCTCCCCGCTGAGCAGAGAGCCCGATGCGGGACTCGATCCCAGGACCCCGAGATCATGACCGGAGCCGAAGGCAGCGGCTCAACCCACTGAGCCACGCAGGCGCCCCTGAATTTTGTTTTTTAACACCTGATAACAACTTACCTTGTGATACTGGCTGGTAACATAAGCAGCAAATGATTCTGAGGACTCACACAAGACTCCATAACAATGCAGACAATTTTATATTCAAGAACATTTACTTTGATTTAGTACATATTTACATATGTTCTTCAGGCAGCTTATTTTTAGGACTATATTTTGAAAATTAAGCAAAGTTTTTAAAATGGGCTTTGATAGGAAACATACGCACTGTGAAAAACTTATTTGCCTTCTCATTTTACTTCCCCTCCCTCCACTCCAGCCACCAATACAACCAGTTTCTTGTGTAAGAAGTTGTGCGTGTATCTAAGTGTTCTGTATATATCTGACCTTTTGGATACAAAGGACTCTGGGGGTGGGCTGAAACTTTCTATTTGCCTCCTCTGGCCCATCTAAAATTTGCTTGATAGAGTTCACTTTCCTGCTTGAGGATGAACATTCAGCAGGTGTGTGAGGCTCAGCCACACGCCGCTAATGGGACACATTCTCAGTCTGGTAATTTGATTGTTGAGTCACATGCATTACCCAAACCTCGAAACTAGTTTGAGGCTTCTTACTGCCACAAATCATCCCTTTGAAAGCAGTGGATTCCGAGAGAGCCACAATAGCCCTCTTCATAAATAAATAAATAAACCACTTCATAAATCCTCCCTCTTCTCCATATTCTATTTTTAAACTCGATTTGGATCAGGGATCCAAGAGTTGTGTAATTGTGTGTCAGCAATTTCCTTTGAGAAGTCTACACAGTGAGGGGCAGCAGAATATGCCGTGCCAGGGGTGCTAGGTGGTGCGGCTGGTTGGGCAGCTGACTCTTGGTTTCGGCTTGGATCATAATCTTGGGATCCTGGGATTGAGCCCCATATCTGGCTCCAAACTCAGTGCGGAGTCTGCTATAGGATTCTCTTTCTCCCTCTGCCCCTCCCCCAGCTTGCGCACGCACGCACTCTCTCTCATAAATGCAGATATTGTTAAGAATAATAATAAAAGAGGGGCGCCTGGGTGGCTCAATGGGTTGAGCCTCTGCCTTCTGCTCAGGTTGTGATCCGGGGTCCTGGGATTGAGCCCCGCATCGGGCTCTCTGCTCCGCGGGGAGTCTGTGTCCCCCTCTCCCTCTGCCTGCTTCTCTGCCTGCTTGTGCGCTTTCTCTCTCTCTGTGTCACATAAATAAAAAAAAAATCTTAAAAAAAAGAATAATAAAAGAATATGTCACCCCAAATATATGCCTCTCTGGCACACGCATTATTTTGAGCTAAAGGCCATCAAGAGCCAGCAGATACAGGGAAGGCTTTAAAAACAGGACACAGGGGCACCTGGGTGGCTCAGCTGGTAAGTGTCAGCCTTTGGCTCAGGTCATGATCCCAGGGTCCTGGGATGGAGCCCCATGTTGGGCTCTCCGTTCAGCAGGGAGTTTGCTTCTCCCCCTTTTTGTGCTCTCTCTCTCTCTCAAATAAGTAAAATCTTAAAAATAAATAAATAAATAAATAAACAGGACACAGGTTTCCTTTCATAAAGGAAATACATATTTCTAAAAAAAAAAATTCCATTTGTAAAGCTGTCTCTCTCTCTCTTGTGCTGGGAAGAGGAGGAATCTTAACAACTCTTACCAATGGGAAGTCATCTACGTAACAAGCCTTGCTAAACAACCCTAGTTTGGGGCTCACTAAAACAGCAGGGACCTAATCTTTAGGACCTCAGAATGCTTCCCTGCCCTCTGCACCTTACCACCACATTACTAAAAGCCCATTTACAGCAGTTTCTTTTACTCAGTGTATCATGTCTAACTTTCAGCAAAAAATTATAAGGTATGCCAAAGGTGAAAAGATTCGGTTTGAAGAGATAGAGCAGGTATTAGAACCAGACCCAGATATGGCAGGGGTGTTAGAATTTCCAGAAAGTGAACTTCAAACAATTAAGATTAATATGTAAGAGCGCTAATGAAAAAGTAGACAGCATGCAAGGAGAGGTATGCAATGTAATTAGAGAGATAGGAATTCTAAGAAAGAATTAAGAAGAAATGCTAGAGGGCGCCTAGGTGGCTCAGTTGGTTAAGCGACTGCCTTCAGCTCAGGTCATGATCCTGGAGTCCCGGGATCGAGTCCTGCATCAGGCTCCCAGCTCCACGGGGAGTCTGCTTCTCCCTCTGACCTTCTCCTCGCTCGTGCTCTCTCTCACTGTCTCTCTCTCTCTCTCTCAAATAAATAAATAAAATATTAAAAAAAAAGAAGAAGAAATGCTAGAGCTAAAAAAAAAAAAAAATCTGTAGCAGAAATGTACGCCTTTGATGGGCCAAGGAAAGACTGTGTGAGCTTGAAGATATGTCTATACAGACTTCCAAAGCTGAAAAACAAAGAGAAAAGAGGATGGAAAAAATTGAAACATAACATTCAGCAACAATGGGGCAACCAGAAAAGATGTAACCTATGCAGAATGGGATTACTGGAGGAGAAGAGGGGAATGGCAGAAATATTTGAAGCAATAATGACTGGGGAGTTCCCCGGATTAATGTCAAACACCAAACCACAGGAAGCTCAGAGAACACCAAGCAAGGTAAATGTCAAGAGAACTATACCTAAGCATATCATATTCAAACTGCAAAAAAGAAAAAAAAAATTTTTTTTTAAAGAAACCTGAGAAAAAAACGCCTTTCCTCTAGAGAAGCAAAGGTGAGAGCTCCATCCAACTTCTCCTCAGAAACCACACAAGTTAGAAGAAAGTGGAGTGAAATATTTAAAGTGTCAAAAGGGAAAAACCACCAACCTAGAATTCTGTATCCTGTGAAATTATCCTTCAAATGTGTAGGAGAAGTGGAGACTGTCAGACACAGAAATACTGAAGAAATTTGTTGTCAATAGATCTACCTGGCAAGAAATATTACAAGAAGTTCTTTAAAGAGAAGGAAAATGATATATGCTAGAAACTTGGATATGCATAAAAAAGAAAAAGCATTTCCTCAGAAACCACACAAGTTAGAATAGAGTGGAGTGAGATATTTGAAGTGTCAAAAGGAAAAAAAACCAATAGAGGAAGAATAAGTAAAGTAAAATAAAAAGTAAAGTAAAATAGAAGTAAAAAACCTTGATTTTTCTTATTCTTTTATTTATTTATTTTTTAAGATTTTATTTTTAAGTCATGTCTACACCCAATGTGGGGCTTGAACTCACAACCTAGAGATCACGAGTCCCATGCTTTACCAACTGAGCCAGTGAATTGCCTCTTATTTTTCTTATTCTTAACTGATCAAACAAATAATTGTTCCAAATATAATAGCAACAATGTATTTGATTATACATATACATATATATGTGTGTATATATATATGTATATGCTTATGTACAAGTGAAATTGTGGTCAAAAACCAACTTCTTATATTTTGTCTAGAAGAAACCCACTTTAAATATAGAGACACATATCTGTTAATAGTAAAAGAATATAGAAATAAATACCATGCTAACATTAAGCAAATGAGAATGGAAGTAGCTGTATTAATTTCAGACAAAACAGACTCTAAAGCAAGGAAAATTATCAGGAAGAAAGACAAGTATTACATAATGATGAAGGGGTCAGTCATCCAAGAAGATATAACAATCCCTAATGCACATGTACCTCACAAAAAGGCATGAAAATACACGAAACAAAAACAGATAAAACTTTAAGGAGATATGAATGAATCTACCATTATGCTTGGAGACTTCAACAACCATCTATCAGCGATAGATCCAGCAGGCGGAAAATCAGCAAGGGCATGGCTGGACTCCATAGCACCATCAATCAACTAGGTTAACTGATGTCTACAGACTACTTCCATCCACAAGAGCAGAATGTACAACTCCAACTCCCATGGAACGTGCACCAACAAGAACCACATTCTGGTCATAAAATACATCTTAACAAATTTAGAAGAAAAGGCTATATCCTGTATGACTCCAGCGTATGACGTCTGGAAATGGCAACGGTATGGAGATGGTAAAACGATCAGTGGTTGCTGGGGGTCAGAGGAAGAGAGAGAGGAGTAGACAGAGCAGAGAGGACTTTTAGGCCAGTGAAAGTTACCCTGTATGATATGACAATGATGGATATATATCATTTTACACTTGTCAGAAATGCATAGAATGTACAACATCCAGAATGAACCCTAATGCCAATGGGGAAGTGATGTTGACGTGGGTTCATCCATTGTAACAAATGGGCCATTCTGGTGAGGGTCATTGATAGTTGATAGTGGAGCAAATTGTATGGGGGTAGCCACCGCACTCTGTACTTTCTGCTCATTTTGAACCTAAAGTGGCTCTAAAAAACAAAGTTGTATTTTTGTCTTTTTTTTTTTTTTTAAGATTTACTTATTTGAGAGAGAGAGAGCATGCGCGGAAGGCTAAGTGTGTGGAGCCCAACACCGGCCTCGATCTCACAATCCTGAGATCACAACCTGAGCCAACACCAAGAGCCAGATACTTAACTGACTGTGCCAACCAAGCACCCCAAAAACAAAGTCTGTTATTTAAAAAAAAAAATTTATTTAGCTATTTGTCAGAGAGAGAACAAGCAGGGGGAATGGCAAGCAGAGGGAGAAGCAGGCTCCCCGCTGAGCAAGGAGCTCCATCCCTGGACCCTGGGATCACAACCTGAGCCGAAGGCGGTTGCTTAACCGCCTGAACCATCTGGGTGTCTCACTTTTTCCCACCTCTTCAAAATACAGCTGTAGTCCAGACCGAAAACAACCCTAGAGAATTTTTCAGTGCAGCTCTGTTAATTTTGTATTCTGGGTAGAATAAAATGGCATATCTCAATTGTGAAAAAGGAAAAAGGAAACACCGGTAATTACAGAGACAAACCAAAATGATTAAATATGCAATTCCTTTCAGTAGCATGGATGCTTTTGCTGCGGTCGTCATGTGGCAGAGGTCTCATGAGGGTGAGAGAACACGGAGCGGGAGGTCACACCGCAGCTGAAGGATGGCTAATTTTTTGGATGAGTACATCCTGCCTTAACAAGGAGAGGTTTTCAAAGAAGAGGAAATTTCTATCCAGACCCTGAAACGTATTTACTAATTATTGTGAAAATATTCCAGGACCCTAAGAATAAGAAGTATTTCTTATCCTCTTCTCAGAAATTTCTGGCACATCTTCTGGTTCTATACCATTATCGTACCAAATATATAATTTCAAATGTTTTGTTGATGGGAAAGAAGTCTCAATTCTTTTACTGTAAAATTTTGGCTTCTTTTCTCCGCCTCATACTTTTTTTTTTTTTTTAAGATTTTATTTATTTGACAGAGAGAGATCACAAGTACGTGGAGAGGCAGGCAGAGAGAGAGGAGGAAGCTGGCTCCCCAGCGAGCAGAGAGCCTGATGCGGGGCTCGATCCCAGGTCCCTGGGATCATGACCTGAGCCGAAGGCAGAGGCTTTAACCCACTGAGCCACCCAGGTGCCCCTGCCCATACTTCTTAATGAAACATAGATTCAAAGGAAGCTTCAAAAATCATAACTTTTCAAATTAAAACAATCTGTTACCAGATACTTCTGTTATGGAGGAGACATTGCCATGGTCATGACTCACTGAGGAGCCAAGTCCAAGTGCGTGAAGCAGTGAGTAAGTCAAACTCTTCTAGAGCGTATAGAATTCTCCAGTGTATAGTGCAGTTCCTTAACTTGAATTTTTGTTTGCATTTTTCATGGCAAATGTCTACCAAGGGAAAAGCAAGGTGGAAGCCTGCCCCCTTGTGGATGCACGAGGAATGGAACTGTTCTAGTTCTTGGTTTGGGTCCCCCCCCCACCCACCCCGCACGGGGAGAATTTAAAACGGTATTTGTCCCAATTACAGAGGGAATAATTATTCACTGAGAAAAAGTACAGGAAAATCATAAAGAGCAGTGGATACTCAAATCTGAGTGGACTGTATGAAAAAAACATGAGTAATCATCCCAGTCTCGATTTGGAGTGTACCATATTGAAGCAGCACAGTGAGTGAAGGAGTGAATTTTTCTAAACCTGATTTTTCAGGTCAGTTCTTGGTCTCCAGGCCTGGCCTGACATTAGGGTCTGACCTTCTAGAAATATTCATGTCCCATTTGGCTAGATGATAAAATTATGTTTATGGTCCAAAAACATATAAAAATTATTTGTTAGTACTATTGATAATTGTCCATTTCTACCTGAAAGGTATATTTTATTTTACTTTATTTTATTTTATTTTATTTTATTTTATTTTATTTTAGAGAGCACGCGCATGCATGCGAGAGCGGGGGAAGGGACAGTGGGAGAGAATCTTAAGAAGACTCCCAGCTGAACATGGAGCCTAAAAAGGGGAGGGGCAGGGCTCAATCTCACTACCCTGAGATCCTGACCTGAGCCAAAACCAAGAGAAGGATGCTCAATCAACTGAGCCACCCAGGTTCCTAGAGGGTTGTATTTTCACCTAAACAAACATTTCGTTATGGGTTGTTATGGGATAGATGGGTCTAGAAGACCAGGAGATGAGTTAACTCTCCCAGAAAGGGTGATCTTAGGTCCACTGTTGAAGGCTGAATTCTGGACTGGATGGCTTCCTGGTATTTCACAGATTCTTCCATTCTTTGGGGTTTATCAAATCCCAGGCTTACGTGGTCTCAGTTTCCCTTTCTGCAAAATGGTAGACCAGATTGGTAATTTGCAAACTGTGTGCCTCTAGAGGTTTCAGAATATTTGATCCAAATTTCCATGTAAATATTTTATCAATCTCATTTCCAGAATATTATTAAAATAATATTATTATATATTAAGATAATATTATTAAAATAATATTGCATTGGTCATGTTATAAAAGCATATACAGGGAAATGATCCCAAGTTGAATGTGTTTGAGGCTGTCAGCCTCATGGAAGAAATTTCCATGGAAGAAATTTATGCCATACAAAGGAAATTTTCCAAGTTCAAACTCCAAGATACATTTGAGACAATAAAATACTACTTTTGCTTCTTTTTCATATAGGGATTCCGTGTGAGATTTTACATGTCTGTTTTCATGGGGGGACTTCTGAAGACACTTTACCCCTCAACCAGCTCATTTGTACTGTGGTCTGTTTATAATATATTCTCTACGACAGACCAACAGGTGATTTTTTTTTAAATTTTTATTTATTTTTTAAATTTCTTTTCAGTGTTCCAGAATTCATTGTTTATGCACCACACCCAGTGCTCCATGCAATACGTGCCCTCCACAATACCCAACAGGTGATTTTTTTTTTAAGATTTTATATATTTATTTGACAGAGATCACAAATAGGCAGAGAGGCAGGCAGAGAGAGGGGGAGGAAGCGGGCTCCCTGCTGAGCAGAGAGCCCAATGCGGGGCTCGATCCCAGGACCCCGAGATCACGACTTGAGCCGAAGGCAGAGGCTCAACCCACTGAGCCTCCCAGGCGCCCCATCAACAGGTGATCTTAATGGCATTACTAATACCGAAGCCTTATTATGCATGAGATACTGATTTAGTGGCTTTTCACCCATTAACTCTTAAGTCTTTCCAGGGCTCTATGAGGTGGCCAGTGTTAGTCGTCCCATCTTACAGTCCCAAAGAGGTAAACGGAGGTCCCCAAAGAAGTGGTAAAGCCGGGGTCCCCTTTTACCTTCTCCGGATCTCTGTCACCTCGTGTAGAACCTTCCCGCCCTGGTGTGCACAGTGCACATTCCTGCTTCAGCAGCATGCCCCAACTTGACGCCATTCCTTCCTCCTCCCTGTATAGCCAATTCACAGCCATCTTGAGGTCAAGTCTTATCTCTGGAAAGCACGTTCTAGTTCTCCTGATTCCTGGGGCGCTCCCGCCTCTCTGGTCCACTGTAGCATTGGTTCATGCTAGGAAGCCTGTTTGTGCAGAGGCCCAGAAGTGTGTTAGAGGGCCTGCAAAAGTTCAGGAGAGGCATGAAGGCAGAAGCAGGGGAGGGTGGGGTAATGGTTTTGTTTAGACTTTACCCTAGGGTAATGAGAAGCATGGAAGGCCATTGGTATGGCTTGATCAGAATGGCATGTGAGAAATGTCACTGCACCTCAGATAACCGATTGGGGTTGTATGGGGTCAAATCTAAGGCTGGGAGAATGGAAAAGAGGCTGCGTCTAGTGGGTAGGTGAGAGGCAGTGACCTGGATTCAGCAGGTGCGAGGGAGAAAGATGGGTCATGGGACACTTGGTGACTGCTTAGATATGGAGGCTGTGACCTCTGATGTCAGACTTAAAGGTCAGTTATTTTTAGATGCATTTCTTAAACATAGACTTTAATTTTTTAGAGCAGTTTCAGGGTTCCAAAAAAATGAATGGAAAGCAGAAAGATTTCCCCCATATGGCCCTTTCTCCACCTCCTCCTTGTCCCACAGTTTCCTCTATTATTTACATCTTGCATTAGTGTGGGGCCTTTGTTATCACTGATAAGCCAATACTGATAAATCATCATTAACTAAAGTTCATAGTTTACCTTAGGGCTCACTCTTTGTGCTATAGCATTATATGCTTTTTGACACATACGTAATGTCACATAGCCATCATTACAGTAACAAAGGGTTTCACTACCCTAAGAATCCTCTGTGGCTCTGTTTACTTCTTGCTCTCTTCCTCCTAACCCCTGGCAACCACTGCTCTTTTTATTGTCTCCAAAGTTTAGCCCCCACCAGAATGACATATAATTGGAATCATGTCATACATAGACTTTCAAGGTTGGCTTGTTTCACTTCGTATAATATGCCTTTAAATTTCTTCCATGTCTTTTCATGGCTCGATCCTTTCTTTTGATTGCTGAGTAACATCACGTTATATGGATATGCCACAAGTTATTTATGCATTTACCTGCTGGAGGACATCTTAGTTGCTTCCAAGTTTTGGCAAGCTGGAGCAGATTTTTGTGTGAACATACTTTTCTAACTCCGTTGGGTAAATACTGAGGAGCGTGACTCCTGGCTCATGTGGTGGTTTTGTAAGAAACTGCCAGCTGTCTTCCAAAATGCATCGTCTTGCATTCCCGCCTGCATGGACGAGAGTTCCTGTAGCTCCACGTCCTCACCAGCACTTGGCAATGTCGGTGTTCTGGATTTGGGCTAGTCTTAGACATGTGTGGCAGTATCTTATTATTTTGTGTTTTTAAAGTTTTATTTATTTAAGTGATCCCTACACCCTAACATGGAGCTCAGAATCACAACCCCAAGATCACGAGTCACATGCTCTTCTAACTGAGCCAGCCAGGCTCCCCAGTATCTTATTGTTTTAATTTGTAATTCCCTGATGACACACGATGTGGAACAACTTCATACACTTACTAGTCATCTTGATATCTTCTTTGGTGAGGTGTCTGTTCAGATCTTTTGACCACATTTTAATTGAGTTGTTTACTTACTGTCAAATTTTAAGAGTTCTTTAGACTCATTTCTTTATTGTTTCCATAGAGTGGGCCTTTTCTCTCTTCCCTTCACGTCTTCTCAGTTCTACTCACTCCCAGTTCTACCTGTGGTCTTTCTTCCTGCAGAGAGACAACTCAACACCAGAGAAGCAGGCTCTTTGCTCAGGAGCAGAAAGGATGCTGTTAGAACAGCTCAGACACAGAAATAGAAGACATGTTTTGAATACTTAGTTAAAAGCACTAAGTTTGATAAAGACACACACACACACACACACACACACACACACACACACTTTCAATTGTAGATTTATGTATACAATGGGAACTATGAATGCTGGGTAGTGTTTTTTGCAGTCAAATGACTGGGAAAAAGGCTGTATCCTACAGGCTACAGAACAATCACCTGAATTGTTGCAACCCTGTTCTTTGGCCACTGAGGTGGAGTGCAGGGTGTGGTGTCAAAACATGTTTCTCCTGATTAGACGGGGCCCCAAATGTGGGGCAGTGATCCACTGGGTGGAAGCCAGTGGTGAGGACCGTGGAGGGATTCACCCGAGACACAACAAAGGTGATAGAAATTTACTAAATACACCACAGGAGAGTGGTGAGTAGGACCACACAGGAGAGGCTGTCTGCAAGGAGGCCGTGGGTAAGCGGCTGCATTTAAAGGGGGAAGATGAGGAGGTAGGATGACATAGGAATTTTCCCTTTTTTGGTAACTGTGCATGGTTGTCAGTAAGTATCCATTGGTCAGTTAGGGCCTGTGGATATTTGAGGTTTCCCCAAGGACCTGCCTGCATCCAGACAGGTGCTTGCTGTGGGCCCCTTCTACGCCTATTTGCCTAAAAGCAGCCTCTACACAGAGGTCTGATTTAAGTAGTAAAGTACTTTAGGGATAAAACCCAATGGCAGATTGAAGGGAACCCTTGAGAGGCTATTTTTAAAGTGATGGGGGAGCCACTGAGGGTTATCGAGCAGGAGTGGAAAAGGATCAGGCTGCTCCCTTCCATAGCTTATGCTGATTACACAGTAATTGTGCACAGTCACTGAAAAGGCAACAGGATTTAAAAAAAAAAAAAATTGGGGCCTAAATGCTCCACCTTAGGAATTCTCCAACCCCCCCCTTTCACTCTTTATAAATTGGGGTTAATTCTTTCCTCCAAAACTGATGTGAGGATTGTATAAGATAGTATGTAAATTATCTAGCATTATCTCATTTAATTCTTAAAACCACCCTTCCTCATTTATTTCTCATGACTCATTTAATTATCTTATTTCATTTCATTCCCGTACCTCCTTGGAACTCTGGGGTGTAGAGGTCTGCTTTATCAGGCTCTTTTTTTTTTTTTTTTAAAGATTTTATTTATTTATTTGACAGACAGAGATCACAAGCAGGCAGAGAGGCAGGCAGAGAGAGAGGAGGAAGCAGGCTCCCTGCTGAGCAGAGAGCCCGATGTGGGGCTCGATCCCAGGACCCTGAGATCATGACCTGAGCCGAAGGCAGCGGCCTAACCCACTGAGCCACCCAAGCGCCCCTGCTTTATCAGGCTCTTACCTCCAGGCCTTTCTATTTGGTGCATCACTGAAGACATCCATGATGATGATAATTTTTACAACAGGCCAGGCAATTTGTTAAGTGCTGTACATCCATCAGCTCACTTAAATCCCACAAAATTATTAATATTCCCATTTAGTTGATACGGACACTGAGATTCACACAGTGTGCTTTGCCCAAGGTCACCCAGCAATTAAATGAGGCAAGGCTTGTATTCAAACCCTGGCTTATCTAGCTCAACCACCTGTGCTCTTAACTATTAACTATACAACGAGCCTTTTCTGTGAGGTCTGCTCCCTGAACAACCTTCCAAGCACTTTGTCGGGCCTTCTGTTGGAATATTGACAGCAGAGCACTGGAATCAGGCTCACCAGTCAGTCTCTCTCACTAAACTGAGTCCCTGAGGGCCAAGAACTTGTCTTGGTCCCCTTTGATCCCCCCAAACCTTGCACTGTGTTTGGCACACTCCAGTCTCTTAATTCGTTCTTTCTGCAAATACACGGAGTGTTTGCTATGAACCACGCAGTACACTAGTCTTAGGGAAATATGACAGTCTTGCCAAAAATGACCCCTTCGGTAGCAGTGTAGACAGAATGTAATTTCAACATTGGGTAAGCATTAACATAGGTACATACATGTAAGGTACAAGGGACTGCAAAGTCTGGACAGGATTTCACACATATTCATAGAAAAAAGCAAAGAGAACAATTAAAACTTTCTTCTCAAGAACAAGAGGATGCACCTTGTGACCGACCCTTGTAATTTTCTTGAAATTTCCCTTGAGCTGCTTCCCTACGTAATGTTTACAGCTCCAAGGGTTAGAAGGCCCACAAATTGGCACTGCAGTACAGAGGACGCCTTTTGTCGGGTTTACTGAATTCTCAAGGTTACTCCTCCCAGAGGGAGGGTTAGGCAGGCAGCTGCACCCCTCCTGAAAGAAAACTGCATTACTGCAACCTTGCGCTAGTCGCCGGGGTTGCCGCGTTAGACCAGAACCTGCTTCCTCGGCGCTTGCATTCCTACAGAACTTCAGACCGCGGTCAGGTGCTCTGGGGGAGACGAGGGCCATTTCCCGCAGATAGTTAAAACCTCTACGAAGCGGTGATCTTGAGCTGGAATTTTGGAACTTTAATAAACGTGTAAAGAACGAATGGATGACGAATGACCATCGAGCTCGCGGTTGCCAAGAAGCTGAAGAACGTCTGTGACGTCAGGATCGTAATAGAAAGGAGGAGGGGGGAAAAACACTCGGGATGGTCCGAGAACGGTATTTGCACAGCAAACAAGATGAAAGACGAACTCCCGCCACCGATTCCAGCGCCCGGAGCCCCGGGAGAAGCACAGAAGCGGCCGACCGGCGGTTCCGGGACCACGGCTCGGGGCGGGGCCACGCAGGGGGCGGGGCTACGGAAGCCGCGGGGCTACGGAAGCCGAGCGGCTCCGAGGCTTCTGGCAGAGGAAGTGTGCGCAGGCCTGCGGCGCAGGGCGGGCTCAAGCCCTTCCCCTGCTGACCCACGACGTTCCCACCCACCCACGCCCGCATTTATATTCGCCCTCGCCGGTTCCGGGGCAGACCCGTGGTTTTAGTCGCTCGGCGTTTTCTGTTGGTTCAGTGCGGTGAGGGACTCACTGCGGCGTGACGTCGGGCGCCTCCTGGCCGGTTGAGCGCCTGCCCTCCGGGCCGCCCGCGGGGGGGATTCGGGCATCAGCCCAGCTCCTGCTCGTGTTCCCCGTCCGGTCCGGGGTTTCTGGGCACCGCTTCGACGGCGGCTTCGCGGGACCCGCAGACCGGGTCGCAGCCCGAGCCCCAAGCGGACGGAGTCATGAGGCACCTGCCGTATTTCTGCCGCGGCCAGGTGGTGCGGGGCTTCGCCCGCGGCTCCAAGCAGCTGGGCATCCCCACAGGTGAGCGCGGAAGGTCGCGGGGCCCCCTCTCCCTGCCCCGGCTCCCGGGGTTGGGTCCAGTGGGACGTCAGACGCGGGACTTGGGGCTGCCGGCAGAGGTGACGCCCTTCCCTTCGCTCGGTTCTTGCTTCGTTGAGCCGGAGGACCTTTAGTCACATTGAGGAAGTCGTCCTTACCCACGGCTGGGGGTTACCGGGGATCGGGCTGCAGGGGGGGTGAGGGCAGAAAGCCGAGCTGAGTTTCGGGATCCCCCTTTCCCGCCTCTTTATCCAACCAAGCTAGAGCTGCCAGGCATGGCACGCGTCATCCCCATTAGGAAACGTAATGTGAACCAGATTGGTTAAATTTCCAATTTTTTTGTTCTCTTTGTATGTCTTGTTAGCAATTGGATGAGAATCAGGTATCTTTTTTTGGTCTGTCTACATCGGTTTCAGTAGTCAGGACCTGACTGTGTGAATAATTCATTCTTAAAAATACATACCAGGGTTGTCCCTGGTCTTTGAGTTTGGGACCTAGCCGTGTGTATTTTGAAAATAAGAATTGTTTGAAGAGCTTCTGAACCTCCTTAAGAAAGACCAGGTCTGGCGGGGGCGGGGGGGGGGCGGATAAAAACAACACACAGCTGTTCGTGCACCTGTTTTCATCTACCTCAAGAGTGTCGGTGTTTTTGTTTTTTGGAGAGTCGTATACATTTAATTGTTCTTAACCTTGCCACATGAAGAGGAGAAAAAAAGCCCATGCCAGACTATAGAATGGTGGGATTCGTAGTCGTAGGCAGGATTCCAGGAAACTTATGAGCGTAATGATTTAGGCTAGCCTTCATGCGATTTTTATAAATATTTGCTATGAAACTGTTAACACTCAGAATATTTATTTCTGTTATTTAGCTAACTTTCCAGAACAAGTAGTTGATAATCTTCCAGCCGATGTATCCACAGGCATTTATTATGGCTGGGCCAGTGTTGGAAATGGAGACGTTCATAAGATGGTGGTGAGCATAGGATGGAATCCATACTACAAGAATACAAAAAAGTCTATGGTAAGAATTATATTTAGGTCTGTCTCTGAAAACGGGGTAGTAATTTAACCTAATACTCAGTTTTAGATGCACATAGAAATCATCAGCGGTACTCACAACATGGTCCAAATTACTAGAATTTTTGGCAGTTTTCTTGAAGGATTTTCAAGTGAAGTGTTGAGTTACTGTTTGGATTAACTCTTCATCCTTTCACTTTCAAAGTGAATCTCTTACAAAATAAAGTGAGTCCCTTGTAAAAGGGGGAGTATAATTGGATTGTGCTTTCTGATCATTCTGTTGATCTCTGCCTTTTCATTGGAAAGTTCAGTCCATTTACATTTAAGCTAATGACTGGTAAGGATGGACTTCTGCCATTTTGCTGTTTTCTATAGGCCTTACAGCTTTTTTGTCTGTTATTTCTTCCATTACTGCCTTTTGTTTAATTTTTTTTTGTAGTGACACATTTTGATTCCTTTATTTCCTTTTGTGTCTTTTCTAGAGAATTTGTGTGTGTGTGTGTGTGTGTGTGTGTGTGTGTTTACCGCGAGGAGTGCATTTGACTTTCTACAGTTATAAAATCTATTTTGGATTTATGACAGTTTTAATAGTACATAAAAACTCACAAATTACATCCTTATACGTTGTGTGCCCAATAAAAACAGTAATACTTTTTATGCATTTTTTAAATCACGTAGAAAATAAAAAGTGGAGTTTCAAGCCATAATTGCAATATTAATTTTCATAGCTGTCCATGTGTTTATCTCCAGTGGAGACAGAAGTGAATTACTTGGGGCACCTGGTAGCTCTGTGGGTTGAACATCCAACTCTTGATTTCGGCTCAGGTCGTGATGTCAACATGGTGAGATGGAGTCCTTTGTCAGCTCTGTGCTGGGCGTGGAGTCTGCTTCAGATTCTCTCTTTCCCTCTCCTACATTCCCCCTTAAAAAAACAATTGAATTACTTAAGAGCATGTTTGAGAGATAAAGTTGCACTTGCTACAGTTAATATAGTTCCTTCACCCTTTAATTACTTGCTCACGATGCTGAGATAGAACTGCTTACTCCATAGATGGTGCTGTCTAATAAAATTGCAAGGTGATGCTTTTTTTTTTTCCCCTCATAAACTACTTGGAAGGTGTACCCTTCTGTTCTTTTCGCAGTACCCATGCCACTTAAGAGCTTAATATGCTAGATAGGGCTGGATCTTGGTCAGGTTAAGTGTGTGGAAAAACAGAATAGATCTAAATTTAGTCCTTGAAGAGTTTGCAGAAGCATGTCACAGTTGGAAAACCATAGGGCTAAGTTCTGGTACAAACTGTAGAAATGGCCCAGAATTGCTTAACATTGTGTTCAGTATTTCTTATTTTTGAGTATTAAGGATGTGGGAATTATTTGGAGTAGATAAGGAAAAGAACTACTGAGAGAATACAAAATCGTTTTCTGTAGATAGGGAGGAAATGAAAAGGAGAGGGAAAGCTATTCTATGACAAATTTCAGGTAACAGGACTATGACTGTAGCAGCCCAAGTCCTGCTAGAATGAGAAGAAACTCAATTTTCTATTGGTAGGAGGTTCATACTCTTCAGGTTTTATTTTTTTCTTTGGTTGCCAATACTGGACATCTAAGATGTGCCTGTTTAAGTCTTTTCCCCTTTAAAAAAAAAATTGGATTGGTTCTTTTAATTAACTTAAAGAAGTTCTTAGTATGTCCGAGATCTGATTGCTTTGTTGTCATACGTATTGCAAATATTGTTGCCTTCTCTATTGCTTTTTTTGGTTTGTTTTAATGGTGTGGTGTCTTTGAAGAACAGAGGTTCTTAATGCTAATATAATCTAATTCATCATTTCTCTTTAATGGTTAGTGCCTTTTAATAGCCCGTTTAAGGAAACTTTGCCTCCCCTTGGTCATTACGATACTCTTCTTTGTTTTCTTCTAAAAACTCGTCTTAAACTTTTCTCATCAAATTGGTTTTTGAGTATGGGGCAAAGTAAGGGTCAAAATTAACTTTTTCCCGTACGGACATTTAGTCTGTGCATTTATTGAAATATCATTCTTTCATGACCGTGCGGCACTGTCATCTTGGTCATCAACCCTGTGACTTTATATTTGTGAGTCTAAACTGTGCTCACACAGACTTGGTTTCCTAGTCTGTCTTCGGGTCATTACCACATTGTCTTTATTTCCATAGCTTTTATAATAGGTCTTGCTATCTGACTGTGGAAGTCCTCTACTTCTGTTTTCAAGATTTTGGAGGGATAATGTCAACCTTCCACATTTCCTTACAAATTTTGGAATCACCTGACACTTTCCACCATTAAAAAAGCAAAAAAAACTAGGATTTTGACAGGGGTGGCATGAAATACGTAGATGCATTTAGGAAGAGTAGACATCTTTACCATTTTTCTCAGTGATGTTTTATAAGGATCAGCGTTAATGTTTCTAAGTATCACTTCATATATTAGATTTTCTAAAGTCCTGCACAAAATATGCCTCTGTCTCTTAAGTTTCACGTTTCTAGATTGTTTAAAGTTCTCTGCATCCGCCCTAGCCCAGTCTCTGGAATTTGGATTGCAGATTATCATCTACCTCCTCCACCGTTTTGCTTCAACCTGTCCTGTCCATTTGTCAACATCGTCTCCCGATAAGGTCCTACATTGGCTCTTCTGCCTGCGTGTCAGTCTTCAGCTCTGCCTAACCTTTAGAAGTTTCCGTAACATGGCGTGTGTCACAGACATATGGATCCTGGTTAACCTTAGAAATGGGTCTTTTAATAGTAACATCTCTTAATACTTTGCTCCTTACTTGGCAGTGTCTTGACATGGGTGTTTGTTTTTATTTTTTGTGGGTTTTTTTGCCTTGATAAGACTTAATCACTTTGCATGTTAGTTTTTTTAAGGATTTTATTTAAAAATAAAAGCAATCTCTGCACCCAGTGTGCGTACACCCAATGTGGGGCTCAAACTCACAACCCTGAGATCAAGTTGTGTGCTCCACTGACTGAGCCAGGTAGGCACCCCTGCATGTTAGTTTGTGGTTTTTTTTTAAAGATTTGATTTGAGAGAGAAGGAGCACAGAGGGAGATTGAAAGGAAGAAGCAGACTCCGTGCTGAGCAGAGAGCCCAACATGAGGCTCCATCCCAGAAGCCCAAGATCATGACCTGAGCTGAAGGCAGATGCTTAACCAACTCAGCCACCCAGGTGCCCCCCCAACCTTTTTTTTTTTTTTTTTTTTTTTTTTTTTTAATATATAAACAGCAAATCATACCAGATTTGTGGTATAACATCTGCCTTACTTAGTTATAATGTTTATATGTAAGGTCAGAGGCAGGAACAGGACTGATGAAAGAATTTGGGAAAAACTGCACTTAGATTTTAACCTGTCTTTAAAAATTTATTAAGGGTTGCAGCAGCTCTTTCTGCCCAGGAGTCCTGTCCCCGTGCTTTAATAAAATCACCTTTTTGCACTAAAAAAATAAAAATAAAAATTTATTAAGGGTTGATTGTTTTATTTAAGTTATGCCCACCATAAATGTGGAGATATATTTCAAATTTCAGATACTCTATAATTTCATGGTAATCTTTTTCACATTTCTTAATTCTAGGAAACTCATATCATGCATACCTTCAAAGAGGACTTCTATGGGGAGATCCTCAATGTGGCCATTGTTGGCTACCTCAGACCGGAAAAGAACTTTGATTCTTTAGGTAAGTTGTGCTTAGGTCTTCTGAAGTATTACTGCAGCTCTTCTGCTGCTTCTCCCAGTAACAGCATGGCAGGAGAGAGAACATTCGAGCATTTACTCTGTGCCTTACATGTTTCACTTCCACCAAAACATACGAGGAATTCTTTTGCCCCTTTCACAGGTGAGGAGATTGGCAGAGGGGTTAAGTAATTTGCGTAGGGTCACATCAGTATGTGGTGGAGCCTAGATTCCGACCCACCAGGCTGGCTGCTTCTCTCCCAACAGTGTGAAGTTAGTGACATCTTTTTCCTTCTCATATTTTAAGGAATAAGTGAGAATGAATGCTGAGAGGAGTAATCGTTGCTTTGCAGTGCTTGACGTGTAAGAAACTAAATCAGTACTTGAAGCAAGTGGTATCAAGTATGTTAGTATAGTGTGGCTGTTTCAGTTCTACTGTAGAATTTGATAAATGTGGATACCGAAGAGGCTTGATCACGAGTATTTGTTCCATTTGGTATTTGTGACATACCTTCGTGCTAATGCCCTTCTCTAAGAAATTGCAAGAAGATCAGGGACGTCTCTTGTAGACCATTGACTTTTACTTAAGTCTGGAAGAAGGGATGAAACAAACTTTTATTGGGTAGCTGCTCTGTGCTAACGACGCTGCTAGCCTGGGGGTTTTTAGGAGTCCGAACAAAGGGGTAGTCAAGAGTGTAGCAGCAGTTTTTCATCGTTTCCCTGCTCTGTTCTCTCTGCAGAGTCCCTTATTTCAGCAATTCAAGCTGATATTGAGGAAGCTAAGAAACGACTAGATTTACCAGAACATTTGAAATTCAAAGAAGACAATTTCTTCCAAGTTCCTAAAGGCAAAATAATGAATGGCCACTGATAAAAAAAATCACCTTATTCTTATTTATTCATTTACTGTTTTCTAATATTTTACTGCTCATAACTCCTCCGTCGTTATATTTTGAAAATCAGATATTTTCTTACAGCTGTGAATTAGTTTAAACAGTACAGTGTCTTTACCACGTTATGTTTCAACCATTCAAATCAAACCCATCATGCTATAGTACTAAAGTGATTGATTTTAAAGATCAAGATTCTTTTTGATGTAATATGTTGATTAAAATGTACCACTAGAAAGGTCTTAAGTGTCTTAAAATGGACATGAAAATGTATATAAGTATGGGTAAAAAGGCAAGTCACGAGATTTGAGGTGAGAACTAGTAATTCTCATGGTGCCCAGTAGTACATATATACTTGTGTAGTGTGTGCTGCTCAGTAGGGCAGGCTTAGCAAAGTAAATGTATTCAACAGAGGTGTGAGAGTTGATTATAAACCTAAGGGAAAAATCCAGACTTTATATTTTTGATATTTTGTGCATTAATATATTGTTGCAAACATGTAGACGTGTGAATTTTTTTTTTCTCTTGTGTGAAGTTTCATTGTGGTTAATCATTTCCTTTATGAGGTCAGATCATTGCACTGTGTTCATTTTGTTTTACAGCTGCCTCAGTTCTAATTGGTCTATACTCCCTCTCCTTATCATTTGTTTGTTTACCTCCTGAAGCAGTAAAATGAGTGTTTTTCTAATCTCTAGCTCTCATTTTTGTGTTGTATGACACTTCTCCGTTTTAAGAGCAGATGTTCAATATTTTTCTTGACTTTGGTTCTTTTTCCTTGGAACAACTGTCTGTATCTTTTTTTTTTTCCTATCCCATTTAGAATGCCCTACAACTAACTGTTCATTTAGACAAAAGATTGCCTCTATATCTACCATTCCATCCCTTCACTATATAAAGTGATTAAGTGCATATCTGTATTGCATTTTAGGAAAAATATCCCCAAAACTTCATTAGGTTTCCTCAAGTTTAACTGAGCACACAGACGTTCATTTGTAAATACCAGTTTCTTAAAGAACACAAAACATTTGTTTTCCCCCCTGGGGAAACCATTTAAGAGCCAATTAAATTATGAAAGTTATTTATTTTTAATGTAATTACATATTCCTGAGCAAATATAAACCGTTGGAGCTGTGTACGTACAATGTAATTCAGTGCTAAACAGTGCTTGTAGCTTTGGGGAAAGGCATAAATAATTAAGTTTTAGTTACATAATCCTCATACTATGCATTTTTTCTTCCTCCTAACAAATAATTTTCGGCTACTTGAGACTCTGATTTGGCAGAAAGTTGAAATCTTTGGGTATTTAGGAGATTAAGATTACAGATTGTTTGGGCCTCTGAAACAGTACGTGGCATTATTGTTCACTTAAGCACCAGATTTGGAGTGGGGAAGGGGAGCAGAGGCATGAAGAAGGTAATTTTAAAAGTAACTCGTTATAAATCATTTTTCCTGATATGCATAGAGAACAGATTTTAAGAAAAATATAAAGTATTTGGAAAAACACCTAAAACATCCAGAGAAAGGGGAAGCATGGATATCTTCAGCTGGATTGTGTTTTGCTTTTTGATTTATGAATTTATGGCAAACAAAGTAGTATATGTGTCTTTGTTTTATAAAAAGATTGAGAAAATATAATTTAACGTTAGAGATGCTTTACTTGAAAGAAGCCACAGTTATTAGTGGCTTTAGAAAGCAAAGATAAAAACAGACATGGAAAGTGTAAAAACAGGTTTGTGTTTGAATAGCCTGCTGCTAATTACGTCCTCCTTAAATGTGTGAAGTTTGATATCGTCACCTTACAATTTGAAAATCGTATATTGTGAGGTGTAAGAGCCAATGGTGTCTACACTTCTTAAAGTTTTATATTAAGTATGTATTATAAGAAATGGCAGTAGTACCATTTTTGATTAATCTGATTTCAGGCCTTGAAATAAATCTTATCTAAATGATGTTTTTTCCCCCGTGTCAGTTTGTCTGTGTGTAGGTTCCTCATTGGCCGCCTGGTGGTCCCTTGCCGGTGTGTTCGAGGGCCTGACTGGCGAGTTGCCGGGGGCCGCTGGAGGGGGAACCTGCGTGCATGGTAGTTCTAGAACCAGGGGCTTTGCCTTGACAAGCCCCTGTTGATGCCTGCAACACAGGTTTATTTGGAGAGCATTCTATTCTTTTTTTTTTTTTCCTTTTAAGATTTTATTTATTTATTTAGAGAGCACAAGCTGGGAGAGGGGCAGAAAGAGAAAATCTCAGCAGACTCCACGCTGAGTCCAGAACCAGACACGGGGCTGGATCCCACAGCCCTGAGAGCACGACCTGAGCCAAAATCAAGGCTTAACCCACCTGAGCCTCCCAGGCGCCCCAGAGAGCGATCTGTTCATAGGGTGTCAGTTCTCAAAAGCCTACTTTCTGAGGGTGAGGGTCCCCATTATATTTTTAGTCCTAAGAGCCGGAGGAATAGAAGTCTGAGTTCCCTTCCATAACTCCTGCTCCAAAACAGGATTCTGCTGTCTTGGTGACTAGCAGTCCCTCAGAACTCCCGCTTGTGTCTAGTGTATGCGGGGACACACGCGTGTTCCTCCAGTGCTTCTCTCCAGTGCTGTGGACCGTGGGGGCTCATGCGTTTGCAGCTACGGCTGCTGTTGTAACAGCTGGGATCAGGGAGACGTAAGCCAGAAGATTACTTAGACCTTAGGAGGACTGTTTTGCTTTCCTGGTAAAAGTGCCAGCCTTTTCCTGTCTCCCCATCCCCCTGCCCCACTCTCCTGACTCGGGAAATGGATGTGAGGCTGATAGAGGAGATCCAGTCTGACCGTCAGAGACCGAGCTGGGAAATAAATGTGCCCCGTGAAGAGATGCCATCAGAAGCAAGAGCAGAAACAAATTCTAGGACCAGCTCTACCATGACAGGTAGAAGGATTATCAGATAGAATTTGAAATGACTTTAATATGTGTAAAGAAATGAGTGTTAAAAACTGGTAAAATAAGGGTCAATAAAAATTGGGTAGAGGGAAGTTAGGTGGGGGATGACGAAATAAAGGGGATTAAGAGGTACAAGCTTTCAGTTCTAGGATAAGTCACGGAGATGGAAAGTATAGCACAGGGAATATACTTAATAAGGTATGATTACAGATGGTGACTGCACTTAATGGTGGAGAGCACTAGTAATGTACAGAATTGTTGAATCAGTATCATGTACACCTGAAACTAATGTAACACCATATATTAATTTAAGTAAATTCGTTATAGCTTTATTAGGGTATGATTGACAACAAATTGCACATATTTGAATTTTATGACTTGGTAAGTTGATATATGGATACACAGAGGTAAAAAGCAATGTCAGGATAATAAATACCACCCCCCCCCAAATAAAACCTGGGGAGGATAGGCATGGATTTAAAGTGGTTATTCATCTCTTCAAATCTGGAGTGTCCAGGTGAATTTGTGTGTTTACTCTTTTAGTTGGAGGTGTAGATGATTACAAGATGCCAGCACTGGATGGGAAGTTAATTTTTTGTGCCCGCCTCCCCAAATTCATATGTTGAAGTCTTAGCACCCAGTGTGTGAGCAGGTGGGACCTTTGCTGGGCTTAGAGCTGTCATGAATGGGCTTGCCCTTAGAAAAAGTTACTCCAGAGAACTTTTCGTTCTTTCTGCCATGTGAGGACGAGGATGCAAGGAGAAGTCAGCAGTCTGCGACCCAGGAAGCATCTCACCAGAACGTAACCATGTTGGCTCAGACTTCCAGCCTCCAGAACCGTGAGAAATAAGTTTCTGTCCTCTATAAGTCACTCAGTCTTGGGGTATTTTGTTACAGCAGCCTGAACAGACAGAGGCACCTGTCAGGTGGCCTCCTCGTTCCCTGTTCTCTCCCTTCCCCTGTTCCTCCTCCCCTCCTCCTCTGTCTCCCACTCTCTCTCCTCTAATCGAAACAGACGTGAGCCATTGGGTTGGGAGTGAATAAGGTACAAAAGCATCATCTATAAAATACTTGTAATTTTTTGCTTTGGAACTAGATTTGAGTTGTCAGACTGCCGTCCTCCAGATTAGTCTTGATCCGTTTCCTAAGATCAGCGCTGAAAACCAGTACCAGTTCCATGGGTCACCCAGGACAGGGGGAGAGCAGAGCTGCTGGAGGGTGTGGGGAAGGGGTGCATGGCAGTCCCCGTACAGAGTCTTGAGCACTCACTGTTGCTATCTGTGGGAGAGCCTCATCTTAGGAAGCACTTAGGTGATCAGCGAGTGTGGCCAATAGGCAGGTAGAAAAGTCAAAGCTACCCGTGAACATTTCTTAGCTTTAAATTGCTAAAGCCTGGGTTTTTTGCAGCTCAGACCTAAAATTTAATTCTTTTATGTTACTTTGTATCTTGGCCAGGGCTGCCTCCTGGGACAGTAGAAGCCTTGGTTGATTTCGAACAGGCAAGGATAACTAAACAAATAAAAGGAATCTTTCTATTCTTGCTTATGCTCTTGGCCAGTGAGTCTGTCTTATAGTTGAATTCTCTTAAGTTAAATCCAAGTATTATGTAACTGCACTCTATGATCTTCTGTGTTTCCCACAGCAGACCCAGCCTTCTATGTTAACCGTTTTGCTTAGGAATCTAACTGGTTGCAAATAACAAAAAGGAACCTGGCTTATTTAAGCAGGAGGTGAAGTTACTTAGAAGACTGATGGGTTACTCAGGGTGGACAGGAAAGCTGGACGCTGGGTAAAGATGGAGCACCTCAGAACCGGGGTCAAAATCACATGAGAGCTGGTTCCTCGAAGACAGTGCCACTGCTGCGGAGCGAGCGTGCCCTAGCTTCCCAGCAAGCACTTTGAACTTCTACCTCTGTGGTTTCTACCAAAGACTACATTCGATTAAAGGCCTCCATGGCTAAGAAATGCTTCAACTTCTGCTTGGATGGATCAGCCCACTTGCGCCTCCTCCCTCAAGGCTCACTTTCTCTTTTCCAATGTCAACAATTTCATTTTGTGCACATACTAGATGGCGCCAGTAAGCACTCTTCTGGAAGCAGGTGGATAGAAGTCCTAGAAGAATCACACTCCCTGTGGGGCACTGAGAAGATTCCCTGGTGTGGGTTCTGCTTGGATCCCTGTAAAGGAATACCTGCTGCTAACAGAGTCACTTGTGGGAAGTCCAAGTTCATCTCAGGGTCCCTTTAGGCTTCTGAGAACTCAAAACGTTTTCTCCGGCTGCCTGGGACATCGTTTTGCTTGCAGATTTGCTGGAATTTCAAGTTTATTAAAGGTTCTCCAACCAGTACAAAACTTGTCAAATGAAATTTTTTGTTTTGTTTTCAACTCTCTCCCAAGCCCAACAAAACTTAATACTACTATCCTGAGATTTCCACCATATTTCAAAACTAGGACATTCCCTGGCCCGGAGCCCGACAAGCTAGACCTGTTCTCTACCGTTTCCTATAGAACTCGTTTAAGTACTTCTTTCCAAGTTTTAGAAGATGGAAGGAAGCGTTATCTTGGATTCCCTGCCCTTGATGAAAGTTTCTTCATTCCTTTTTACAGTCTTGCAAAAGGATGGATAATAATGAAATACCTGTTTCTGCCATAGCTTCACTGCACTGAGGATATCGTGGTTTGGTTTTTTTTTTAAGAGCATGGTTTTAAAAGTCAAACATAGATAACTGGGTACACATCTAACATTCGGAAGAAGAGTAAGGACCCTGTGTCTCACCACAGTCAAAATACGAGTGGTTACATTCCCTCTACTGACCAGAGGTGAATTTGAACTGTTGTAGTAACAGGAGTTCAGTGTGCTTTTCCTTACATCATTTCAACGTTCTCCGCAATAAGTCTGAGCCGTCTTAGTTAGATACTGTTACCACACTTCAAATAAAGAAATGAAAACATCAACTCAGTCCAACTCAAGCTGTGTAGGAAGAAAGTTTCAGAGTTGCATGTTGGAGTCCAACCCATTTCAAGAGGGAAACAGTCTTTGCAGATGGAGGCTTAGCCCTATGGGAGTTGTGTACGTGGGACCCTGGGAACTGTGGTGGTGGGCAGGAATGATCCCCCGCCCCAGTCCACCGGCCAAGCGGCTTTGGCACAACACGGAAGCTCATCCTTTGCTTGGCTCTTGCTTTGGCAAGTTAGACTGTTTCAGGCACAGAATAGAGTTAGCAAAACTGAGATCAAACTTTTAATCGAGACAGCAAAAAGACAGAAAGTTGACAAACACATAAGCACTAACCCAATTGGCACGTTGTGGATGGGAGGGAAATCTCTGAGTCTGGAGGAAAAGGGTTGTGCCAGGGGTCCTGGTCCCAGACCACACTAGGAGGGTTGACTAATGTTAGGGCAGAGTATCCGGACTTCAGCCTTCAGCCCCCCGGCAAGCAGCTCAGGCTACCTCTGGCTATTTCACTGACCTTTGTCTCTTGTTCCCCACAGAGTTTTGTCATAATGGACACTCCCCAGGCAGCTCATGTTCCCTAGTAATTCCCGAGTTCTGTCTCTTCCAGACTCCAAGCCTTTGCTCATTCTCTTTCCATTCCCTTCACTTATCTGTAGCCCACCCATCTGTGAGATCATGTGAGTATGGAACTTTCCTTTATACTTTTGGAAGAGGCCATCAAGGGGAAAGTTTAAAAATAAATAAAATTTAAAAATAACTCCATTTTCCAATTCTAGGTCCTAGAAAATGCAGGTCGTGCTGAGAAATTGGAGAAGCCCATCCTGTCGGTCACCCTCCCACCTATAGGGGAGTGGAGTTAGGGAGGGAGGGTGGGCTCATTTAGAGATTATCTCAGTACGCTCTGTTGGACCCCTTTCAGTTGCATCAAGTAGAGAGTTTGTGTTTCCTAGGTCGGGAGGTAGGATGTAAGGATTGTATGAGAATCTGTGGCTAGATCGGCTGTTGACAAC
The DNA here is from genome assembly GCF_002288905.1 of Enhydra lutris kenyoni. Classification (NCBI taxonomy): domain Eukaryota; kingdom Metazoa; phylum Chordata; class Mammalia; order Carnivora; family Mustelidae; genus Enhydra; species Enhydra lutris. Next base: position 16,704,755 of record NW_019154117.1, on the reverse strand, counting down.
AGAGCAGAGAGGGAACATGGCTCTTGCACTCTCAAGAGAGGGGGTGAGGGAAGGGAGCAGTGGTGTGTACTTCTCATGGACCAGATGTACAGATATGGCTGGAGATAAATCTGATAGGGGGCCCATCTAAGATGGCAATCTGGATTGTGACCCAGAAGTGACCCAGAAGACAGGCAGAAGAGGATTTCCAGAAGCCCAGGGTCTGAAAGACCTAAAGGGGGCTTTGGGCTTACCACACACATTGCAATTGAATTGCTCCAGAAGGGAACATTCAGAGGGAATCCTTTAAACACAGTGAGCTCAGAGAGCCAAGCAGGGACTAGGGCTGGGCTCTTACCTAATACAGCTTTTAAAAAAAATTTATCGGGGCACCTGGGTGGCTCAGTCAGTTAAGCATCTGCCTTTGGCTCAGGTCATGATCCCAGGGTCCTGGGATTGAGCCCCGCATCGGGCTCTGGGCTCAGCGGAAAGCCTGCTTCTCCCTCTCCCTGCCTCTCTGCCTACTTGTGCTGTATCTCTCTGTCAAATAAATAAAATCTTTAAAAAAAAATTATGATCTATCTGTCCCTGGTTTTTATTTTATTTTCTTAAAAGATTTTGTTTGTTTATTTGATAGAGAGAGGTACAGCAAGAGACAGGGGAAGCAGAAGAGGGAGACGCAGGCTTCCCGCTCAGCAGGGAGCCTGATGCAGGTCTCCATCCCAGGACGCTGGGATCATGACCTGAACTTGAGGCAGACGCTTAACAACTGAGCCATCCAGGCGCCCCATGTCTTGGGTTCTTAAATAGTATGCATTGTGATATCAAATTAGTGGATTGTGGTCAGCTTAAAGAAATTATTAGAGTATGATGAAAAATATAATTTGGATAATTATGGTTTCCTCAAACGATTCCTTTAGTTTTATAAAGAGGTGTTGGTGTAAACTTTATTTTTTTTTAATTGTGAATTGCAGTAAAAAAAAAAAATGAAAGTCCCTGTTTTAATTTCCCCTCCTTGTGTTTCCTTCTGGAGGGATCAGGCAGCTGCCATCTGGGAAATGAGAAAGAAGCCCTCTCAGCTAGTTTCTATCCAAACAGGCAAGTTATTTTCATTTATCTTTATTTTTTTAAGATTTTATTATCTGAGAAAGAGAGAGCGTCTGGGGAGGTGGGGGAAAGAGGGAGAATCCCAAGCCAACTTCAAGCCCGATGCGAGGCTCGATCTCAGGACCCTGAGATCATGACCTGAGCGGAGGCTTAACCGACTGAGCCACCCTGACAGCCCCAGGCAAGTTGTTTTACTTCTCTGTGGCTTAGTGTCTTATCTGTGCCACGGGATTAGACCAGGGCCTACCTCACAGGGTTGTTATGATGACTGTAAGGATTAAACAAATTGATGCGTGCAAAGTGCCTCTCATCGTCTGGGAAACATGGTGTCCGGGAAACATGGTGTCGTTACTGGTTATTTCTTCCCCCGGCCAAAGATAACATTGCAACTTTAAGGACACAGCGAACTCTTCCTTAGATTGTACGCAGAGAATCTCCTTTAGGTCAGCCGTAGACAATGCTTTCCGTGAACAGAAAACGTATGCACAAATATTTTTGGAGCAGCTACTGTGTGCTAGGACCGTGCTTTGGGCGAGGGGTACAAAGTGAAGTAAGTTGATGTCCATGACTCTGGGGAACCTCCAGGCAGTCTCCCACAGAAATTCCAGCTTTTTTGACTTTATCCTCCTCACCTCCGCGGTGTTCCTAGTATATTTTAGGTCTCTGGGAAATACGGTGTTTGAGTGCCTTTCCAGAGAAGGAATGACAGACTCTCCTTACCTCACCCAGACGTAGTAAATAAAGGAGCATCACATCCCTTCATTTTTTTCCAGGTCCCTTCCAAATGTGGAAGAAAAAGCAACACCTGAGACTTTCCTGCAGATACCAAAGGTCTCCAAAAGCCAGCATTTCAGGAAAAGATGAATTTGCTCTTGTATATATCCTCTGGTGTTTTATTTCACTGTGTTTACTGAAAAGAGTTTTCCGGAAAGGAAGGAGAAAGGAAACAGATGGTGCCAAGTGAGAGAGGAGAGGCCCGGATTTCATCCTTCCCTGGCTCAGAGCAGCTGACATGCCAGCAGCGGAAAGAGTGGGGAATGTGCTGTGGTTTCTGCCCTCCCTCCCCGCAGTGCCAGGCCCCCGGCTATGTAAACAGGGCTCTGATGGCACAAGCAGAGGGAGGTCACGCTGGGTCAGCCTGACCAGCCCTTCCTCCCACCCCCTCCTAACCTTCAGGAGGTGAAGAAGGCTCCAGAGCAGCTTGCAGAGGAAATGAACCAACCGACAGGGTGGGGAATCTTTCTTGGTTTCGTTTTTAGACTAGAGGGAGTCGAAACCAGGAGGAAAAAAGAAAAGGTTGAGTTGGGACCAAGTAAAGCCCTCCCTAGCCATTGCCTTGGAAGGCATCTACAGCCGCCTGTAGGGGAGGCCCATGTCTGTATGAGCTCCGAAGGGCTAAGAACCATCTTTAAAAAATGGCACCAGGAGAAGTTTCCACTTGAGCTGGTGGTGTGCGGTTTTACAAGTTACAGTCCAGGAGGCACAGCCATACCCGGGACCTCAGACAACATGGCCAGTGTCACACAGGCTATAATGGGAATGCGGAGGGCCTGAGAGTGGAGAGCAGCTCTCTTTTAATGCAGCTTCTTATGGCTGAAAAGAAATTATTCTCCTTCTATACCAAGCCATCTTCCTTGCATTTTTCCTCAAAGCTCTGTATTTTGTAGATCTTAAAGAGCTCTTCTTCCCTCTCCTCCAACCCTTTCACCTTTGTATCTAAATTCTTAGACCTCCTGGCGGGTGGAGGCGGATGCGGTAACTGATGCATTTGGCAAGCCTTGCATGGTTCTGAAGACTTACCGAAGTCACGTCCAGCATCAGGGGCAAGCCACCTGCGCCGTCGTATAGGGCTTGCGGCTTAGAAGGGCAAGGGCCCCAGGCTTGGATTCCCTGCTCTGCTGCTCACCAAAATTCTTAATTTTTACACCAGGCCCCATGGATTATGCAGCCACCCAGTTTTCTGAGAAACCACCTCCAGATTGTTGGCCACAGAGTTATTGTTTGATTTCTTCCAGTTTCTACCCAAGAAGTGACCGCACAGGTGAACAGGGGAAGGATAACTTGGGTGTAGCACTTTCCCGCTTACAACAGACTTTCCCATGCATTAGGTCCTTTCCTGCTCATAAGCAAACGTATGGATCCAAGCTTATCTAAGGCCACCAGAGATCTGGTACAGGAGACGAAACTGGTCTCACAGGCCAACAGCAAACAGGTCTTTAAAAGTGAAAATCAGTGGAAAATCAGGACGGAGAAATTAGCCAGATGTTCTACAGCTGTGCTCCAAAGGGAAGTCTCGGAAGCAATAAAGAACCCCGGTGGAGTCTGGGCAGAGGGATCATGGGGAATAATACTTCCAATCCCAGGCTGAGAGAGACGGGAAGACAGTGTCCTTAGAGCCTCAGTCACCGAGATCCCACAAGGTCCCTTACAGGCCCGGGATGGGCATCACAAAGTCCCACTGAAAACCCCTTTGTCAAGGATTCTTTGCCTTGCTACTTGCTGATGAGCAATTTGGTTTGCTTTCTGTGTTCCTTTGTTGCAGGAGCAAATCAATACTGAAAATACTGCTCTAGTCCCCGCTTAGAAGCCGGCCAGCCCCAGACCTGAAGTCTGGAACCCAGGCTAAATACAGTTGACCTTGGGCAGCACTGGAGTTGGGGTGCCCATTCCCCCACGCCTCCAAAACTCCCACCTCTGCTTTTTGACTCCCCCCAGACTTCACTACTAACAGCCTACCGTTGCCTGGAAGCCTAGCCGATAACATCAGCAGTCGCTGAACATGTTTTGTATGTTACACGTGTTAAATGCTGTATTACAAGAAAGCTCCAGAAAGGAAGACGTCATTCAGAAAATCTAAGAGGAAACCTATTCACGGTACTGTCTGGTACTTAGTGTGAAAGTGGACCCACGTGGTCCCAACCCATGCGGTTCAAGTGTCAGCGGGAGCCCCTGTGGACCCTCTCTGGGCGCCCAGACTGGAGGCTTTCATGGCTTCCACCTGCTGCCTGATTTAGGCTCTCCTGCGTTGGCCTGGCCTGTGGCTACAGCCCCGGTTGCAAGGTGACGTCTGAGGTCCACGCCACAGCTCCTCGCTGCTGGGCGCCCGCTGGCCCGCCACCTGCAGCGAGAACCATGATGCCTGCCAGGCTGTCCTCCACTCACTTTGCAGAGGCAAAGGTGAGGACACTCACATGAGTTCTCAGCCCCACGTCCGGACAGGCCTGCTCTCAAACGCTGTAAACTTTTCTACATGGACTCACAGTCAAAGTGACCTAGAAACAGACTGGATGGCTGTCCTTCCTTGTCCCTGTTCTCAGTACGCGCCCAAGATTCCCTGTGGCTTCATAAGCAAAGTCCAACGTGAATCTGTAATGACTTGAGGAGAAAGAAGGGGTTTATTGGAGGAGCGTGGATTCTCTGAGACAGTCTAGGTGTCCCTAGGATTTCTATTAAGAGACTATTCTCTGGGGACGCCTGGCTGGCTCAGTTGGGAGAGCGCGCGATGCTTGATCTCAGGATCATGAGTTTGAGCACCGTGTTGGGTGTGGAAGATGATTAAAAAACAAGAACAAAACAGTGTTCTGCTGGGGTAGAGCTTGGTTGCTTTTTAGAGAAAGAGAAGGTGTAGAGAGAGGAACAGATTTCATTACAGGTCACGTATTTGACCAACATGTTTTGAATATATGGTCTTTTATTTTATTTTTTAAAATGATTTTATTTATTTATTTGACAGAGAGATCACAAGTAGGCAGAGAGGCAGGCAGAGAGGCAGGCAGAGAGGGAAGGGGGAAGCAGGCTCCCTGCTGAGCAGAGAGCCTGATGCAGGGCTCGATCCCAGGACCCCGAGACCATGACCTGAGCCAAAGGCAGAGGCTCAACCCACTGAGCCACCCAGGTGCCCCATGTATGGTCCTTTAACCAGAACTTTCCTCATTTCAGTGAGGAAAGGATTTGATTTCCTCCTGGCTTGGGGGCAAATCACTGGGTTTCTGAAAGAACAATCTCCTGTTTCGCTGTCTGTTGAGAAATCAAGTAAGACAATCCGGTTTATGATATGCTTACTTAAAACCACTCATCCAACGTGCTTGCTTTGCCAAGGCCAAGGCATTGTTACAAAGTGCTGAGCTGGTGCATATTTGCTTCCAGATTAAGTGTGTAGAGCAGGTTAGGTCTCCTTTTCTCTCCCTCATGTAATCTTGCTTCACAAATCCTTTCAAAATGTGGGTTCATGGGAGGGAGACTATTAACAAGCTTTCATTGCCACTAAAATGATATGGGAGGGAGTGGGGGGGGCAGTTAGCATTTATAGAACCCCTCCTGTATACCAGGCCCTTTGCATATGTAATGTTGTTCATTCCTCACGGCAGCCTTGCGAGGTCTGGCGTTCAAGTTTCCTCACCCGTAGTGAGGAATCAGAGCGTCAGTAATTTGATCAAGATCCCACACAAGGAAGGGTCAGAGCTGGAATTCTATCCCAGGAATCTTGAACTCTCAAAGTCATGGTATTTCTGTTATGCCAAATCGTCTTTATAAAAATGAATACAGACATGGTGAGTCTAATTGGGGAAAGATTTAAGAAAAAAGGGGGGGCCTTCCTACTTAGGAATGGTTTACAAATGGACAGGATGAGATGTAATTATTGAAACTGAGGTGAGGGCATAGTTTTGGGGGGCCGGCCCTGAGCCAAATCTGTGGACATTTGCGCAACGTTCCCACTGAGGCTCATTGGGTTCCTAAGAAACGAACACGAGGGGGAAATGATCTGAAGAGAAGGTGGGGACCCCCAAATACAGTCTCTGCTCGCCAGGTCTGCCCTGCCTCTGTGCTAACCCCCAGGTTGCAGGAGCACTGATGGCCTTTATCACGTGTAGCTGAAATAGAGCTGTGATTTCGAATTCACGTGAGAAGTGCTTATCATTCTGTTCTACTTTTTTTTTTTTTTAACATTTTATTTATTTATTTGAGAGAGAGAGACAGTGAGAGAGAGCATGAGCGAAGAGAAGGTCAGAGGGAGAAGCAGACTCCCCGTGGAACTGGGAGCCTGATGCGGGACTTGATCCGGGACTCCAGGATCATGACCTGAGCTGAAGGCAGTCGCTTAACCAACTGAGCCACCCAGGCGCCCTCTGTTCTACTTTTTATTATGTAATCTCAACACCCATCATGGGGCTCACACTCACCACCTGGAGATCAAGAGTCGCTCGTTCTACCGACTGAGCGAGCCAGGCGTCCCCACCGTGCTGGTCATTTTAGAGAGGACAGGAAAGTTGAGACAGAGACTTAGTGCTCACTCTTACTGAGACTGACAGGCACTTTTATTCTCCCAAACACCTCCCTCCGCTTTTCTCCCAAAAAAGTACGTAAAGACATCAATTTGCTTTTTCTCATAGAATCTGTGTTCTAATGATTTTGCTGTAGGTTCCCCCCCCGAATCATTACATTGTTTGCACTGTCCCTCACTTTGTCATTATTTGTACACGTATTTGTTTTTTTTCACCTTAATATTAAACTCGTTGGGAGCAGATAATGTTTATTTGCGTTCTACAGTTCAGCTTACATAATCCACATAGGTGTTTAATTTTAGAAATACACTTGAAATGGCAGTATATATAAACTTTTATATCTTGCTTATTATCACATGTAACTATTAATATTAGAGCATATTTTGTGTAGTCTTTATAAACTTACTTTTAGAGTACTGTAAACTAGTTTTAAATTATAAACAAAAGCAAAACTTTTTTTTATAAATGCTTTGGTACTGTTTGTATTTCCTGGTAAGGACTTAGTGGATTCAAATAGAAAAAATACTGAAAAGACTCAACACAGTTTTTGCTAAACTGATTTCCGGAAGAGTTTCATGGTAGGCAGAGTCGTAAAGTGGCCCCTCAAGATTTTCCACTCAAGGGGCGCCTGGGTGGCTCAGTCCTTAAGCGTCTGCCTTTGGCTCAGGTCATGATCCCAGGGTTCTGGGATTGAGCCCCATGTTGGGCTCTCTGCTCTGGAGGCCTGCTTCTCCCTCTCCCACTCCCCCTGCTTATACTCTCTCTCTGTGTGTGTGTCAAATAAATAAAATCTTAAAAAAAAAAAAAAAGATTTCCCACTCAGATCCCCAGGATTGTGCATGTGGTGAGATCTCATGCCTATAATTATGCTGTATAATTATAATATTATATACATATATAATAATATGAAAAATAATTATAATAAAGTCAAAGGGAGATTCTCCATGTGGATCTAACCTAATCACGCCAGCCTTTTAAAAGCAAAGAGTTGGGGCGCCTGGGTGGCTCAGTGGGTTAAGCCTTTGCCTTCGGCTCATGTCATGATCTTGGGGTGCTGGGATTGAGCCCCGCATCGGGCTCTCTGCTCAGCAGGGAGCCTGCTTCCCGCCCCCGCTCCGCCTGTCTTTCTGCCTATTTGTGATCTCTCTCTCTCTCTCTCTCTCTGTGTCAAATAAATAAAATCTTTAAAGAAAAAAAGGCAAAGAGTTTTCTCCAGCCGATAGCAAGAGAGAGTCAGAAGGAATCAAAGCGTGAGGAATCAGTGCATGGATGCTGGCTTTGAAAGGGGCTGGGGACCATGCACAAGCCCAGAGTGGCCTCCAGGAGCTGAGCGTGGTCCCTGGTCAGTAGCCAGAAAAGTAAGTGAGGACCTCTGACCTCCAGCCGGAAACTGAATTCTGCCTGCAGCCCGAACACCTTGCAAAATGAGTTCATCTCCAAAGCCTCCAGGCAAGAGGCTTGCATCTTGATTTTGCCCTTGTGAGACTGTATGCTGAGAACCGAGTCAAGTCTACCTGGACTTCTGGGCTATAAAACTGTGAAATAGGGGGATCCAGGTGGCTCTGTCGGTTAAGTGTCTGCCTTCTGCTCGGGTCACACTTCCAGGGTCCTGGGATGGAGGCTGTATACAGCTCTGTGCTTAGCAGGGGGTCTGCTTCTCCCTCTCCCTCCCTCCCCCGCTTCATGCTGTCTTTTAATGAAATTAGCAAAATCTTTAAAAAAAAAAAAGACTTAAATAATAAATGTGTATTATTTTAAGCTGCCGTATTTGTGGTAGTTGGTCATTCAGTAATACAAATGAGTACATTGGCTCACTCTGTCCCAAGTATTACCCACACGAGGCAGTCCATGTCTACTACAGGTAGCAATGGACGGAACTCCAGAATCATGTGCTTAATTTAAAGTCTTTGCTAAAACATTATTCATTAAGTTTTTCTTTGCTGGTGGAAACGAGCAAACAACTCATTATTTGGTTGCCTCCTGATGGCATTGGAGTGGGGGAACTGATAGGGAAACAAGACAGGAATTTCTGATTAGGAGATTTGACAGCAAGAGAAAAAAATCAGAGGGAAAGATACTACCTTAAAAAAGTGGTGTGTTGAAGCTGGCTTGTCCGGGCTTACAAAAGCCCGCTGTTAATTGTTCAGGAATCTTCTGAGTCAGTTGTTAGACTTGGCAATTATTAAAACTTCAGTTATAAAACTAACAATTGAAGAAGCTGTATTAGACACACAGGTAACAGATACCCCCAACTCCTCACTTCCTGATCATGTTACATTTTCCTATCAGTTACACTCCCGACGCTGTTTTTGTCTCTCATGCCTCTGTATAGCAGAAATACCTTAAGGATTTGCTTCTTCACATTTCTTTCAGGCTCCACATCAAGCAACATCACATTCGACCTTGAAATTGGCCACAATGGGTGTATTTACACCACAGAAACTGGCAAATACATTTTCAGAACTGATGAGATACCGAGAACTTTTTTTTTTTTTTTTTGAGACTTGCCCTGGGGTAAGATGGGGCCTTCTTCCTGTAGGATGTAGACCCAAGATAATGAAAAATCTGCCTCTTTGAGGACAGGTCTGCAGTGAGAAGCAGCCAACACAGCAAAGGACAGAGGGGCAGTGGAGACTATCCAGTACCTGAGGCCTGGGGCTGAGCTCATTGCCAGTAGTACCCGATCCCACCCTAGGCTTTTTGATTAAATGAGCCACTAATTTCCTTTGGAGTTGAATCCAGTTTGGGTTGACCCTTCTGTAATTTTTAACTGAAAGCAGCCTCAAGGATACAGCAGAATTTCTATCTGGTGCAGAATCCCCCCTCCTAGCCAGGGAGGAGGCTCCACTGATTACCATAACGTAGAGAGAGGGGAATCCTCCCAACCTCTGTCTTGCTGGGCTCTGGCATTCTCATTGTTTTACAGACACATGTTTGCTCCACAGAATGGTTTCATTAACCTTCTATCATTTCCCTTGGCAGCTGGGATCAGCTCTTTTCAATGCACTCCTTTGTTAGAGTGGGAGACGTTCTTATTAGGTTATCTAACAGCCCCACTGCCCTATTCTCCTCTTCTTTGATAAGGGAAAATTTTCATTGTGGATAGCAAACTCCCAGAAGATGAGTCATGAGTTTTATAAACCCAACAAGGTAATGGATCTCATTACTCTTGATCCGATTTTTGCTTTCAAGCCCTCCTTACAGCTGAGTGTGGCCACAGGACCTAGTTCTGGTGTGTACTCTGAGCCCAGAAGGCCCGAACATATGTAATTATTTTTATACTAGGAAGCACTCAGTGAATATTTGCCTTTGTACCACTGGGTGTGTTGGTCACTAAGACAATAGAATAAACAAAATAGATGTCATTCCTTTTATCTTTCCTCATCTTTATGACTGGTTTTTGACCTTTCCCACCTGCCTTTTTTTTTTTTTTTTTTTTTTTTTTTGCCTGTGTTGAGAGCAATGCAGGGTAGACATAGGTAGCTTTAAACATGAATCCTCAAATACATCCTTAAATTTTGGTCATGTTGATTTATTACCAGATGCTGTTGATAATGTGATGATCACCAGTTAGAATCAAAGCCTGTGCCTGTCATATTGACAGAATTCTTATGTTTCTCTCTGAAACGCAGTCTATTTACATGTATTACACTTTGGCGCAAAATGCTGACCACTGTTTATTTCAACTGATGGCATCTAAGCTTGGGTAGGACGCTGCAGTTTCTTTTTTCATGAACTCTGAAGCAGACCTCCTCAGCTCTGAGCAGATCTTGCAATGTCTCTTTCAGTGTCAAATGTATGCAGTAAAGACCTAAGTCTTTATCTTGAGTTTAATGTGTTGACTTATATATAGTTAATGTGTACGATTACCTAAAATAATCGCTTTCCTCCTTGATGCTCACAGCACCTCTGGGTGAGATGATGCCCCTGAGCTGCGGGCTCTCCTTCATGCTTCCCTGGCGTTACCCTCGGGTGAGTCGTCGTTTCGGCAAATTCCATGCAGTTAAAATGAATCTCCAAATGGGAGAGATCCAAGAACTGTTCACTTACAAGCAGAGTGGTAGAGCAGAAAAAAATAGGGACTGGAAAGTCCTCAACTCCGATCCCACCCAGTTGGACCACTCACAGACACACTGATGGCCCCTTGAGTGTCCTTTGGAAAGGGGGATCGTATTATTGCTCTCCAGCCATTGTGCTGTAAAGATTAATTAAGATCAGATGAAAAAAGTGCCTATGACCATGCCTGGCACATAGAAGGCATCAAAAATGATAGTTGTATTGTTATGATTAATTATTTTCTCCCCAGCTAGATCACAAGTTCCTTAAGACCCAAGATCTGATGGGTTCCACTTGCTGGTGTTTCCCAGCATCTAGAACAATGCTGGGCATGTGGTCAATTCTTTTTTTCTTTTTTAAAAGATTTTATTTATTTGACAGAGCACAAGCAGGGGGAGTGGCAGGCAGAAGGAGAGGGAGAATCAGGCTCCCCACTGAGCAGAGAGCCTGATGCGGGATTCGATCCAATGACCCTGGGGTCATGACTAGAGCCAAAGGCAGACGCTTAACCAGCTGAGCCACCCAGGCACCCCATGGTCGATTCTTTTTTTTTTTTTAAGATTTTATTTATTTGTCAGAGAGAGAGAGGGAGAGAGAGCAAGCACAGGCAGACAGAATGGCAGGCAGAGGGAGAAGCAGGCTCCCTGATGAGCAAGGAGCCCGATGTGGGACTCGATCCCAGCGTCCTGGGATCG